>NC_062970.1:33762208-33810696 GCF_023119035.1 Salvia hispanica
ATGATGTCGCTGTTAGTTAGTACTTTAGTTAGTTGTTTTCCAGCTTTTCGTCCGTACTTTACCTTTTCAGCAAATGGTCCCCACCGTCAGTTTATTTCCCGGGTCTAGGTAATTTAGAAATAGTTTCTTAGATCTAGTGGTTGTATTGCTTGATTTCCAGTTTACATGCATGATTTCTGTTCCGCCTAGATCTAGTTGTTAGCGTAGCAAATTTTCAATCTCAAGTTAGTTTAATTTCTTCAACCCAAAAATGCGTGGAAGCAGCTAACCCAAAAATAGTCCCAAATACTTGAGCATGTTTAATTACGCATTCATCTCTGTGGGATCGATCCCTACTTCCATGTGCTAATTTTTAGTATAAGTGGTTGAGGGTTTTTGAAGCAATATCATGTGTGTCCGACGACCGAGATCTTCCGACGATACGTGAGTTCTTAGACCTTGTGATCTAGTGGATTCGCTGGACCTAGGAGACTTGTTATTCCTTTATGTGCACATAGTACTTGGCAAAATACAGAAAAAGGTTGAGCTTCAGCGTGTCAACTGGCCAGGAGGGTGCCTAGACCTAGCTGTGTCGTTGGGTCTGTGCCTAAAACCTCTTGTCAACAAAAATACCTCAACCCATTTCTACTGGCTAGTATAGTGCCACAGAGATGGATGTAGGCGAAGTGAAATTGCAAAGACATTTTGGAAGGGTTGGTTAGCTACCACGCTTATAAGGGTTGAGTTCTGCCTAGGCGTAAAATTAAAATGAGACTCTACCTATACTGACCAGTAGGTAACTAAATGCTTAATGCTATTGGATGTGTACGTGAATGTGAAAGTTGGACACCTAGTTATGCATATGAGAAGCTACTAGACGAAACTTACTAAAAATGGCTAGACAAAAGGTAAAGGGAATCAAAGGACATGCTGGCAGACTGGCTGCTGGGTTTGCAGAAAAGCTGAAAAAAGTGCAAGTACAAAAGCAAAAAGTAACAAAAGCAACATATCTTTGATTGTGACATTTTCTTCTTCACCAAGCTAAACTAACCAGATCTAACAAACTCCATTGATGAATGCTCAAGCTCAAAAATTCGTAAATGCAATATTTAACTTGAAATCAAGAACGGAAGCAAGAAAAACTGAGATTTACGCATACTGGTCAACAGGACAGAGTGACAGACACAAGCAGAAACGAATTCCATGCATTTTTGTGAAACTTAAACCGATTAAAACTTGTAAACACTTGAGGAAAGACTAGATCTAACTAAGCTAGGCAGATTCAAGCACTTAAACAACATAAAACTATCAGATCTAGTTAACTAGAGAGATTTAAAGCAATAACAAAGCTGAAACTCAAACTTAACTTCATTCAAACATTCAAACCATAAGATGCTTCAAACAGATTAACTACTGAAATCCGAGACAAATGCAAGTAAAACAAGTTTTTAAACTAAGAAAGCATTAAAAGAAAGCATGTAAATGGCTGATGGCTTCTTCTGAAACTGGAACTGGACTACGGCGGCTGGAATGATTCAGGCATGATGACTCCCCGCCGGCTGGTGGCCGGAATCTTCATGGCAGGCTGCTGGATTTAGAGAGTGGAACTTAGAACTAATGGAACTATTCTCCCAAAAAGTGTTCTCAAAGTGATGATAAAGTGATGATAAAAAAATGATTCCTCCTTATGTTCAACTCCTATTTATAGGGTGCCCTAATTTCTAGGGCTGCCTCTTCATGCAAAATGACAATTTTGCCCCTCTTTAGTAGTTGATTGTTCCAAGCAAGTCCTTCCTTCTAGTGTCCAATTCTGTAGCATCCATCCTGGCCAGTTTGCACCTATTCTGCTCATAATTGCCAGTTTGCACTTTTTTTGCTCATACTGGCCAGTTGCACACTTTTTGATGCTTTTTCACGCCAATTCCTTCTGATCCTTTCCTCCTGATTTAGTACCTCAACCTGCACACTTTAGCAACTATTTTGCACATATTATCAAATAAAGCACGTTATACTGACCAGTAACCAAGGCCTAGAACGAGACTCATCACCACCATTGAATGCCCTCGGGGTTTAACTTTAAAAATGCCGAGACACTAAAATCATTTCCATTGTAAAATTCGACTGCAGTCATTTTCCCATAGATGTCTACCATATCTGATCCATTGATGACAAGGAATGTGGCCACATTCCAAGTCACTAGACCGGCCGACCCAAAAGACGGCTCACGATCCCCATTGGTGTACACTAGCCTGAGTAGGGACTCACTCCCTAGTCAGACCCGAATTCGATTATCCATAGATGGCAAAAGCCACAGCAGATAGGTTCCACAGATAAAACAAAACACGGCATGACAAATATTCATTTTCACATAAAAATATACTTAGGGCATTGCCCTTATTTAAAAAGAAAGCCCACCTCACAAGCTTAACTCTTCAAACACTTTCTTGTTCCCAACCGCAACAACGTGCACAAGTTCACTCTTTTCGAAAAAACATGATATGAAAAAATTAGATTTTGTACAGATAAAACTTAACAACGATGCATGCATCCTATGTATGTGCTCAAAATTTCCTTCATTTATTTCCTTAGAAACTATATACACACAAATAAAGTCTCGCATCTTATGGTCCAAAACTTAAGTAATTCGCCAACAATTAGTAATTAATTCCAAACATTTTTAATTAACTAGCCAACAATATACTTAATACTCCCACATCTTTACACGTCTACTACTCCCTTCTCAACTCCATACACCATATTGCCAATCCACTCAAACAATTAAGTTGGCCCACTCTTAAACAAATGCCCAGTAGGCCGAATTTAATTAGAGGCCCAATTACACAAACGAACGAAAAAGAAACAGCAACTCTTTCTCCTTCTAAAACACCCACACGTCCTTTACTCCATCTAAAACCAGCAACTCTCATCCTCTCTCTAAAAACACCCACTCTTTCTCTTCTGACTCCTTTCAATACAGAAGCTAAAGTCCAACAATTAATCTGCACTCTACAGCTCACTTCTCCTTCGTTCCCATCGCACTGCCCCGTCTTGTCCAGCTCCGCCGTTGCCTCTCCTTCGCACCGCTGTTGCAGTCTGCCGTCGTCGCTGCAGAAGCTCCAGCGGCAGCAGCAGCCGCCGCCCTCTCTCTTCTCAAGTTGGTAAGTCCCTCCCCCTTTTCCCCACCCAAAACTATTCTTTTATTGATTCCACGGTTTTATTAAATTTCAGAGTGGATTAACAAATTTGCAAACGATTTGATTCAGAGAGGACTAAAGCACTTCAACGATAGGAATTAAAGATTGAAACTTTATCAAGAAGAATCATTCCACAGTTCAGAAATTCAATTTGGTGGACTACCGTGAATGTATGGAACTATAACATGGAATCTAAGAAAAGATGATACCTTTGGGAGGAAGGGGATTTGCACAAGCAGCAGGTATTAAAGATCACAACCCTCTCGGTTTCAAACTGCAGTATTACGGAATTGACTACAAAATCAATATGACTAAGCGAAGGCTTATTATTCATGGAATTGGGGAGAAATATACCTTTTGTGGAAGAGAAGAAGCTGCACAAGAATTTTGGAATGGCGTTGATAAATGACTGAGATCATGAGAAGGGAGTGGAGATACTGAGAAATATAACAATTATGTGGAGATTTGGTTTATTGGAGAGATTTTAGGGAGTGGAGATATGGAGAAAAACCGATTGGTGATGGGTTTAATATAATCATATTTGACCAAGCAGTTGACTGCAAATTTGAATTACCTAATTGATTTTTGGGCTTCTCAAAAACATGTCTTCAAAAAAAAATCAAGAATTGGGCTAGCAAACAAGATTATTCCTTAGGCCCACATGTAGATTTATTTTCCATCGTTGGTATCCTATGTCTCGTTCTTTGGTTTCCATTCGCATCTTTCTCACTGGTCGTAAGTCGAGTCCTTCAAACGTATAAAGGTTTTAAAAAAAATTTGGTTGTACACACAATGTCTTTGAGAACGAATAAAAAGGTAGAAAAAGTTGGGGTGTTACACCGAGACATGGGCTCGCTGCCCTGGGCTCGACGGCTGGTCGGACACAGGTCGTGGAGGTGGGGTGCGACTTGGGCTCGAGGAGAAAGAGGCTCCAAGTGTAGCAAAAGAAAAGATTTTAGTTTCTTAGCTTTTTGGCTCATGACTAATTGTAAAGTTTCCTATATTTACTTCTATTCATGTAAGAAGATCATGTAAATTAAAGTATTACTCGAGATGTATGCAAACACCTCCATTCGGGAAAAAACCTTGTATCCTTGTAGCATTCTTTTTATTCCGTAATATTAGTTTGTTTAGTTCGTTCGATTATTTCTTTAACCTTTACTTTGCAACTAACAATATTAAGTTTCATCAAAGGCTCGAGTTCCATTTATTTTCACGAAACAAGAGAACGATAAATCTTTAGTTCGACATTAACATAACAAAAGGAAAATAAAGATGCGGGTATTACAATATATTCACCTAAAATATAAATTTAAATTTCAAAACATAATAAAGGAAATAAATTATGGGTGATGAATAGGATGACAGTATCCACCCGAGTGTAAGTAAATATTTTCCAAAAAAATAGTACTATATTCCTGTTGCACATGGGCTGGGTCAAATTATCCATGTTTCATACTCCTAGTGAAGGATAATGTGCTGTATTTGATCGTAATCCTTTCGCTCTTGGATTCCAGCTATGTTTTTACTCATTTCCAAATAATAAGAAAAGAATTTAGTTAGTGACGTATCCAGGATTTTCAATTTGGAGGTGCAAAAATAATTACGGCTTCTTAAAATTTCAAAATGTGATTAATCTTTTTGTTTTTTTTGTTGTGCTTTTTCAATTATTATTTTTAAATAAAATCTTTTTCTTTATTTTTTTGATCAAAAAACTTCATTTTAAATAAAAGTAAATTATTTTATAGTATCACGTAAATTATACATTTGGAATACATGTATTCATGTTTTGTTAATTATCAATATATAATATAGATATGAACATAATGAGGAGGTTAGTTTTATAAATATGGAGTATTTTATGGAGTAATACTTATTTCAATTTAGTAATTTACATTGAGTTTTTTTATTACAAATATATAGTTTATATTAGTCATATAAGTACCTATTAAAAAATTAATTAGTGAAAGTTAAATATGAAAGAATGTATAATTAAATTAAAAAAGAGCAAGTTAGTGGTTAAACTAGTAAACGTATTTGTTAAAAACAAAATAGTTAATAAAACTTAAATATGAATTGAGAACAAAAATAAAATTGAATTAGATATGATATAGATTAAAATAAAGTTAATTTAAAAAAAATAAAGTTTAAATTAGTATGTTAAAAGTTGGAAATGTGCTCAGCAGGTCAAACACGAGTCTCCAGCTTGGAGGAAGAGACAACTTACCAATGGGCCACCGACGAATTTAGTGTAAATTGGACTATATATAGTATTAATGTAAAAAATTTTGGGAGTACAATTGTATCCCCTGTACAAATGTGTATACGCCACTGAATTTAGTATTTGAATAGATAATCTAGAAAAAAAAATGGATATTGGAGTAGTAATACTTATGTCGATCTGTATTGGTCCAAAAAGAGCATTCCACAGACATGGGTGCTATCTTAAATATATAGTACTACTAGATGAAAAGTGACTTTTTTGCAAACATTTCTTGTGACCAAATCTTATCTCTTTTGCTTTTCCTCCAAGTTGGGTTGATGATGCATTTGCATCCACCATTATCCTATATAATAAAAGCATTCCAGTATTAAAAGAAAAAAAGTAGTACTACTAATAAATTAATCAGAACGTGTGAGTCATGCGCTTGACCCAGAAGTGATGATATTTATGTTTAGTATTTAAGGTTTAGGCATTGCAACAACTTAATTGGCTTGACTATTCCAATGAAAATCATGAAATCTAATCATATAATTATACTTATACTAGCCATGATATTAGAGATGTTGTCATTCCATGAACAATCACTTGTCCGATGCTTTTATTTCTGCTCAAAGTGTGACATTCAATCAATTTTAATGACCTCCACAGACGACTTCAATACATATGAAACAATTGGCTAGAAAATAAAATATTGAGCATTAGGTATGATATTGACGTCCATCTATTAAACAACAATTATAAGATTAGACCCATCCGGTGGGTCAGGAAGTTGAGCGATTTGTTTTCTTGTTTATCATTAATAGGTTTATTTGCACAAAATAAAATAGACTATGGTAAGAGACATTCATGGCTGTAATCACGTTATTGATATCTTAAAATTGGAAATCGAAAACAAAATAATACTTAGTTAGTAAGTATATAATTGGGCAACTTAAGAGTATTGGTAAAAATAATCAAAACGACAAAATAGACAGATTTTCATTTATCATAACAAAATAATTAAAATACTATTTCTGCATACCAACCATAATAGTACTATGGTATTGGATGCAAAACTAAATAAGACCAATTAATACACACACGAAGAATAAAAACTAAAAAGAGATCCCACATTTAGTACATCAAGATAAGTGAAGTTCATAAAAATAAGAGTGGCAACAAATGCTTATTAGAATCCTTGTCAGCATGTGAATCCTCAAAGGAGGGTTGTCTCGGCAATCATAGAGGTGACAACATATGGATCCATATTGGACGCCGGCCTTCGATCCTCGAAATAGCCCTTGCCCGCCTTCTCCGTATCCCGGCCCACCCTAATCGAGGCTCCCCGGTTTGCTACCCCCTTCATCGATACAATATGAACAAGTGTTAGATGTGTAAATAGAAGTCTTGTGTTTAAAAAAGAAAATAAGTATTACCCATAAGAAAGTGTTGATGTCGGCGGTCTCGTGCTTCCCGGTGAGACGACGGTCATTACCCTCACCGTAGGCAGCGATATGTTCCTTATGCTTCAATCCCAGCTTCTCGATCGCCTTCTTTATCACTTCGTATCCGCCTTCTTCCCTCATCGATTTTGTGCTGATTTCACATCTCAACCATTAATTCATTTATCATAACAAAATAATTAAAATACTACTAGTATTACACTCTCCATATGTACCTGTAGTTTGTATGAGCACCTGCACCATTCCAATCCCCCTAACCCAAAAATAAAAACACTCAAAATAAGTTGAAAGAAACGTAGCTTAAGTTGGGTAATGAAATGAGCAATAGGTTACCGGAATAGGCTTCGGATCGAAGGAAAGAACAACACCGGCTGTCTCTGTAATCCTCTGTCACCAACCAATGAAGCTTGAACAAATGAACATATATGAAAAGACATCTAAATTCATTGATAAATATTACTAGTAAATGATACCTCAAGAATGTAACGAGCCACCCAAACTTGATCAGCTGCAGAGATGCCGACAGACGGCCCAACTTGAAATTCCCACTAAGGAAAGGAACCAAAGTTGATGAAAACAAGATTAATTGATGAAAACAAAGACATAGTAGGCACAGGTACTAACCTGGCCAGGCATGACTTCGGCATTAATGCCACTAATGTTGATTCCGGCGTACAGACATGCTTTGTAGTGAGAATCTACGATGTCGCGTCCAAAAGCCTTATCCGCACCAATCCCGCAGTAGTATGGCCCCTGAGGCCCCGGGAAGCCGCCAACCGGCCACCCGACCGGCCACTTCACCTCCTTCTGGAGTAAAGTGTATTCCTGCTCTATGCCATACCAGGGCTCCTCATTAGCAACCTGAGGCTGGCTAAATATTTTAGCAGCACTATGCCTGTTGTTGGTTGGAATAGGCTCCCCTGCTGGTGTGTATGCATCACACATCACCTATAAATATCATATTACTCCATCAATTTACATACATACATACATACTTCTACTGCTATCTATATGTACAATACAAGGAAGAAAATGACTAACCAGGATGTGGTTTCCTCTCCTGAAAGGATCACGGAAAATTGCCTGAGGACTAAACAAATACTCCATTTATTGCATTCATATACTAACATAACTAACTCAAATGAAACAGAGAGACAAAAATTAGTACTAGATGATGACTTCAGAGTCTTCACCGGGCGCTTGGCCAGTGCTGGAGCCGTCGTAATTCCATTTTGGCAGCTCCGATGGATCACTAACGGGGCCAGAGAGCGTCTGAATTCATATTTATACATATTATCAAAATCCAACATCCAACATGCACATATATATGTTTCAATAAAATTATTACCCTGGCCTTGCTTCGGAGATCTAGACCACTTCCTCCGATCCTGATCAATCATCAAAACACATACCATAACATATAAGTATGAAACAAACATGAAGAATCTAACACCCAATTAATAACTAACCATATATACTCCGCTATGATTTTCTCGGTAACGTCGGAGAGATCCAAGTTGATGAGATCGTTGAGCAGAGCCATTTTTTTGCACTAAATCAAATTACAATGACAACTTGCTTTGCTTGCTAATTATCACTCTTCTGCCTTCTATTTATTGGCAGCGTCAACAGACTTCACAATTTTTAAACAGCGTTGGAATTTACAAATTACTACAAATTACACATTTTTTTTGGGGAAATAGTACAAAAACTAATCTAAAATATGGATAAGAATATTCATCTGTTTAGAGTCGCCAACTTGAGCCAGCTCTTACAAGGAGTGACATGAATCACATTTTAATATTTTTCTTCCAAACTAAACTTGATTTTCTTCCCATATAAAAATAAAGAAATAATTTGATTGCAAGCAACCTAGGCTCTATGATGGAAATTATTATTATTATTATTATTATTATTATTATTATTATTATTATTTTGAAGTATTATTTGATTTTTTTTTCCACACAAGAGTAGTTGGCGAACAAGTGGTGAGGTTCAACCAACCATACTAATGAATTGGATGCTTTACTGATAGCTATATGTCTTCTCTACTAATCAATTATATGGGTCGACTATTCACTTTTTGATAATTAAAGTTAGTAGTAGTAGTATTTTTTTTTCCTTTCAAATGAACAATTTTCGGCTCATATATCTTTTTTTTTTCTACTCGTTCCATGCTTCTTGCTTTTTCTTTTTCAAAGTATACATGACTATTTCAACTTATATTAATTACATACACCATTTTTTAAATTAGATATTCCATATTGAGGACTTGTGGATGAGTGACTTGACGATGCAATCCTCTTTATATTTCATATATGAAGCTAGTTTAATTTCGAAATTGCAAAACTTGTGATTGGGAGAAAATTTCATGCAGAGAATCAATTAATATTCCGAAATTCCGAAATTCGCAATAATCCGAAGATTCCTTAAAATCATGGAGTACTATCAAGGAATAAATTCTGTTATTCAAAATGGTAAAGTAGGTATGCAATGAATGGAAATTAATTTCAGTTTTTATCTTTTTAATAATGTCAAATGGAGAAGAATAAGAACAAGATTCCAAATTCTAGAGAGAGAATCTCCAGAATCTCGGGTTTATGGAAACTTGACTCATTCCATGGAATCCGATTAGGATTCATGATGGAAAATAGAGATACTCCAAAATCCCTAAAATTTGGCAAGCAATCTTCTTTATCTTCATTGCATGTGAATTAATTTACTGTTAATGAGATTTTTGAACTTTCATTAGTTAATAGTATTCTATATTTCATCGAGTTGGTGATGTACTAGTTTATATCACACCAATATAATTTTGGAGGAATTACTCAAAAGTATTTTTAATGCCTTGATATGAATTTTTAAAAATATCAAGTAGAACTGCTTGTGGATGTCCATTTTCCACGTCATCACGAATATACTCCATATTTTACATCTATGTATTTGTTCAGTGTTCTTTAAATAGATATACATATTGATGGAAATTAATGTTAGATTCCAACAAATGTGTGTAGGATCACTAAGAGTGGGGCTTGGAAACTCAATTTATTACACATGAGTCCAATTTTTATGAAACCACAACTTTATCACACTTTAAAGCCAACTCATACTGGACCCAAAATGTCTTGGAGGGTGGGGGGTTAGTTACGTTAGAACAATGCATAAACTTTAGTGTATAATATGATTATGAAACACAAGAATATATGAATAAAAGAATAAGTGTAATGCAATATAATTATTCTATATAGATGGCCTTGTTGTTGATAGATGTATCCTATTTGCTAGCTACTTAGGCCACCAAAGCATAAAACAATGGAATTTTGTCACAAACTATATCTCTCCCTTGTTGTTGTGTTCTTGAAGCCGGCAAAACTATGCTGGACCACCTATCCCTCCATCAACCAATCTTTGTTGGTTTAATCGATTAGATAGATATTAATTGTCATTAATATTTTATACTAGTAACTAATAAAAGATTAATGCATACTATATGTTATGTTACATATCTTATACTAGCAACATTTTTACTTAGTTTACATTTAGTATTATTATTTATTTTGTTTTATGTACATTTCTTTCAAATAACTTAATTGTTATTGACATTAGTAATTTTAGAAATTATACAGATAAAATGAAGTTAAATATTAGAACTAACTGATATTTTTGTTTCTTCTCTCCTCCTCTACATAGAGTTTCAAAGATAAGAAATTACAATATAGACAAAGGGACCAATATCTAATAATTTTGGTACGTAAAATTTGCTCTATAATTTTGTGATGAAATGTTTTGGCCCACAAGTATCAATATAAACGAGGTTTACCTATTTCTTATTTGTCACAGTAGTTTTGGAATATTGATGACACACAGATTCTTACGTACATGCTTGCGTGATTGAAACAAAACTAGACAAATGCAATAATACAAAAATATCAAGAAATAATTGATATAGATAATATCGTATAAGAAGCAGGAGTATTATGGAGTACGTATTTAGATATTCGAAGTTTGTTGCCACTTATTCTTTGGTGAGGTTGATATTGCTTTTCTAGTTGATTGGGTCCATTCTCAAAGTAATTTTAAAGATATTCCGAAACAGGACATTAATTATGATCGTCACTTTCTTTTAATTATGATTATCTAATAATTATTTAAACCCAATTTGCATTACTAATAACCATCTCCATGTGGATGCAATGCAAATATTGAATATTTGTAAGGCATTTTTGTAAATTTAATAATTTTTGCAATGTACTAGTATAGAAGTAATTCTTATTTGGTGGATGCTCACAAATTTATAAGAGGCACTTTAAAAACGAAATGTTCTAGTACTTGTTTTTTGAGTCATTCGAATGCTATTTAATACAGGAGTAGAATATTTATTTTTCAATTTAATACTAGGTTTTATCACTGAAATAGTTTTGGGATAATTTCGGAATATGATTAATGTTTTCAACAAGCTTATTAATATTTACCATTTAACTTTGAACTCGCGCCGCACTCTATTTTCCTTCCTGCCGCCGCCGCCATGCGATCTGCGGCGGAGAAGCTCCGGTTCTTCCACCGAAGCTCATCCCTCAATCTCTTATCTCCATTCTCTGCATCCAGACAATTGAAGACGTCTACAATAACGACCAACGCCCTAACCGAGGAAGAAGTTAACCAAATCAACGCCGTAACCCACCGCCTATGCGACTCAAACCACCTGAAAGAAGCTACCGATCTCATCTCCGCGGCCCTCTCCACTGCCAGCCCTCCTCTCGCTTCACTCCCTGTCTCCTCTCTCATCAGCCGCCTCGCTTCCCAACCCGATCTCACCTACCCTATGCACCTGCTCAACTCCCTCAAATTCAACCCTAACGCATCGGATCCGTCGGTTCTAATCCCCGTCGTGAAAATGATCCTCGCCTCACTCTTCGACAACGGTCGGCCGAAGATGGCCGTCAAGATTTTCCAGTGGGTGGCGCGGCCCGATTTTCCCGGAGGTGTGGCGCCGGACCTGGAACTCTACGCTGGTTTGGTTGATGGATTTTGCAGGAATGGAATGATGTTAGACAGTCTCCGTGTTTTGAGAGTGATGGCATGTGAAAAATTGGTAATTGGGGATGAAATTAGGGTTTGTGTTTACAGGGGTTTGTTGAGGGAGGCTAGGGTTAGGGAAGCTTTGGAGCTGAATGCTGCATTGGGGAGTTGTACATCAGGGAGTGATGGGGATACTTGTGTTTCAGAGAAGGTTGTGCATTTACTGGAGCGGATTATTTCAAATTGGGTGGACTAGAATTTGTGAGTTGTTTATCTTTATCTCTTAATTTCTTGCTTATGTTACTCACTTTCTCATGTTTCGTCTTAGCTCGTTGAAATTCAAAAATTATGTAAATTATTTGGTGTATTTAGACTTGGAACAACAATTTTATTCGAGGTTTCATTTCAAGATGAAGTCTTTAAAGTTTGAACCATTGCCGTTTTGCACATATAGGCGCAAAATAAAAAAATCGATTAAATACTCAAAACTATTCTAGAGCTAAAGAATAATATTGTGCCACAAAATTCAAATTTGGGCATTGATATAGTAGTGCATCTAATCTTTGAAATGTTCGATCACATAGTATTTCATTTATGCATCCTTCTGAGTATGACTATCGGTTAACAAATCCAACCGTTTGAGTTTGACCGACTAATGCATCCGATTTTGTGAAAAGCAAACAAAATTGTTGGATAGTTTGCCAACTAGTGAGAAAGGCCACCCTACTAATCCAAAGGTGATTGCAGAAAACAACAAATTTGGGGATATGTCTTGCAGTTGATAAGACTGAATATTCACCACTCTTTTTTCACACCTCAATTAATTACTAAACTTGAGTTTCCACTTTCTGCATTGCTTGCTTCATCGTATCTACTCAACTATGGCTTCTGTTTCTGCCAATTTTCTTTGTGCAGTTCGACTGCCCAACCAGGTGAAAATGCTTATATATTCTTGTTAAAATTTCAGCTTTTCCATGTTCAATTTTGGAAAACTTCCATTAGCTAGAGTCTGTTTTATGAATCAATTCACACTCTGGACCAATTCTAAGATATCGAGTAGTAATTAAGAAGCAGATCTGGAATGTAGGTTTAATTATGTATAGAATGTGATGTAATAACATTATGGCAGATGATGCTGTGCAAGAGTTTAAGGTTGGCGACAGTTGGTTGGAGGAGTACATCTCGTCTCACTACTTCCCGCTTCCAAATTAGTTGTGCTGTAAGAACCCCATACATCCTTACATCCCCATCTCCCCCCTCCCCCTCATGCTGAGATATGTTTATGGTGCAGGCAAAGAAAGAAACAGTGGACAAAGTGTGTGAAATAGTGAGGAAGCAGCTTGCACTGCCTGCTGACAAGGAAATCACCCCTCAGACTACTTTCACAGATCTTGGAGCTGACTCGCTTGACACTGTAACCAACCCTCACCATTTTCTTTCACTTACTTACGCTCCCTTTTTAATAAATGTCTCATGCTTTCGATTATGGCCATTAAATCAGAACGAAGTAACTTCATTTCAAATCTAGAACTGACCCAAAATTATGCTCTTCCTAGATTTGGAAAATAAGATATTTGTACTGAGTAGATTCGAAAAATCGAGCTTACGTTTTCACATGGCCTCTCATACTTCTGATAATAACAAATGGACTTGCCTCCCAAGTTCCAAATCTAGGACATACCCACTTTTTCATGTACTTTGAGGTCATTGTTGGAAACTGTCCGTGTGAATGAATTCAGTCATTCGCCTATTTGTAGATTTCCGATTGCCTACAAATCCGAAAAAGCTGGCTTGCTGCCTTGTCCTGGATTTGGAACAGATTGAGTAGTGGAGTATCTGATTTTGAATGTGTGACTATGATGTGCAGGTGGAAATAGTTATGGGGCTGGAAGAAGAGTTTGACATTACAGTCCAAGAGGATAACCAAGACAACATATCATGCATCCAGGAAGCTGCTGATCTCATTGAACAGCTTGTTGCCAACAAATCTTAATACCTTCTTTTTTATACTATATCAAACTTAGAATTATGATAATCATTTGATGTGGGATTTTTTTTTCTTTTGAGATACAATCTTTGTGATTGGGATCTGTCGGGGGAGGGGGAGAAAAATAGTTCTAATTTGAATTACTACTTCCGTCCAACTATAAGAATCACATTTTGCTCTTACCATAAATAGTTAGTAAGTAGTTTTATTATAAAACTAATATAGTATATAAGTAGGATTCATAGTCTACTAACTTATTTACATTTCTTAATACTCGTGTCCACACCAAATGTTACACCTATCATGGGAGATGGAGTAGTTCAGATCCACATGAAAGCTCCATTCGAATTTCTAATATCTACTAATTTTGTGGAATGGGTGAAATTGAGACTCAAAGGTTACATGAGTTTTGATTATTCCAATTCCAACACTGTATTGATTGAATTTGCATCTTCTATGATGTTTTGTTTTGGTTAGATGAGTCAAATTGAATTGTTTGCGGTAAAGTTCCAATAAATCTATATATGATCGGCGGAGCGCGTATACCCGCTGATTGTTAAAATCAACCAAAAATAAAAATAACGCCGTTGCCGGGGATCGAACCCGGGTCACCCGCGTGACAGGCGGGAATACTTACCACTATACTACAACGACTTGGTTGTTAGTTTTTTGCAATCAGGAAATATAATTAAATGATTCATTTTGGTTGGAATTCCAACATAAAGAGCAACTCAAAATAAGTTCCAATGAAGATGAATAGTAGTAAGTTTCATGCTACTCATTGCATCCTTATTCCTTCCATCCCATTTTATACTACTCATTCCATCCCTAAACATTCCATCCTTATTCCTTCCATCCCATTTTATACTACTCATTCCATCCCTAAAAAGATCCCCTTCCTTAGGCGATACGAAATTTTATGTAGTTTTATTTTATGCGTTAAGGCATAGTTTGGTAGCTCTGGCAATGATAGATTAGATTAATTAACCTATATTATTGATCATTTGGTAGTATAAACTATTTATGTTTAAGCCTGTGATTAAAAATGGGCCCGATACAATAATCTCCTATATTATAGACTAAATTATCCGATCATCATGGTCGGATTATTTTATCTGGATCAATTTTAATATTAAGGCATAGTTTGGTAGCTTTATAAAATAATCCTAAGTTAAATTATATCCATATAAATTATCTTAATAAATGTGATTACTAATCTATTCTACACGTTTGGTAGACATTAAGAAATATCAATTTTATTTTTTATGTTGTTTGATAGAGTTTCTAAAATAATAGATAAAATAGATAATGACAATATTATTATTTAATTAATTTCATAAATTAAGGTTAATTACAGAAAAAGATAACATCCACTGTTACGGCAGCTTCTTCTCCATTACTCCACTCTCTCAACTCTCCATTATTCATTCCATCACTCCACTTCTCACCCATTTTAATCCCACTCTCTCCACTCCATCGATCTCCTCCAAATTTTGTATAAATAGAACACCCCCATTTGCTTAATAACAGTTCAACAAAAATTGCAGGAGGTATACAAAATTTGTAGCTTTTGTAATTTCATTCCTGAACTTGTATTAATATATCTGTTCTTTGTTGGTTAGGCATGGCTGAAGGTTCCGCGGGTGGTAGTGATATGGTGCGAAAGACAAGATGTGCAGTTGAGATGTGTAGTTTTTTTAGATGGAACGGTTGTAGAGAAATAATAAAAAGAAATAATTTTTTAATATTAAAATTGATCCAGATAAAATAATCCGACCATGATGATCAGATAATTTAGTCTATAATATGGGAGATTATTGTTCGGGCCCATTTTTAATCACAGGCTTAAACATAAATAGTTTATGCTACCAAATGATCAATAATAGATTATTATATTATTTATATCTAAAACCGTTTCATACATATATTAGGGTACAGAGTATCAATAATAGATTATTATATTATTTATATCTAAAACCGTTTCATACATATATTAGGGTACAGAGTATCAATAATAGATTATTATATTATTTATATCTAAAACCGTTTCATACATATATTAGGGTACAGAGTACAAATTGAATGTCATATAAATAATAGGAGTGAATGTACCCCCACTCACTCGAAAATCATGTTCAAAACCAAATTGCATGAGTTTTGTCAGCGGCGACGGTGGGACTTGCCGGACTACGCCACCGCCAAAGACGGCCCCGATCATATGCCGCGCTTCACCGCCACCGTCACTGTTCAAGGCCAGCTATTCCACACCCTTGATCACTGCAAGTCCTCTAAAGACGCACGGAACGCCGCTGCCCGCATTGCTTTCGATCACCTCACCTCCTCCGATCCGCTTCCCACCCCTCCCAATATACCTCCGCATTCTCAAATGGGAGATTTATACTTTCAAAGAGGGGAAACGATAACTAAACAACTAACAAGCTAAGATGTTCACACACCATGATTCAAAAGCCATGAAACAGATAATCACACAGGAAAAACAAACTCACATCACTCTTATCTCCAGCAATTTATCAAATTGAGAAAAGAGAAATTTATTGAGTATAAAAAATGAATACCAGGAGCAGGGTTTGGCAGGAAGGGGGGGAGCGATACAGGCAGGGGAGGAGGGTCTGCAGCGACAGAAAGGGGCTGCATTTGAGAATGCGGAGGTACATTGGGAGGGGTGGGAAGCGGATCGGAGGAGGTGAGGTGATCGAAAGCAATGCGGGCAGCGGCGTTCCGTGCGTCTTTAGAGGACTTGCAGTGATCAGGGGTGTGGAATAGCTGGCCTTGAACAGTGACGGTGGCGGTGAAGCGCGGCATATGATCGGGGCCGTCTTTGGCGGTGGCGTAGTCCGGCAAGTCCCACCGTCGCCGCTGACAAAACTCATGCAATTTGGTTTTGAACATGATTTTCGAGTGAGTGGGGGTACATTCACTCCTATTATTTATATGGCATTCAATTTGTACTCTGTACCCTAATATATGTATGAAACGGTTTTAGATATAAATAATATAATAATCTATTATTGATACTCTGTACCCTAATATATGTATGAAACGGTTTTAGATATAAATAATATAATAATCTATTATTGATCATTTGGTAGCATAAACTATTTATGTTTAAGCCTGTGATTAAAAATGGGCCCGATACAATAATCTCCCATATTATAGACTAAATTATCTGATCATCATGGTCGGATTATTTTATCTGGATCAATTTTAATATTAAAAAATTATTTCTTTTTATTATTTCTCTACAACCGTTCCATCTAAAAAAACTACACATCTCAACTGCACGTCTTGTCTTTCGCCCCATATCACTACCACCTGCGGAACCTTCAGCCATGCCTAACCAACAAAGAACAGATATATTAATACAAGTTCGGGAATGAAATTACAAAAGCTACAAATTTTGTATACCTCCTGCAATTTTTGTTGAACTGTTATTAAGCAAATGGGGGAGTTCTATTTATACAAAATTTGGAGGAGATCGATGGAGTGGAGAGAGTGGGATTAAAATGGGTGAGAAGTGGAGTGATGGAATGAATAATGGAGAGTTGAGAGAGTGGAGTAATGGAGAAGAAGCTGCCGTAACAGTGAATATATCTTTTTCTATAATTAACCTTAATTTATGAAATTAATTAAATAATAATATTGTCATTATCTATTTTATCTATTATTTTAGAAACTCTATCAAACAACATAAAAAATAAAATTGATATTTCTTAATGTCTACCAAACGTGTAGAATAGATTAGTAATCATATTTATTAAGATAATTTATATGGATATAATTTAACTTAGGATTATTTTATAAAGCTACCAAACTATGCCTAAGTAAAAAGAGTAAAGTAAGAGAAATAAATAAAAGTAGAGATATGTGTTTTTATTTTTTTTCAATAAGTTATCTTGATTGGAACAGCTGAAAAGGAAAGTGAGTACTACCCATCGACAGTTTAATACAGACAGCAAGAAACAAACAGAGATAACCAATGTCTGAAGGGAATCACCATCCGAAACAACATACCCCTGCAAGAGTAACAACTCATCCCAACTGAAAGGCTAAAATTTTCATACAGTTCATCAGAGTAGTTGATATAATATTCTAAAGAGCTGCTGGTGCTGGCCGTTGTTAACGGACGATGACCACTGCATCGCCGGATGACCATTCGCGGACAAATTCAAACGCAATACAGACAACACCACCATAGTCGATAACTCAAAGGCAAAGTCTAAACTACCATGGGCTCAGGCGCTGCCGGTTCGGGAGGGGTACCACTGCTCCCATTGAGAACTATCACGTTCCCATCTGAATCCACATCCACAATAACGGAATCGCCTTCCTTTATCTCACGTGCGAGCATCTTCTCAGCCATGCTATCCTCCAAGAGTCTCATGATGGCTCTTCGGAGGGGCCTAGCTCCATAGCTCGGGTTGTATCCTTCGTCCACCACCCTATCTCTGAATCTCTCTGTCACCTGAAGCTCTATTTCCTTGGTTTTGAGCCTCTCGAAGACCTCCTTCAGCATTATATCCGCAATCTCCTTCACCTCGAGCTTGGTGAGCTGCCGGAATACAATCATCTCATCCAATCTGTTCAAGAACTCAGGCCGGAAGTATTGTTTCAGCTCTTCTGTCACCAAACTCTTGATCCGGTTGTAACTGCTATCCTTCTCGTCGTAGTCCAGATCGAAACCTATACGACGGCCTCCCTTCTCGATTACACTGCTTCCAACATTTGAGGTCATTATGAGCAGCGTGTTTTTGAAATCCACGGTTCTACCTTTGCTGTCGGTCAACCTTCCATCTTCAAGAATTTGAAGCATCATGTTGAAGACATCAGGATGAGCCTTCTCAATTTCATCAAAGAGAACAACGGTATACGGGCGGCGCCGGACGGCCTCTGTCAGCTGTCCACCTTCAGTGTAGCCAACATAACCAGGAGGCGAACCGATAAGCTTTGATACAGTGTGTCGCTCCATGAACTCACTCATATCGAGCCTAATCATGGCCTCTTCAGATCCAAAGTAGTAGGCAGCCAGTGCTTTAGCCAGTTCTGATTTACCCACACCAGTTGGACCGGAGAAGATGAAGCTAGCGATAGGGCGGTTGGGATTCTTGAGACCAACACGGGCCCGGCGAATAGCACGACTAATGGCTTTGACGGCTTCGTCTTGCCCAATGACCCTCGTGTGAAGGGTCTCCTCCATCTTGAGGAGTCGGTCGGATTCGTCAGTGGACACCTTCTCTACAGGGATGCCGGTCCAAGAAGAAACAATATGTTGAATGTCAACCTCTGTGACTACTGGACCTCCATCCCCAGCCTCACTTTCTGCCTTCGACATCTCCTTGTTTTTGTCTACAAGAGCCGATATCTGTGCCTTTAGATCCATTTCTCTATCACGCAGCTCCCCAGCCTGACAATTTGTTTGACGTTATTTAGTTTGGGAACCAGGCACAAATAGAACATATACCATAAATCATAAATCCAATTTTACCTTCTCAAAGTCTTGACCTCGGACAGCCTCATTCTTCTCCTTAGTGATCTGCCTGAGTTCTCTCTCGAGCTCTCTAGCTTCTTCGGGTAGCTGAAGAGGATGAAATGATAAATCACCATCATATATTACCATATAACACCAAGAAATAGCAAGTGAACCTCTAAGAACGGTGCCTACCTGTGCATGACGAAGTCGGACTCGGGAACCAGCTTCATCAACCAAATCAATTGCCTTATCAGGCAAAAATCGATCACTGAAACAGGCAAAGTGATTGTAAGTACAGAGTGTTCATATAATCAACTATACCAAAATTGAAAAGAAGTAAAGAACTACTGATAAAAAGATTTTAAACAGAAAAAAAAAAAGAAAAAAAAAGAGAGAAATGGTAGCTAATTATGAGACTGAAAACTCCATACCTGATATACTGATATGACAACTGTGCTGCAGCAACTAATGCTTCATCAGTGTAACGAAGCTTGTGGTGGATCTCATAGCGCTCTCGAAGCCCTTTAAGAATCTGAATGGTTTCATCTACTGTTGGTTCAGGGACCTTGACAGGTTGAAACCTCCTTTCGAGTGCAGGATCCTTCTCAATGTGTTTCCGGTACTCATCAAGTGTAGTGGCACCTATACACTGCAAGTAGATTATAGTTGCCATTAGTAAGTAAATACATCTCGAAAAATCTTAGAAACACGAACACAATATTGGTGATGACATTTCATCACATTAATAAACACTGGATTATTCTATCTCAACACTACAAGTTTCAGAAACTTTCATAGTGATTTATGCAAAAAGTAGCTGGCAAATACAACAATCTATATATCCCAGCTTACCTGTAGTTCACCACGAGCCAAAGCAGGCTTCAATATGTTTGCAGCATCGATTGCTCCCTCTGCAGCTCCTGCTCCAATCAATGTGTGCACCTCATCAATGAAGAGAATGATTTCATCACTTTGCTTAATTTCCTCCATCAGCTTCTTCAATCTTTCTTCAAATTCACCACGATACTTAGTCCCAGCAACAAGAAGACCCATATCTAGAGTAATAACCTGATATAACCAAATAAAAACCTACTCAAAATTGCAGTTCCAGTATAGTAGCACCAATAATCAGAAGAGAGAGAGAGAGAGAGAGAGAGAGAGAGAATTTGTGTGTTAGCACATAAACTAAATTTTCCCTGCCAATTATTTTCATGTTCCATCATTATTCATTATCAAATGCACCATTTCATATATTCAAAAATTGAGTATCTGCATCTTTTTGTGCTTTGTCCCTCCAAGGTTAACTATTAGCAACCTGCATATACATTTTTAAGTACTACTCTTATCGTAATGGTGTCAACTAGCTAACCTTCTTCCCCTCAATTGTCTCTGGAACATCCCCAGTGGCAATTCTCTGAGCAAGACCCTCAGCAATTGCTGTTTTTCCAACTCCTGGTTCTCCGATGAGACAGGGGTTATTTTTAGTGCGACGTCCCAGAATTTGAGTCACACGCTCAATTTGATCCTGCCGTCCGACAACTGGATCTAGCTTACCCTAAAATAATCATGAGGATTAGATATGGAAGTGCTTCCATAAAAATTTTAAAAAAGATATAGAACTTAAGAAAAATATTACCTCCTCTGCTAGCTTGGTCAAATTGGTACCGTACTCCTCTAGTGTGGGCATCTTGTTGCCCGAGCTCCCACCCCCAACACCAGCTCCAACAGCCTCAGCACTTTCACCCACCATTCTGATAACCTAATCACCATAAAATTTTACTTGGGTTTCAAATTACAAAAAAATATGTGAATTGTGAAGTAGACAAAAAAATGAAGAAATACTTACCTGAGTTCTAATGTTGCTAGGGTCAGCACCTAAATTCTCAAGGACACGAGCTGCCACACCTTCACCCTCACGCAGCAATCCCAACAACAAGTGCTCCGATCCAATGTAATTGTGACCTGAATCAACAGGGAGCACCAACGTGAAAACATAGATGATCAGTGAACAGGTCCAATACAAGTACTGCATCATTTTGATAATCGAAGGGCTAGAGCTTAAAAACAAAATAAGATATTCAATGTTGCAGGAATAGTTGTATCCATTAGGTGAGGTACAAAAAATGCAAGAAGAAAAAATCAATCATGCAAAACAAACTTACCAAGCTGACGGGCTTCCTCCAAAGAGAGTTCTAAGACACGCTTTGCACGAGGCGTAAAAGGGATCTCCACAGCCACAAATCCACTACCTCGTCCAATTATTTTCTCAACCTCCACACGTGCATCCTTGAGATTGATACCCATGGACTTGAGCACCTTTGCAGCAATACCAGTGCCCTCACCAATAAGCCCCAGCAAAATCTGTTCTGTTCCAACAAAGTTATGGCCAAGCCGTCTTGCCTCCTCCTGTGCAAGCATAATGACTTTAATTGCTTTTTCTGTGAAGCGCTCAAACATTGCCCGTGGCACCATTCGCTGTTTCTTCCCTCGCTTGCCAAAGGTGGCTGAGGCAACCTTTGATTGGAGTGTCTGACCACTTTTTCTCACCAACATGTCCAAGGCATTAGCTCCTCGAAGTCCTGAGTAACTCCTCGCTCTCACAGGGGCCGACTTTGTACAGCAGAGCATTGTGGATGCCTTTTTGTTTTTGCTAGATCCCTCAAACTGCCCATTATTCACCAAACCAACTGAAGATGGGAAGCTGGTCGATTGAACTAAAACGTGCGCCATATATACCTCCAAAGGACTGGGTATAAATCAACAAAACGCAGTTAGACAGGTCTCTCAAGCAGAGTATTGCTAGAAGAATCACTGTACCAACACTCGATTGATCATTATGCAATAACACAGACAACAAATTTGTATCCCTACAATCAACAAATTCCACAGTTCATATCCCAGAGACAATAATTAACATGAAATCAACTTTCTCTACAAACAAAAAATATACTCCTTGAAGTCTGCCACCAGCTGAAATGAGATCAAGATACCGTCCGAGTTCAAATAAGAGTAGAAAGCTCAAATCTTAGCAACCAGCAGTAATTTGCACAATTTAATTACAGATTCATGCTAATAGTAAGCAATACTACCAAAATCCCAAAAATCAATTCTGATTGCATACAATCAATTGACCAAAGCAACACTGAATTTCAATTACAAGCTTTCACCGCTCGCAAGCAACAGAGAGAAAGACCAGATTTTTTTCAACGAGACCTCGAATTAATCGAAGACCACAAAAACTCATAAAATTAAACCAGAACCCACATCGGTAAATCAGGTGAAGAAGAAGAAGGAGAAGAAGAAGAATAACTCACTGGAATGACGGAAAAAAGTAATCGCAGATACACTAATCTGGATAAATAAGGTAGGAAAAGGGTCCGTTCCGTTTTCGAGAGAGAAAAAGAAGAGCCACCCTAAATTTATTCGGCCGGATTTCCTCGAGCTCAAATGCCGATATGCAAGAGATATATAGATAAATGTGGATGATAAATCGATAATAGCCTCTCTCTCTCTCTCTCCCCTCTTTGATTTTATTTTCTTATTTTCTTATTTACTGAATTTACGTTACTGTTTTCTTCTACGCTACTTCCATTAGCTTACTAATATTTCCACAAGCACACACCAAGCCGCTTGATTCGAAAGCAATACGATCTGACGGCCTGAGTTCATTTATCATGCGCTGCTAACTACTCCCTCCGTCCCGGCTAAGATGACACATTCTTTAGCCGGCACGAGATTTTAGGAGTAATTGGTTAATGTGTTTAATTGGAGAGAGAAAAGATGGATGGAAGTATTAAAATAGAGAGAAAGAAATGTGAATATTTTAATAGGGATGGGAAAAAATGGTTGAGTGTATTAAGAGCATCTCCAATGCAAATAGGTCAGCCACTCTCTCTCCCTGCCACGTCAGCAGCACTAAAAATCCACCTGCCACATCAGATTTAGGCCAGCCGCAATAAAAATAATTCAAAATATACTACATTTACGGAATTAAAATTACGATTAAATTACCGAATTAAATTTACGAGACATATATGGGAAAATTCATTAATTTTATTTAAATAAAAAAAATTACATTAACTAAAAATCAAAAAAATTACATAATAAAAAAAAATCCGGGCTTCCACACACGAGCCACCGCCCCACTCTACTCCTCACTAATTTATTAAAAAAATACATTAAAAAATGTTAGTATGCCTTGAATAAAAAAAATACATGTTTCTGTTTTAGGTCTTAATTTTGTATTGGGCTAGTTGTTGTTGTCCATCGCTAGATGTTGCTCTTGTACAGAAATTTAGAGATAGAGAAAATCGCGTTTATATAGTTTTTCAAAAATTAAAAAAAAAAAAAAAAATAGCGTTGGCCGATCGGCACGCCACAATGGCGGCCAGCGCATCGGCCAGCGCCACGCCATCGGCTAGCCCACGCCGAAATTTTGGCCGATTTCCCGCTGGCCTACTCCAATGGTTCGGCTAGCCGACCGGCTAGCGACGCGAATTGGCTAGCCGGCATTGGAGATGCTCTAATTGGAGAGAGAAAGTTTCCAAAAAAGGAAATATGTCATCTTGGTTGGGACAAACTAAAAAGGAAAACGTGTCATCGTAAGCGGGACGGATGGAGTATCTGGATAACAGTCAAACAGTGCATATATTAACTGTACACTACAAGAAGAGGGTATAATAGTAAACTATGTACAATCAGTTATAGCGTGTACTCAGCTACTCCCTCCGTCCGCTATTAGGAGTCTCATTTCTTGGCGACATGGATTTTAAAAAATGTTAAGAAAAGTGTGTGGAATAGGAATCTTCACTTGTATATATTAGTTTTAAATGAAATGCAAGTAGAATGAGTTAGTAGAAGGTGAGACTCTATTACTATTGTAAAAGTGAACCGGGACTCCTATTCGTGGACGATTAAAATAGCAAAACGGGACTCCTATTCGCGGACGGAGGAAGTACTATGGCGGGACGAAATTATTTGGTACTCTCACCCATCTATTTATGATGTCCACCTTTCATGTTTTGTTTATTTTTTAATTTGAAAATAAAGTATTTTCTCTTTTTTTTTCATTAAAATATTTAATTACATTTTTTCTCTTTATTCATTCCACCTAACAACTTCTTATTAAATTTTGTATCAAACGTGAATATGGACATCTAAAATGGAACAAAAGGAGTAGGTTGGATTTTCTTGATTTACCTATTCTGCCCCTATTTCTCAATACTTCATTCTTTCGGTCAATACAATTTTAAAAAGCGATGTTTTATGCATTTAGTGGAGAGGTCAATCTTCATTCCATGCAAATGATCATGATATTTAAATTTTTGGATTGTTTGATTAAAGCATTAATTAATGTTATTCATGTTCAACATTCATAAATGAGCATTCATTGGTATATGTCCGTTGAGATATAAAAATGTTTCAAAATGTATGTTGATTGGGATATAAAAATATTTCAAAAGAACTCTTAAATTTTATAAAGTATTAAAAGATGGTACTCCTTCCGTCCCAGAGAAGTTGGCATACTTTGAAAATGCCACGGGATTTTAGGAAGTTTTGTTTTGTGTGTTAAATGGACAGAGAAAATATAATTTTTATATTCATGTGAGAGAGAACTTTTTCCAAAAAGGAAAATGTGACATCTTTTGTGGGACAAACTAAAAAGGAAAGTGTGCCATCTTTTGTGTAACAGAGGGAGTATATGTCTAATACTAATAATATCGAGTATCATTGAGATTAACGAGCATATGCTCCCGCATGGGTAGCAGGTTTAAACATATAATATCGAGTATTATCGGCATTAACGGATATACCCGCAAGGGTAGCATCAACACACTTAATTCTTAAGCCTGCATTTGTATCTCAGATCAATTTATCCTGACAATATTTACATGATTTAAAAAAATATGAATCACTAGTTACTTATACGCACAATATATCAAGATTAGTGGATTTCTAGCATTTAAATGTACTCTATGGATATGAAGCCGCACCAAGCATCACGTCCTCCATTAGCTTGTAGCTTGCTTCTCTGCAAATTGATTATCCAAAACATTCGCGATTGCACGTTCTCATAATCGTTTAGATACATGTACCTTAGTTCAACATCTAAATGCTGGAAGAAAACTAAATAGCCAGAAACTAAAACATAGCATCACCAATTCCTTGAAACCTTTAACATCCTCCAGATTATAAACAGATCACAAACTACTTACCTGTACATGAGTGCAGATATAATATGTACCTCACAGGCCAAGCCGATTTATACTAATGCCAGCAACACACTATATATGCCTAGACAATAAACCATGAATCCCGCAGGAACAAACCCACACTATTCTTCTGCACGATGCATGCTGGGGATTTTGCAACTGGTGCCTATTTACAGAGGTTGAATATCTGGTGGCACATACCATTCTTAGATAATGTCAAGCAGATTATGTCAAAACGGATCCAAAACTGCAAATTCTTAGGTGCATCTATATATAAGAGCAATCTGGTCATCACGCTGAAGGGACACCATTTGCTTCTCACCATTCAATGTTCCCAAAATTCAATGGTCTGATGGATTATACAGCCAGACCATGCTTGAACACACCTGTGAGATAGCATAGCAGCTAAAATTAAAGTGCTCTCCAAATTACATTATTTACAGAGATTGAGAAATTCATCAATAATAGAACAAAAATAGACAACAAAAATACATTGGAGCATCATGTTCGTGAACACATGCGAACTGACATGATGGAAAAAACAGTAATTTGCAAAAGATGTTCGGGGGGGGGGGGGGACAAAAATAACTACCTAGATAGAGACAACTAGCAGTCATCTGGGCTCGATGATGGAGAACTCGGGACATTAGCATCTACACCATATGCGATTGATGAAGTGACCTCTCCTTTTGAGTTTAAGGTCTCTGGCTTCATACTTAGCATTTCCTCTTTTGTAAGGATTAAGAGCTTGCGGACCATGCAACAAAATTCCCTGTTTTCAAGGAGATACCAGAAAATATGAGCATGCGATGATTATAGAAGGAATTATAGTGAAATCAGTATTCTAAAGACAAATTTAAATTATTTGACATGTTCCAGGTAATATCTTACGCCCAAGGATCATCTCCTACAAGCATCATGTCATCCTCATCATCAGTGTAGACAACTAGCCAATTCTTGTTCCTAGCCTTGAGTTCACCCTTAAATTCGAAGAGATTGTCCAACTCAGAGATCAATTCATCATAGTTGTTGAATTTGGCCAGATCCACAGACCTACCAAGGGCGGACCCCTGCTTTTGAACCTGAAATCACAAGACTTTCAGAAAAAGAGGAATGAATAAATAAGCATTCCTCCAAACAGAAAATATCAAGCTCCAGATGAAAACCTTGGTGCAACTCCTTGTTGAACCAGAATGACCTATCGTTTCTCTCTCTTGCACTGAAGGATGGAGGAATTGGAATTGATTCTCTTGATCACTGGCAGAAACTCCATGATCTCCCACTTTCAATCCCTTTGATTGATATGACCTTTGATCTAATTCAAATGCGGAGAAATGACGAGAATGGCCCGAATTTTGAGTAAAACCAGATGGGTTTAGTACATTTCTATTTGACATTTCTGGCTCCAATGATGAAGATTTACTTATGAGGGGGATACCAAAGAGCTTGCAGTTCCCTTCCTTTGGCTTCATAGCACCATGTTGCTCTGCAAATACAGGCTTTGGCATCAACTCTCTTGGCTGAGAAGGCCTCACCTGAAGGTATGTTGAAACGGGTGGGGGCATCGACCAGTTTGATCCCTGATTGTCACCTCTAGGATCACTAATCATGGGAAAGTCTCCAAAGGCTCCATGTCTACCATCCCCATGATCAAGATAAGAAGCGTCAGTGCCCTGTACATGATTCTTCATACTAGAATCCATCAGATTAAGTGAGAGGCCAGAAGGCATCAGAGACCAAATATTCCCCGTTAAGCTAAAGTTTGCATTGCACTCTTGTGTTTGTCTCTTTGAATTTTCTTGATTGCCAAGAGGCATACTGAGATCACGGGACACATTAGTTTTCAAAGCAAATCCTGATAACAAATCTGTAAATGATGACTCGGAGCGCCCTAAAGGCGACCAGTTATCTACTCCATATCTTCTTGAAGCAGAAACATCAATCTTCTCGTCTTCCAGTGAGGGCTTCCACACAGATGACTTTTCAGAGGAGCCCAACTCATTATTCTCAGAGAAAGTCCCTCTCAAGGTCAATGATTCTTCACCTTGCAAGACCAGTGGGAACCCATTGTTAACAGGTGTAGGGTCTGCAGTC
This sequence comes from Salvia hispanica, assembly GCF_023119035.1. Classification (NCBI taxonomy): domain Eukaryota; kingdom Viridiplantae; phylum Streptophyta; class Magnoliopsida; order Lamiales; family Lamiaceae; genus Salvia; species Salvia hispanica. Next base: position 33,789,848 of record NC_062970.1, read on the forward strand.
AACTTTGTAGGACCTGTATTGCACCACAGTAGATTAGGTAAGAGATCCACTCAACAGCTGATAAAAACGTTATATAGCTCTAACAGAAGTTCCTCCAGCAGAGAGAAAATAGAGAAAAAAAAAACAGACCTTCCCTAGTAAGCACAGAGGAATCAGAAGATGAGAGTAGGGCACTTGATCGAGGCCTTTTTGGTCTGGGCACTGGAACATGATTCAATGCAGGAGGAGAAAGTGTTTGTTCAATTTTCCAGGGTGAAACTCTCTCAGGTCGAACAATTGCTGAAGTTTCATCCCACCGCACCTTAACAAAGAAAAATGCAATAAACTTAACAGAATGATGGGTTGAAAACATTAATAATGGGATAGCAGGAGTCTTGAATCCTAGTCATCATTAGAGGAAAAATAATATACCTTAAGGCATCTCCATTTAGACTCTTGCCACCTATTTGGATCTGCATCCTCGGTACCAATAATAGTTCCAGTAAACCTATGCATTAACATCGGAATAAAAATTTCACTCAAGGCTCATTGAATTCTTTGTTGAGGTCACAATATGCTAGCATGCTCCATACCTCTGTTCTGGAGCTTCTTCACCTTCGAATCTCATTTTAAATCTCATTCCTATTGAATAATTTTTTTTAATAGAGTCCATGTATTGATCATATGGAACAATAAATTCAGCTGGGCTTGTCCTGTAACAGATAACAAGACATCATAAGGACATAGGTTAGCATCCATACTGACCACACACACAAGAATTCAACATTTAATCGACACTTGACAAAGGCGAATGAGATTATCGATAACCTATCATTAAAAAGGAAAACAAGACAGAAGACAGAAACCCTCAGCTGCTTCAAAAACAGCAGAGACATGAATGGGCTAATTGACCAAGATACTAGAGACACAAGTCAATCATGAATCATGTCACATACCTGGGCTTATAATAAACGGTGAACATGGTATTGGTCTGAATAGCATGCCAAGCTGTTGCTAGGACGCCAAGATGCATGCTGTGGCTAGATATGACAGATGATGGAACATTACCCTGTTGTCTCATGGCACGCCTAACTCCAGCACGTAGCTCTCCATCCTCTCCTCTACAAGTTCAGCACTCATTTTTAGATTATGTATACATTAGTAAAATCATTATACAGCAATATATAGAGCAGCATCAAACCTCAAAAAAATGAAGGCATCCCCAGCAACCAGCCTCTTTGAACTAACAAAGATACTCCAACCACTCTGAAGAAGGTGCCTGCGTGGTTGACCTGAAATTTCAGAACCAAAATTAGTGCAATTGCCCTACACAAGTGAACATTTTCCAGTCCAAAGTGAAAGTTATATCAGTGAACTTATAGCACAGGTTGCATTCAGTTGTCCGTCTTGCTTTAACTGTGAACTTAGTTTAGTAGATAATTTATGTACCACGAAATATATGCCTGAACCGCCACTCTTGTCCATGCAAATCTTTGGCCACTAACTCCTGGGTTGGAGGTTGCCGTGACATGTCCTATCATAGAAGACAAAACCTTATATCTAGCAGTAAAAAAGATCCCCAGGAAGTGAACGTCACTGAGTTTAGGAGGCGTCATCCTAACCAGTGGTGGCAAACATTCATCAGCATGCCGTCTGAGCACTGAGAATCCACCATGAGTGCTTGTATCTGATGCAGTAAGAGTTTTACAAAAAGAAAAGACACGGAAGTGTGGCACAGGAGGAGGAGGTGGTTCTTTCCTCTCTACATTTTCATCTTGCTGCAACAGAAAATCTAATTAGTAGTACAAAATAACCCACGGGACATTAAAACTAAAATATGGAAATACACAGCATGTACATTATGCAACACAGATCAGCTTACATCAGTTTCAGGCATCAAGGTAATCTGAGCAAACACTTCATCTGTATCTGCTTCGGCCTAATCACCAACCAAGCACAAGATCATAGTAAGTCATGAATCACAAGAGCCATAAAACAATTTATACCAACCCCAAAAAATCCAATAGCTGAAATTACAATTCTCGCAAATACTTAGACCAAATTATAGAGTACCTTCAACTGGACATTAACGACTCGGCAAAGGATCTTAGGAGGAAGATTGTACACTGGCATCTGCTGGTCCGAGCTCTGATTAGTGGATGCCTCCACCTACAACCAAGAACCCCCAAACTATGAGCAGAGAGCTAAATAAATACCTTTCCGATTAGGAAAAGCTAACAAAAGAAAAAAAGGAAACCCATATTCAACAACCCCTCAATTATGATTCGAAACTCAATAACTAAAAATTAAGTCTAAATTAGATCAACTAAAGCTGCAAGACCCAAAATTAAAATTAAAAAAAATAGAAACAGAACAAAAGGGAGGGAACCTGTTCTATGTGCCCCTGTGGGAAGTAGAAAACAAGTTCATTTTCGCGCGGCACCGTCACCAGCGGGCCGGCGCAAGCCTTCCACAGCTCTGTGTACAACGCTTTCTCAGCATCCACTGCCAAAACGAATGAGAGAATTCAGAATATACGCCATCAAAATCGACAACAATACATCCAGAATTAATTACCTCTCCCGGAGTCGTTGTAGCCTTTGATCAAAAGCTCAGAAGAATCCATTAGTTCAGGCGCCATAATTCCAAGCCAGATCTCTCATTTGATAAAAACAATATAAATAAATATTCCACCGGAAGAGAAGCGGAAAAAAGGCAAAAGTCCGGAGAATTATAGGCTAGCAATCAGGATTATAAACGGTAAATATTAGACAAATTGGGAGCATCTGTTATGAGAATTGTAGCAAAGCAAGGATATCGTGAAGCAAGGAAGCTCAAAAGGTGTGGGCTACACTGTGAAGTAATAGTTGATGAGATAGAAACTAGAGTAGAGAGAGAGAGAGAGAGAGAGAGAGATTGGTCATGGGCTTCAAGACAACAACAGCGTTGTAAACGGGTGATGTTTCCACCCATACTTCTTTATTTTTCTACTAACATTTTTATATGTATCATACGGTGTCGTTTTTATTCTCACTGATTAAGTGATGATGCAATCGCCATTAACCAGCTAATTTTTATATATGTTGTACTAATTTTCATCCTCTGCAAAATCAGATTAAATTAATAGTTTAATAATTAATATTTGAAGTTTAAAGTAAGTATACAAAATTAGAATTCATAAAAAGTAGAGAAATTTATAGGCAAATAACTAATCTTTATTTATACTAAAATAGATATATGGAAAATATATGGAAAATATAGTGTCGAGGATGAGTTTGTGTGACGAAATTGTGTTAAACAACGAAGCATTGTGTCTTTTGCTCAGAATATAAGACGAGAAAATAAATTTGGGGCAGTAATATCTATGAGAAATAATTTAAAATTGTATTATATGAAATGATTTAAAATTGCTCAGAATAACGACATTGTTAATTATCATTAAATAAATTATCTTGAGAATTGGTCGCTCGTATTGATAGGACGGAGTGTTTATAATTATAACATAACTTTATTTTTATTACTATATTATATTGTAATGACATAATGTTTTATACTTGATAGTTGAATCTGTGTTTAATCTTATATTTGTCGAACGTTGCATATTAATAATTACTAATGTTGAAAAGAACTCCAAAGAACCCAATAAAGAATGTAAAAAGAAATGTGTTTATTGAAGAAATTTGAATCAAACGGCAAGCATATGAGAAAATGGACTGTCACACTTTGTATATTTTGGTAAATTTCAACACCAAGAACCAGTTTCTTGAATGTTTTCTCGCAAATTAACAATTACCCATCTCACAAGTTTTATGTAGCTGTTTTACAGCCTGAGAAGTCAAAACTTTCAAGTAATTAAGAAGCTCTTTATCCTGTCTGCCCGGTAATATTTCAAACATAAATAAAGGTAGAGAAGAAAGAAGGGCCAAAATCTAGATTTAATGCGTAGAAGAAATTTATCCCCAAAATCTACTCAGCAATCCTTTCTTGTCTTTCTTCATCCTGTTCTCCAGTGACGGGAAGTCAATGGAATTGTAGGCAAGATCCATTATAACTGGATTGCGCGGGACTGCTTGAAAGGCAGGCGGGAAGACTGAAATGCGTGGGATTGACTTTGTAGTAGGATCACCAACAGCTGATTCATAATTCTCCAGGTTCTCCATTAGCAGCTTTTCAAGCTGAAGCAACAGAGTACATGGATAAAAAGTCATCTCAGGGTAACAAAAAAGATTGTAGAGAAAACCATCCCTAAACTCAAACATAAGAAAACCCACCCCAGCCTAAACTTGAACCCATCCCGACCCATACAGAGACCGGCCACAGAAATCCATTCATAACTCTTCTCTTATTTCACACAGTTAACTCTTGTTGTATACTAGAACTTCACAGCACAAACACTACCCACTTAAAATATAAATATATTTCAGATACATAAGTATAAGTACCGTTTCTTGGGCAGGTTGTGGAATTATCACAAAAGTTCATTTGATAAACTCAAGCACTGATAACTTTATCTCTGTTTCTGTTTAGTTTATGGGTGTAGCACTGATCAAGATTATACATACTATACTGTACGTTTGAATACAGAATCTCATTAATTCAGGGTTCCTGAAAATAGTAGGCCTAGGCAAAGAAATAGGTGAATTTATTTAGGAAAGTATTCAAAGGAAGTAACAAAGTACGATATTAACTTAAAAATTCTAGCTGCTGTGAATTCAATTTTCAACTAATTAGTTTAAAAATTTATTCAAGTAACATAGGCCAAAAGATAAAGTACAAATCCTCCCGACCAACAAGTTAGTACAAGAAGATATACCAGAATCTCAAAATCATTAACTAGTTTCCAGATTGAACCAAGGCAAGGCAAAGCTAAAGTTACAATGCATACCTTCTTGTCATTTCCTGTTAATGATATACTTGAGATCTTTTTAGAAAGATTTTCTGGAGCCTTCTCCTCCTCCATAACTCCTGTTGCATGTTCTATGCAAATGTTGGATCGACAGTCATTGTAAAGCATCTTCAATTCCTTGATAGCAGCCTGTAATAAAACAACTATTGTTCAAGCAAATTGCACCGGCCACATAGCAATAAAAAGTTCAATGAACTATGCTACTGCAAATGAAAATCTCCCTAGTCCCTACTATATTTAGTAACAGATATTAGGCCACCATATGATTAAGGAATAGTGTTTCCCCACTAAATAAAAAGGAGTTTTCACTACAACAGAGCATAGCCAATAAAGGAAACATATTGTCAGATGGCACTGAAAAGGAGTATACTGAAGTAGTAGGGAATGCAATGCAAGCACCTGGTCAGCATGGGTCAAACTCTGAAGCTTCTTTAGAGCATCATCAACTAAGGAACGAGCTCTGCAGAATAAAGCATATGCTTCTACCCTCTTTCCAGCCAAACTATAAGATTTTGCCAAGTAAAAGCACCTACAGGAAAGTGATGAATAGATCATTACCCAGAGGATGCCATTCAGAAACAAAGGTGAGCTAAGCAAAAACAGAAGGCTAATTAGGGATCTTGAAGATGCTATACAAAAAGAGCTAGGTATTTACTATTTCTATTTCATAGGAAACAAGTAAATACGAAAAATTAAATCTGATAAATAAAGTGCGACAACTATTTCATAAGCCAATAAACCAACAACTGTGAAATGGTTACATAAACAACAAATATCTTTACTGCTATCACATTGAGGATTGGTACAGTATTTTACAGTTAAGTGGTGTACCATTTTTACTTTATGAGGAAATTAATTTTCTGGATACCAAAATGAAACTAAATCAACATGAAACATAAACTGTCTGGAGAAAAAAGAAAGACATGATAGACTCCAAAACATTACAAGGGCCAAACCTTTCTGCTCGGAAAACTAAACTTTTCAGTTCACATTCTTCACCGAGGGCCACTTCTTCTGGTTTTCTGTCTCTTCCCGAACTAACCAGATCAGAAAGATCAGCAGCATTCTGTTTGAAGAAGAAGCTGCTTAGTTTTTAAAAACTTAATTAGAGCTAATATTAATATGAAGATAGTGTCAGTCTTTAGGTACTCACCTGTAGCAGGAGATCATACAACCGGACAAGCTCTTCAGGTTTTGTAACCTTTTCATTTTTGTCATCACGAACCTTACTGAGCTTGTTCTTTGCAATGTGCACAAGCAATTGGTTACGTTCGATTGTTCTCTCTCCTAGGATAGCACCAATAGCTTTATCAAGGCCACTCAGGTCATCCTTAATGCTCTCAGAATTACCTGTGTTAGCCTATAGCAGAAAAAATACGGTCAAACACTTCAATGCATAAACCGTCACACGTAGAAAGTACATGGGGTAAGTAGAAATCACATAACTCAAGCAGAACTCACCAAGTCATTCCTTATGCAGCTCCTGGCTTCACTATAAGCAGCAAATATTTTGTCAAATATGGCTAGTTTTTTCTCTGCAGGTACAGAATCCGCTACTGGAACATTAATATCTTTCTCCAGTTCCTGGGCTGATAAAAAAAATCAAGCAAGAGGATTTTAGATTTGGTATTTGCGAGTTTAAGAATTTATGAGGATAATCAGAGCAGTAATGGAAATCGACAAAATCCAACTGGCGTATGTGCTGCACATACACAACTGAGTATACATCATATGAAAAATAAAATATAGGCTTTAGGAATATGAATATATATGCAGAGCTTCCCATACATAAATGGCATGCAAACATAAGGCTATAACTTCCACTATGAGTTCTATTCACCTTTAAAATCTGTGTTAGCCTAAGCTCAACCACAACAGGATAATTGAAAACAAAACACTAGGCTGATCAAATGGAAACTAAAAAATGAGTTAGTGCTAGGTGCATCCAGTAACTAACTTAACTAAGGAGATCCTGGAAGCATGATCATCCATAATGGCACAAAAAATGAGGCTTCACCATGGGTTCCCAGATACATGGCTTGGTCGTCTTATATAAAAGCCATACAAACACAACTCTGTTAGCCTTTTTCTGTCATGCCATAATGCATCAAGCAGGAAAAGAAAGGTTCAATTGCTGCAAACATAATATTGACTCAATTTTTAATTATTAACATTAACACAATTTCTAAAACATTGCAATTGCAACATCATATTTGAATCTTTTGCAATACAACATCTACAAGTTTTGCAAATGAAATCGTACATGCGACAAAATTCGTCAAAAGGAATCGAAGGATGTTGCAAAAACAACTAAACGATGATGTTGTAATTACAGCATTTCCAAAGTCATATAGTAATTGCGATTCAAGGGTTTTGCTCAAGTCCACTAGGATTTGTTCATGTCCACGCTCCACGGTACTTATGATACATCTAAAAAGCATGTACCTTTGAGTATGGCCACCCGAATCTTTGCATTTAAAATGGGAAATCTGTGACCAAGCCAATGAAATTCAGTCAATGATGCCGCTTGTTGAGATCGGGCTTCGGCCATGACCGCCTGGTGATGATGGCAAATCAAATTACCAATAACAATACACGGAATTAGAAATGCAGCAAGGATACAAAACTTGAAAAGGACAGAGCACACTGCTTTGAGACAGATTCGGGTGTGAAGGAGCTGGCAGTTAATAAATATATATCGTATGCTGCCTTGATGATATAGACCCACCTCCAATTTAGCTTTAAAAAGGTCCAGGGCAGGCCCTTCCATTTCTCCTATATGGACTAGTTCAGAAGTCTGTAAATTTGACTCCCCAACTTTGTGTAGACAATATCTTATGCTAGGCTCAAGTTCCTCAACCCGCTCCCGGCATAAAACTTGGTTCTCTAGATCTCCATACTTTCCAAGTTCCTCATACACGGCCCTGTCAAAATGAAGGAAGTTAGCCATCAACAGACAAGTCTTCATGAGAGCAAATACTGCGTTTTCCGAGAAAGCTTAAATTTTTCAATGAAGCAGTAGAAGAGATGAACTAGCAAAATATGCCACTAAGGCCAACTTCATAAGTCAAAAGAAGAACCATTTATTAATATTATTTTTCCAGAAACTTGAGATTAAAATTACCTGGCACTTTTGAAGCACTTTAACGCGATGTCCCAGTGTTCATCTCGCTCGAATAACAAACTCCCTTTCATATAAGAGGCATACGCCTGGATATTACACCCAAAAAAAGCTTCTTCATAAGAAAAGACATATTTTTGTAAAAACTCCAAGCAACCAATATAGACTAACTTTAAATCCTTAATGAAAACAAAATTATGGGAAATACTGTAAAAAAATATGTGGCCTACACTGCTTGGAACAGAAACATAAAAGTGATCCTAAAACTGGGGACACTGACAAGTGAAGTCGTGTCAAGCACCCCCCTGCCCTTCTTTCTTGGCCCCAGCTTCTTGAAATAGAATATAAATTTTTGCAGAAGACTCAATCTGATAAAACTGTTTGACCTATTTATATTATAATGTTCTTGAAACGCTTGTGGAGCCACAAGATTAATACTACTAATATAGATCATAGCTCCATAAGATCGTTTTTCAACATCCAGCTATATTGCCACAATGTCGTTTTTCAACATCAACTAACAGAAAAGATGAAACATCTTCAAGTAAAGATGTGCTTGTACAGCATTCGCTAATGTATCATTATAGTAGGGAAGGCAGAAGATGGCCAAACAAATCATCCATAAGTTAGCACGAAATAATAGGAGCATATAGTAAAAGATCTGATTCACACCTCAGCTTCCAGAGATGTTCTCGAGTCTCCCTTGATGGCACACAACTCTTGAAACTGGGAAGCCCATTTTACGGCCTTCTTTAGCCTGCCAATGAGGTAGCTCCTCTGCCGTGCATTTGGGCCATCTGGTAAAGTTTTCTTTTCCATTGCATGGCTCCATGCTCTTTCAGCAGCATATAGAAGCAAATGTAGAAACCTAGAACGAATTCCAGGAGCCTTAGAAACTAAGAGAGATATAGGTTGAAAATCAGTTTTCATTGCATGCTTTAAATGAACAAGAAAATGAAACTTAGGAGAACAAACTTGTCCTTTTAATGCCATATTTATGATAGAAAACTGCATCAACTGATCATCTCAGATGCCGGCAGGAGGATCAGCAAAGATTAATGCAGCTCCTTAGTTTGTTTATGATGTTAATGCTACTTAACTACTACTATTAATTCTATTATCGATAATTGCCTACTACTATTCTGTAGGATGCTTATTACAGCACGCAAGAAATGCATCAACCTACTTCAGGATCAGGATATAACTAAATCTATAGCTAGATGTTGAATGGGAAGTCGTTAACATACATGCCAACCAGCTGCACACCGGAATTTGACGAGTGTTTTTTTGCTTCTCAGCCAGAGAAAGAAAAAGCATGTATCAGAATTACCTCCATAAGGAGGACCACAGCCTCAAAAGAACGTCTCATTGAGAGTGGCAAGAGGACCATAGGTTCAGGAATTAACCAGTTCGTTGACACTAAAAATATAAATGAAATGCAATTACAAAGTAGTACCTGACTTCAGTAACAGTAGATGACGATATGGCTCTCTTGGAATATTTTCCACGGCCATGGGTGAATTTCAAGGACTTGTACAATCTCCGTAAGCGTGCAGTGCAGTACCTCCTGAAAAATCAAATTCAAAATTCAATATATCCCAGTGATAATAACATCAATCTCAATTCCCATAATGCTCAGAAACCTTCCTCCCAGCCAAACAGCAGATCCCCAATAGGTACATTGCATGAGTAAGCTGAATTTCAAACAAACACGACTTGACACTACCTGTAACGAGCGTAATCACTGAAGCGCAATCCGTGCTGCATTTGTGCTGATTTCAATAGCTGCAGCACTGCGAAATTCACGGCCAAAATAAGAGATCTAATCCACACACACATAGATGAAATGATCCGTACAGAAGGAGAGGGAACCACCATTGATAGAGAATTTAGGGTTACTAATCTGATCCGGGGCGGATGAATCCTGATCGATTTCCATCCTAGCAACGTCGTCTCCCTTCGCCATCAATTGAATTTGAGATAAGTGAGCGCCGGAGATAGATTAAAGGTTGATGGTAGAAATGGGGCAAATGGTGGAATATTCCGGCCAGTTACACGGTGCGCCGGCGGGGGCTGTAGCAGGGGCGGATTTTGTGAAGGGGTTTAGTTTTGTGTCACTTGATGTCCGCTTCGACTGTTGATTCCGCACAGTGATTTACGACTACGAGTAGTTAAGCGGGTTGGGCCAATGGATCGGTTGACACTGGATTTGTTTTAAGAGTTAGGACCAAAATTAGTCCTAAATATATGATGATTTTATCTTTTTGGTCCTAAATTTTATCTTTTGGATTTTTTGGTTCTTTAAGAAATTTGATCATTTTGGTCCTCCGTCAATAGTTACGTTAAAAACTAACGGTAAACGGCGATTTTGACCAAATTAAACTTTTTATTCTGATTTTTAAGTAACTAATTAATCTCCTAATTATTTTAACAAATATCCGTTTAAAATTAGAATTAAATCTAGGATTTTTATTTTCTTGGCGGAGGCGGGAGTAATGGCGGCTGGAATTGGGGGCTGAAGAAGACAAAACGGTTTGATAGATGAATCATCGGTGGCTAGCTTCACAGCGGCGGTGGCCTGAGCAAGATAGTTTGCGGACTTTTTGGGAGCGAATTGGAATTTTGGAGGGATTGTGGGGATTGTTGTGTGAGATTTCGGTGGGGATGGCGTGGGATGCCTCGGGTACGGAGGTGGTGGGCTGGGGGTGAGGGATTTGGAGATTGGGGTCGAAATTAGGGTTGGATTTGGGGCGGTGATGGATGGGAGTTAGAATCTTGATGCAAATTGGAGTTTTCGATTTGGGATTCTGGTTTAGGTAGGGCTTCGATTTGGGTGTGAGTCTGCTCACCCATGAGAATCTGTTGCAGCGTGGAGGGGTAGTGAGGGAGAGGGTGTCGGCGGCGGTGGGTGGGAATTATGAAGGAAGAAGATGAAAGATTAGAGGAATAAAGAAGAATAAATTAAGAGTTTAATTTGGAGATTAATTAGTGACTTAAAAATCAGAATTAAGAGTCTAATTTGGTCAAAATTGTCGTTGACCGTTATTTTTTAACAGAACTATTGACAGATGACTAAAATGATCAAATTTCCATATGTGCAGGACCAAAAAATCCAAAAAATAATGTTTATGACCAAAAAGGTAAAATGATCATATGTTTAGGACCAATTTTGACCTTTAATCTTGTTTTAATTTAGGAATGAAGCCAAAATGTTGCACCATCTGTCTCACAATACAAGTCACATTTTGTCATATCGGTTCGTCCCGAATCCTATTTCACTTAATATCTCTCACATTCTACTAACTCACTTCACTCATATTTTATGATAAAACTAATATTTAAAAATGGGTCACATATTCCATTCATTTTTTCAATCTACTATTCATTACATTTCTTAAAATTTGTATATACACTAAATGCGACTCTTGTGGAACGGGAGGAGTAGTTAGATTAATTGAGAATCGAAAATTAAGGTTAGATTTCGGTGTAGGTTAGAGTAGTTGTTAATCGAGGATCGATTGGATGAACCGAAAATTTAATTAGAATTAAGTTTTTATTCCTGTATTCATTTTAATAGTTTCTGTCAAAAGAAACCATAAAGAGTCGTTGCATATTTATTGTGAGAGAGTTCCTAGATTACATTCATATCTGTATAGTTCCTATGTAGTGTAGAGTTCCAATTATATTTAATGATGTACGAAAGAGCTTCAAATTACCCTATAAATACTAGGGTGATTTGCTCATCATACACAACAAGAAATATAATCCCTTTACTTCCTATAGCAATGCCTATCCAATCTTTCTATGTCTCTCTCGATTACCATGTTTAACATGGTATCAGAGCAGTGTCGATCTTGTGGATCGGTCACTAGCTCGACACCTTCCGCAGAAAATTTTACAAATACAAAAATCATGATTACAATCCAAATACCTCAGTTTCTCAATCCTGAACAACTCCTTGAATGCATATCAAAATTGATTGCTCAAAACAAAGATACAACCTACCAATGTTGCAACGAACAACAAACTGCTGCAGCCCAAAAAGGACTTGCTGCCGGGAGAGAAACCAGTAGCTACTGCAACTGGAAGAGAATCTACATCCGTCGCCGCTGTCAGGAGAGGAACAACAGCCGTCGCTGCTGGGAGAGAATCAACCCATCCAGCCGCAGGAAGAGGATCAGCAGCACAAGCAGAACCCGCCGCTGCCTATGTTAGAAGAGAACCAACAGCTGCACGGAGAGAACCAGCCCCTCCAGCCGCCGAAAGAGAATCAGCAGCAAACGCCGCCGCCGCCGCTGCCGTTAGGAGAGAACTAGCAGCTGCCGCCGTCAGGAGAGAACATACCATCGCTGTCACGCATCGCCAGCCGCCGTCATATGCCGAAGTCGTTTCCAATTCCGGCACCAAACAATCGCCACCTCCGGCTGACCACTAGTGGGAAGAAGGAAGAGAATTGTGGGTAAAGAAGAATGGAGTAGCGGCGTTCGGCCGTTCTGTAGGAGGTAAAGGGTTTGGGGCTTTGCCCCCAAACCCTTCTATTTCTCATAAATTACAGATTTCACCCCAATCTTTCAAAAATTCCAAATTTAAGGAGCTAAAATGTGAAAACCTTGAATTTCAATCCAACATCAAGTGTAAAAATTCCTTTGAAGCCTTGGCTTATTCCTCATCCTCAAACATAGGCCCCAAAGACTACCATTAGATTTTTTATTGTGGGGCAACCGATACCATGTCCTTCGATGCATCCGATTTCCTTGATATTTCTAAGTCCACAAAAACTTATGTTCAAACTGCCAGTGGGGAGTTAGCACAAGTGAAAGGGGCGGGCACGATCATTATCTCACCAACCCTTCACCTCTCGAACTGTCTTTATGTTCCGTCATTGTCCCACAAACTTTTGTCTGTTAGTCATGTAACAAGAGATCTCAACTGCTAATTCAATCTCGTTTTTGCATGTTACATGATATCAAGACGGGGACGATAGTTGGGCGTGGCACTGAGCGACATGGACTGTACTACGTGGATGAGATAGCCCAACAGAGTACTGCGATGCTGACTCACGGACTGACTGACAGACAAATTTGGCTCTTGCATCGCCGGTTAGGGCACCCATCCATAAAATATCTTCGCCTACTCTTTCCTTAGTTTCATCCACGCATGTTTTGAATTGTGAAACTTGTGTTTTGGCAAAAAGTCACAGACATTCCTTCAAATTAAACAATACTAGAGAAAAATCTTCTTTCGCTTTGGTTCATTCTGATGTGTGGGATCCTGCCCCAATTACTAGAGGACAAGGTTTTCAATATTTTTTGTTATTTATTGATGATTTTTCACGTATGACTTGGATTTATTTTTTGAAAACAAAATCAGAAGTTTTTGAGAAGTTTACTGAGTTCTATCATCTTGTACAAACTCAGTATAACTACAAAATTCAAATCCTTAGATCTGATAACGGGAGGGAATATGTGAACTCTAGGATGACATCTTTCTTCACTGAAAAGGGTCTTGTCCACCAAACTTCGTGTGCTTAAACGCCCGAACAGAATGGCCCCCTTAGAAGTCTTCTCTTCCCAAAATTCGATCCCATTATCTTCCACCCTCGAACCTAAACTTTTTGGGTGCACAGTTTTTGCTCACATACCCAAACATGACCGTGATAAATTCTCATCATGTGCAGTCAAATGTGTCTTTTTGGGTTATGGAAAAAATCAAAAAGGGTATAGATGCTATGATTTGTCAACAGATCGCATGTATATTACTATGAACTGTGACTTTGTTGAGAGTGAATACTTCTATAGCCAATCTAGCAGTCAGGGGGAGAGTGAGACAGGAAATCAAAATAGTGACGTATTACATTGGCTACCTTTGTGGGAAGAAACCATTCAGGGAGAGGATATTCAAAGGGAAAACAGCCAACCTAGCCTACCAGAGCCAAATCTTATCACAGAAGTCGGTCCAACAGAGTAAGTTAGCAGTAACACCGGGCAGTCAAATTCCCAAGAACAGCACATGCCACTTTAGGGCACCGCCAAGCTATCCGACCGTCCTTGAATCCTGAGGTAAATACTTCTGATCCCAATATTGGTACTGTTAGTAACAGTGTGTGATTTGTGTGGAAGATTGAGAGAGATTGTTGTTGGAAAAGAAGAAGTATTATTCAATCCCTTTTGGAAGAAGATACAAGTGAGAAGACAAAACAATTCTGCTAACTAAAACAAAAACAGAAAAGTCTATTTTAGTCAACATCTGCTGATCCTACAGCTAAGATTCAATTTCAATATTAATTGAGATCTAACGGTTGTTGTACACTCTAAGTAACCAATGAGATATTCAGCTTCTTTCTCATAAAACTCTTCCTCCAACTAATGATCTGATCACATCTTCAGCTCAAACAACAATCCTCTACCTTGATCGATCATTTGCTGTCAGAATCCAGTTTGCACGAGTTAATCAACTTCATGCAAGTTTCAAGCTTTCCCTTTTGCAGCGGCTTAGTTAACATATCAGCCGAATTTTCTGAGGTGTGGACCTTGAACACTTCAACCTCCATTTCTTCGATCTTTTCTCTTATAAAATGCAACCGCACATCAATGTGCTTGCTCCTCTCGTGTTATACTTGATGTTTAGCCAAGCAAAGTGCGCTATTATTGTCACAACCGATAGCCACAGTTTTTTGCTTCACATCAAAATCATTCAAGATCCCCTTCAACCAATAACTTTCCTTCACCGCTGCTGTAAGAGCCATGAACTCAGCTTCAGTCGTGGATAGTGCAACCACACCCTGCAGACTCGACTTCCAACCGACAATTGATCCATAAAGTGTAAACACATAACCTGACTGAGATCTGCGGTTGTCTATGTTACAGTGAAACCTCTCAATGCATCTCCTTTATGTTGCTCCTTTCCCTTGAACAGAATCCCACAATTTGCAGCACCCTTGAGATACCTTAGCAACCACTTCAAGGCAGACCAATACTCCTTTCCATGGTTTGACATAAATCTGCTAGTCACAGACACTGCTTGAGCAATATCAGGGGGGGTGCTTATCATAGCATACATCACACTGCCAATGATATTGGCATAAGGAATGTCCTGCATTTCCTGTTCCTCAATTGCATTTTGTGGACACTGCTCAGTAGACAATTTGTAACGCTGCCTCATGGGCACCCTAACTTCCTTTATGCTGTTCATCTTGAACTTTGAGAGTATTCTAGACACATAATCAGATTGTGTGAGCCAAATTTCTCCTTTTTCTCTATCTCTGATTATAGTCATTCCCAATATCCTTCTAGCTGGCCCAAGATCTTTCATATCAAAAGCTGCACCAAGATCATCTTTCACATTCTGTACTGCTTTCTTTGACATTCCAACCACCAACATATCGTCTAAATAAAGCAAAAGGTATGCCACAACAGCTCCACCTTCTTTCTTAACATACACACACTCATCAAATTTTGATCTGAAAAACCCACTATCAAGCATGTGCATATTAAACTTTTTGTGCCACTGCCTACTTGTCTGCTTGAGCCCATATATGTTTCTCTTTAACAAGCATACTTAATATTCATGCCCTGGTCTTGAGAAGCCCTCAGGTTGAGCCATATAGATGGTTTCCTCTAGGTCTCCATGTAGAAATGCAGTTTTAACATCTAACTGCTCTAACTCTCAATCTCTCTTAGCCACAATTGCTAACAAGATTCTGATCGATGAATGTTTCACAACATGTGAAAAAAACTCATTAAAATCCACACCTTCCTCCTGAGTGAATCCTCGAGCAACAAGCCTAGCTTTAAATCTGACACTTTCAGCATTCTGGCCTTCTATTTTCTTTTTGAATACCCATTTACACCTCACTACCCTTCTTCCTGGAGCTCTTTCAACTAGAACCCAAGTACCATTTTTGAGCAGTGATTCGATTTCCTCTATCATAGCCTTTGATAAGGCTAACTTCATGCATCGGTTATGTGGTGAGAAAACACTTTATTTTGCTGGTCTAACGCAATTTTTAAGCCAGGTGTGTGAAGGAGACGCTAGATCCAGGGAAAGCTGGAGACAATGGACTAGCAGAGGAAATTGAAGGAAAGTGAGCAGAACTGAAGGGAAAAGAATGGCTAGAAGAAGGAAGTCAATAGCTGAGGGCAACAAAGACTATTTATACCTCGCTGGGCCCACTTCAACGCCTATAAATAAAGGAGCATGCATCACACGCCATATACGATTTTTGCTCTTAGCTCACACACTCACACTCACACACACACTTGGTAAATGGGAATTCTGGGATAGCTTAGGGTTTGTAAGGGGTTCATCTTCGGGAAAGTCAGTGTAACACCGTCTTCTCGGAGGGCGAAGAAACAATCTGCTTTTCATTCAGCTTTTCGTACTTTTATTTCGTCGAACTTCATCGTTTTGGAAGTCGATTTGGTTGTTGATGTTACCGATTATCTATGCATTTAGTTTGTTTTTGTCATGTTGGTGTTATCTTGTGTTGATTTATGATTCTGGATTTTCGTTTGAAGTTTTATTTTGGCAGCTGAATATTAATCTCTGTTTTTGGATAATTTTGTGCTTGATCTGGGGAAGAGGTTGTGGATCTGAATTGTTGTTGTTGATCGGTGGTTGTTTGTTGAATCTGAAGCTATAGATATATTTTGGTCGGAGTTTGTGTCGGATGCTTGGATCTGGAGTGGATTTAGCTTCCGAGGTTGGATCTGAACAGGGGAAGAGGTTGTGGATCTGAATTGTTGTTGTTGATCGGTGGTTGTTTGTTGAATCTGAAGCTATAGATATATTTTGGTCGGAGTTTGTGTCGGATGCTTGGATCCGGAGTGGATTTAGCTTCCGAGGTTGGATCTGAACAGGGGAATCAAGTTGTGCATGGGTTTTGAACTCTTTGCTCTCTTTTCAATTTACTCCGTCTAGTAGCCATAGATCTGCTTAGATTTTAATTGTTCTTCGTTTAATTGCTTTTAAACCAGTCTGCTTCATTTCCAATTTACGTTCCATCTCTGTTTTACTGAATTTTTATGCAAATCAATTGGAGAAGATGATGTCGCTGTTAGTTAGTACTTTAGTTAGTTGTTTTCCAGCTTTTCGTCCGTACTTTACCTTTTCAGCAAATGGTCCCCACCGTCAGTTTATTTCCCGGGTCTAGGTAATTTAGAAATAGTTTCTTAGATCTAGTGGTTGTATTGCTTGATTTCCAGTTTACATGCATGATTTCTGTTCCGCCTAGATCTAGTTGTTAGCGTAGCAAATTTTCAATCTCAAGTTAGTTTAATTTCCTCAACCCAAAAATGCGTGGCAACAACCAACCCAAATATAGTCTCAAATCATTGAGCATGTTTAATTATGCATTCATCTCTGTGGGATCGATCCCTACTTCCCTGTGCTAATTTTTAGTATAAGTGGTTGAGGGTTTTTGAAGCAATATCCTGTGTGTCCGACGACCGAGATCTTCCGACGATCCGTGAGTTCCTAGACCTTGTGATCTAGTGGATTCCCTGGACCTAGGAGACTTGTTATTCCTTTCTGTGCACACAGTACTTAGCAAAATACAGGAAAAGGTTGAGCTTCAGCCTTCATCCATTTGTCTTTCTCTTTAGATTGCATAGCCTCTTTGTATGATGAGGGTTCTGCAAAATCCACTTCTTCAGCCACAAATAGAGCAAAATAGAGCATCTCACAATCTGAAAACTTAGCTGGTGGTTTGGAGACCCTCCTGACTCTATCTCTGGCCAACATGTAATCACTAAGATCCTCTGGTGCATCAGGCTGATGGTTAGGTGAGCTAACTGGTATATCAGCTATTGTTTCCTGAGTTTCTGATTCAGACTCTTGAACCTCCACCTCAATCTCATAGGCATTGCTCTCTTTGTTAGGAACAATAGTTGTTGATCTAAAAGGAAGATTTTTCTCCCAAAAGACCACATCTCTGTTTATTAACACCTTCTCATTCCCAGGTTCAATGCACCACAATCTATACCCCTTAACACCAGATTGATAGCCCAACACCACACACCTCAAAGCTCTAGCCTCCAACCATGTTTGGCATGAGCAAAAGCCTTGCAACCAAAATTTCTCAATCTGGAATAATCAGTATGATTCTCATACCATAAGAAATCTGGGATTTTTCCATCAATGCTAGAAGATGGGCATTTATTAATAAGCTTTGATGCAGTAGTTGTTGCCTCTGCCCAAAACCTTTTTTCCATTCCAGCAGTCAAGAGCATACACCTCACTCTCTCCATGATGGTCCTATTTGCCCTCTCAGCCACCCATTTTGTTGGGGTCAATGGGATAGTTCGATGCCTTTTAATCCCTTTAGTTTTACAAAACTCATCAAATTCCTTAGACAGAAATTCAAGACCATTATCGGTTCTTAAACATCCAAGCACACATCCTTTTTCCCTTTCAACCTCAGAACACCATTCCTTGAATTTAGAGAAAGCCTATAATTTATCTTTTAAAATGTACAACCATATTTTCCTAGAGAAATCATCAATAACAGTCATGTAGTATCTTCCACCCCCTACTGATTTCTCTTGAGCCGACCCCCATAAATCACTATGTGCATAGTCTAACGGTTTAGATGAAGTATGTTTACCTTTAGGGTAGGGCAGCTTATTGGATTTCCCCAATACACATTCTTCACTTGGAGCCTGATCTCTGGTCTCAACCCCTTTGATCACTCCTAACTTTGCCAATTCTTGGATGCTTTCTGCAGCTGGGTGGCCAAGTCTTGTATGCCACAATTTGAAATCATCTTCAGTCACAGAATGGCGTTCATCTTGGCCCTTTTCAATAGAAGCCTTCAAGTAATAGAGACTGCCCTTTCTTTCTGCCTGCAACAGTGTTTTCCCTCCTCTGCTAACAACCATCTTACCTCCAACAGTGTGACATCCCTAACCCGAAACATACATTTTTTTGCATATTAGCATATTTTACTGTCATTGCACATTATATTGTCCTTTGTACTATAGAAATATTAAGTATGTCATAGAGGATGTGTCAGTTGATAAGATGATAGTTGAATATATTTATAGAGAATTTTGAATCTAGAATATTTTTAAAATAAATATAATTATATATTATGTGTGAAACATATATTTTTGCCTCAGTATAGTAAAGTTAAATGTGCATGTTAATTACGTGTGTGTGTGTGTGACTGTGACATTATATATATGTGCAAACTTGTATCTAATGCATGGAAATTAAGTGTAGTTCCGTAATAAAAGAAAGTTGATATGTATATACGTTGTTTTATTCTAATACATAACTTTTAAATATCATATATGAATATGTGTAGGCCACTTGTGTGTATATAGAACTGATAAAAACATCACAAGTGTAATGCTAAGAAATACGTGTCGTGTATACACATATCAATATTTTTGATTAGTCTGATGTCGGTTTAATTTTAAAATTTCCACCGATCCTATGAATATATATATATACACGTCTATCAAGGGTTAGTGGTAAGAAGAAAAAAATAATCCAAATAAAGAATCAGTAGAGAAAGAAAGGAATAATAATATTAAAGAAAAAGTAGAGGAAAAGGAAAATTAGTCAAGGGATGGAGAGCCGTGGATTGGAAATCAGAATCAGGAGCTTAGTTATTTGTCATAGTTAGGTGTGTAAAAATCACATTTTTAATTTTATATGTTATATGTGGATGATTGTTATATGTTAAATTGGAGTGAATATTTGAATTATATGATGTAAGCCTAAAATGGTTATATGTTATTTGATTTTGATGGTGTAATATGATGTGGATATGTGATTTGTGCAATAGATATATTTATCTATAGTATTGGAGTTAATTGATGAATTATATGATAGAAATATGTAATTGATGCAATTGATATGTTTGCACATGGTATTGGAATTATTTGAATCATAGAATTAAAGATGATATGTGACAATCTTGTCCTGGATCTGATATCAATGGAAATGAAAATAGACCTATGGGTCATATACAATGATAATAGACATATGGGTCAATACAAAGAGCAAAGAGGGACCTTCGTGGAAAGGTCAAATCAAAGAGGGGCCTTCGTGAAAAGGTCAAAATATGCAAAGAGGGGCCTTCGTGGAAAGGTCAAATCAAAGAGGAACCTTCGTGGAAAGGTCAAATAAATATAAGGGACCTACGGGTCGTGTACAATGGAAATCTCGGGCAGATATCAGGCTTGATCTGTCACAGAATAATGAAAAAGACGGAGAGGCATATGCATATGAATATTAAATTGTTTATGATATTTATTACTTTTGGTGATATATGTTGGTGAAAGAATGTGTTTGATATTTGGAATGTGAAATTAAAGGTGAAAATTTATATGCACTGCATGCCGAGAAAAGGCTCGAGATGGAGAAGAAGGATAGCTGGGATGATCATTAACAAGGGCAAAAAAGTCAAAACTTGAAGGAAGTCTACCCTAAAAGCAAGGGCAAGCCTCCCTATAAAAGAAGCCACTTGGAGAGAGAGAAAAGAGTTCGCCTTTAGAGTTGGTTCCTTAGAGTTCGAGAAAATCCAACCACCACACTTAGTAGAATTCTCTCGAGAAGATCAGTCCTTCAGCATTGTCCAACCTCTCGTTCCTCGCCACGCTATGGTCACTTGACGTCCAAAAGTCTGCCGAGAAGTCATCGATCCACCGTCCGACCCAATTGCCGTAGTAGTATAGCAATATCATCGCCCAAGTGGCCAAACAATCGTTATTTTGCTTTCTAGTTTAATCTTTACTTGTTTTCGCGTTGGTTTTATTGCAAACACTCATCGTTGTTGCCTTTTGAAGTACTTTGTGAAGTTCCAACGCTTTAAAATTTTGAAGTTTCTATTTCGAT
>NC_062970.1:33810796-33830803 GCF_023119035.1 Salvia hispanica
GGTCGGGAATCTCTTCCCGATCAGTTGGATACACTCCAAATTACATACGAAAACCGACATACAAAGACCACCTAGAGGCCCTTCAATAGTATATAGAGTGGTGAGAGGGTTCCACTATAGTTTAGAATGTTTGAAATATGTACTTGATAAATAGTTGGCTTTTGAACTTATATAATATGTGTGTTTTATTTACATGACGAGTGGATTATTTATCTTAAAATTTGAATTTAGTTACTATAAGTAGTTACGTCAGATAGGATTGGGTGTGACAAACAGTGACAATCATGCACCCTTTCTTCTCAAGCACACCCAATGAAATCAGATTTCTTTTAACATCTGGGATATATCTTACTTCATTAAGTAATTTTACACTCTCATCTTCCAACTTCATCCTTACAGTGCCTATCCCTTTTACACAGCAAACTTGGTTGTTACCTAGGATTACAAAGCCAACAGTCTCATAGATCTCCTCAAACCAACTCAATGTTGAAGTCATGTGAAAACTAGCTCCTGAATCCATGATCCAGAGGCTCCAATCACTATCTTCCATCACATTCAAAGCCTCAGGGATTTCATTACCCTCTATACATTCTCCCGAATTAACAGCCTTACCTCCTTCATTAGCTTGCTTTCGTTTCCACGCAAAGCAATCTTTCTTCAAGTGTCTCGACTTCTTACACCAGTGACACGAGCGTGTTTCTTTCTTGTCACTTGCCGAGCCCTTGCCATTTTCTTGATCCTTCTTCCCAAATTTCTTTTTGAATTTCTTTACACTCAAGCTCTCAGCCATGGAATCCCCTGCATTCATCCCTTCTTTCTGCAATTCCTTGGCCCTCATAGTTGACTGAACTTCAGGAAGAGTGATCG
This sequence comes from Salvia hispanica, assembly GCF_023119035.1. NCBI lineage: Eukaryota > Viridiplantae > Streptophyta > Magnoliopsida > Lamiales > Lamiaceae > Salvia > Salvia hispanica. The sequence goes on from NC_062970.1 coordinate 33,811,664, forward strand.
ATTTGTCACGACCATATAGAATCGCATCGCGCATCTGATCATAAGACTTTGGGAGCGCATTCAATAGAAGAATCGTTTTGTCCTCATCTTCCAACGAGATGTCGATGTTTTCAAGGTCATCGATCGCCTTGTTGAAATCTTCCATCTGCTCCAATATTCCTTTTTCCTCCGTGAATCTGTAGGAATACAGCCGCTGCTTCATGAACAGACGATTTGCAAGCTATTTCGTCATATACAGATCCTCCAATTTCTTCAAGATGCTAGCCGCAGTTTTTTCTTTCGATACTTCTCTGAGCACCTTATCACCCAAGCATAACACAACAGCACTGTGAGCTTTTGCCTCAATTTCAGTCTTCTTTTGAAGAGCTTTCTCGTCAAGAACCCCCTTCTCCTTCGCATCATCGCTCTCGGATTCCAACGCCGATGAAAACCCTTGTTGAATCAACATAGCTCGCATCTTCATCCTCCAAAGGCCGAAGTCGTTCTTGCCCATGAATTTCTCAACTTCAAAACGAGAAGCCATCTTTAATCGTGGATTCGATTCCGCAATTCGAACTCGATTAACCCTGCGTCGGCGAATTTCCCTCGGACGGCGCCAATTGTTAGTAACAGTGTGTGATTTGTGTGGAAGATTGAGAGAGATTGTTGTGGGAAAAGAAGAAGTATTATTCAATCCCTTTTGGAAGAAGATACAAGTGAGAAGACAAAACAATTCTGCTAACTAAAACAAAAACAGAAAAGTCTATTTTAGTCAACATCTGTTGATCCTACAGCTAAGATTCAATCTCAATATTAATTGAGATCTAACGGTTGTTGTACACTCTAAGTAATGAATGAGATATTCAGCTTCTTTCTCATAAAACTCTTCCTCCAACTAATGATCTGATCACATCTTCAGCTCAAACAACAGGTACCTTACCTGAAACCACTAATAGTGACAGGGAAACCAGAATTGATACAAATACATATGAGCCACCTATAGAACAAGAGACAGGGCACGACAGATTGACTCACAGAAATACAAGGGGCATTCCTCCTCGAAGATACTAACCAGACTGGAAGGGACGGTAATCTAAGTACTTTGAGGAAAATTTTACTCAGGGCCATCTCACTGAAATGACAAGGGCATTTGAGGCTGCCCTATATGAAGAAGAAGAAGAAGAAGAAGAAGAAGAAGAAGAAGAAGAAGAAGAAGAAGAAGAAATTCCACAGTCTTTCGAGGTAGCAATGAAACATAAGCATTGAAGGGAAGCCATGAAGAAGGAGATTGATGCGTTAATGAAAAATGGAACATGGGAGAAATGTACTCTACCACCGGGAAAGAAGCCAGTAGGCTGTCGATGGATCTTCACCATAAAAAGACGTGCAGATGGTTCAATCGAGAGATACAAGGCAAGGTTGGTCGCTAAGGGGTACACTCAAGTATATGGGGTAGATTATGAAGAAACATTCTCCCCTGTGACCAAGCTAAATACTGTGAGAACTCTGTTATCTGTAGCAGCATGTAAGGAGTGGCCACTATACCAGTTTGATGTTACAAATGCATTCCTCTATGGAGAGCTTGAGAAAAACAAAGAAGTTTACATGGAAGTTCCCCAAGGATGTTCTGAAGAATTTGGAAATGGACAAGTTTGCAGGTTGAGAAAGACCCTTTATAAATTGAAACAATCTCCCAGAGTGTGGTTTGGTAGATTTTGCCAAGCAATGGTGAAGCATGGCTTTAAACAGAGCCACTCAGATCACACACTCTTCCTGAAGAAAAGAAATGACAAAGTGACATGTTTGATCATTTATGTTGACGACATGATCATAACAGGAGATGATGTCGAAGAAATTCAAAACCTGAAAGAGAGCCTCTTCGAGGAGTTCGAGATGAAGGACTTAGGAGCATTGAAGTACTTTCTAGGCATTGAAGTGTTGAGATCAAAACATGGAATATTCCTAAGGCAGAAGAAGTATGTACTTGACTTGCTCGCTGAAACGGGCCTACTAGACTGTAAGCCTGCAGAGACTCCAATGGTACCCAACCATGGATTGAAGATTATGGATGGAGCGAAGCCTACAGATCGAAAAAAGTACCAACGGTTAGTAGGAAAACTTTTCTATCTTTCTCACACTAGACCCGACATCACATATGCAGTTGGAGTCATCAGTCAATTCATGCACCAATCACAAGAGGATCACATGGACGCTGCCATGAGGATTGTAAGATATTTAAAGGGTACAGTTAGTTATGGGGTTTTTCTAGAGAAAAAGGAAAACTTGGAGATTGATGGATACACCGATGCTGATTGGGCAAGCAATCCGGTCGATAGAAAATCCATTGGAGGATATTTTACCTTTGTTGGGGGTAACCTGGTCACTTGGAGGAGCAAGAAGCAGAAAGTTGTTGCCCTATCGAGTGCTGAAGTAGAATTTCGGGGAATCAGAAGTGGCTTGATGGAGATATTGTGGCTAAGGAAATTGTTAACAGAAATCGGCTTTCCAGCTACATGGAAAAGTCAACTCTTCTGTGATAATAAAACAGCAATCAGTATTTCAGAGAACCCGGTGCAGCATGACAGAACTGAACATGTTGAAGTTGATCGTCATTTCATCAAAGAAAAACTTGAAGGCGGCATTATTGAGTTTCCTTTCGTTCGATCTGAGGAGCAACTTGCAGATATACTAACCAAGGCACTAAGTCCTAAAGTCTTCAAAGAAATGCTTGGCAAGTTGAGTATCGGAGATACTGTTGCTCAACTTGAGGGGGAGTGTCAAAAGAAACCATAAAGAGCCGTTGCATATTTATTGTGAGAGAGTTCCTAGATTACATTCATATCTGTATAGTTCTTATGTAGTGTAGAGTTCCTAGATTACATTCATATCTGTATAGTGCTTATGTAGTATAGAGTTCCAATTACATTTAATGATGTACTAAAGAGCTTCAAATTACCCTATAAATACTAGGGTGATTTGCTCATCATACATAACAAGAAATATAATCCCTTTACTTCCAATAGCAATATCGATCCAATCTTTCTATGTCTCTCGATTACCATGTTTAACAGTTTCATATATTCATATAGTTTTAAGTTAAAACTTTTAAATGTGGTTTTGTCTTCTCTAATTCTCCCATCTCTCGCAAATCACGATTTCTAAACATAATGAACCATAGATCTTCGTCAGTCCACCTCTCCCGCTTTTCGGCATCTCGGCCTCTCCTTAATTGTTATTGATAATATAGAGTTCAATTAATTTATCAGTTATCATGATAAATTAATTATTTGATTATAATTTAACATAATAATTTATACTACTACTCCACTATGTTTGTCACTCCAACTTTATTTTACTGTCAACCAATTCCGGTTCCGTTACAAGCAAACACTTCTTTTGGTAATGGGATTCAAACAATCTCCAACTATATACTAAATCTTATTTTTGGTAGAGAAAACTTCTCCGATTAAACTCAAACCTATTTTTTGCATTTTTTTTTTATAGAACAACACCAAATATGAAGCTATTATAAAATTTTGTGAGACATATACTCAAAAATGGTAAAATGGCTCCCCCGGTTCCACAGTAGTAGAGACATTTCATTTTCTGCGCTCGTTTTGGAAAAATGATAGTAATAAATTAGTTAAATTGGAGAAAAAGTAAAGTAAAAAAAAATTATAGATAAGAATATTTTATACATTATTCTCTCTTATTTTACTCTTTATTCACTTTAACTATTTTTTATTTTTTCAAAACGAATGCAGAAAATGAAACAACTCTACTACTGTGAAAATATAAAATTTAAAATTTAGTGCAAATAGTTAGAGTAAATATAACATATACAAAAATAAGTTTGTAATTTGGGTAAATGATTGGAGATATCCTAAAATTGATATTTAAAGAGTTGGGGTTAGTAAAGAATTAGTGAGGAAAAGTAGAAGAGTGAATTGAAAAATAAGATCAGTTAAAAAAAGATAAAATAAAAGAAAAAATGGAAGTATTATTTGTTGTTAAAAATAGAAATCGTATTTATAGTGAACATTGCAAAATGAAAGTGACTCTTTTATGGTAAGAAAAAGGAAATATTTTTTGGAAGAGAGAAGTCGCTCCCTATTAAATCTCGGCCTCAATATTTTGTTATTATCAGCTATAATGACGTAATTTGTTGACCGTTGAACTTCAAATATTGCAGGAAAAATCCTTGTTATTACAAAACAAGAAAAAAGACATAAATGATCCATGATTCTCTCAATTCAACTACTACAAGAGAGAGGGAGAGATAGAGACAACAAAGTAACAATGATCACATCTCACCAAGAAAACCAGCTGTTTATTCTCAAAGCATTCTGATGCATCCGACATGTCAGCAGCCGTTATTCGAACTCTCTATCGAGCTATTTACATAGGTGTCCAACTAACAAGATCGATGTCCTTCCCGGGCATTGCTCCAGAATGCAGCATGAAAAACCAACTCACCTCGTGTTGTATGGAACAATATCTGAGTTGAAGTCGAGGATGAAGGTCCGCACTTCCATGGGGGCGAGCTCGACCACCAGCTTCTCATGATCTATAGGACCACCTCTCAAATCAGAGAGAGATTCTGTGTTGGAGCCTTCTACTTTCCAAGGTAATCTTTTCCTTTCCATTTCTGCTCTTTCTTGGTTGGCAGATAGACTCATTTCCTTGATTTTGTTGATCTGATGGGAAAATAGACCATTATATGAAAAAATATTTCAGGAGAGAATCATGATAAGAAGGATTATTTATCAACTTATGCATGAACTCCAGAGCATTTTGCAAAAATGTAACGACCTTTCGGACAATGTTGCAAAACACACCAAAGTTTAGGTTTTAAGTATGTCATTTCACCTTCCGATTTTGAAAAACCCGCTTCAATTCCACAGTTGCCAAGCTAGATAAGTCCTTGTCCTCTCCAACCTGACAGCATACGAGAAATAGTGTATGAAGTTATACACCAGAAGTTGATGCTATTTTTCAGAAATTTATTACATTTTGCAGGGGAAAAATGGATCTTTAGGTGCACTGAAAGTGGGAACTGACACAGTAACAAAAAGCATGATTTAAGAACAGAAACCTCATATAAATGCGCCAAACGGAGGAGAACAGTGCCATCTTGAAGTTCCTGATACGACATTAGAGCAGAGATAACCTCGCATGATAATTCATGTCTTGGTATATATAAAATTCAAGATTCTTCGTACTTTCTTCATTTTGACTATCTTACCTGGAGTGTTATAATTGCGACGTTATCAGGTAGGCTGTAAGAAGGATCCATGGCCGAAAAAGTTGGTGTTGGGAAATTTGTCCACTTATCATCCTGCTTGTATACGTATGCAATGTCAAGCACATAAATGTCGATAAATCGGCGACAGGGGCAGCTTATCCATGGCTTTTACCTGCTCACTGAAGGCCAGGAGGAAAGGTGAGTATATCTCCTGTCCAAACGATCGACGCCACTTGGATCCCTCTCCGAGTGGATCAAATCTGAGATAGTACTTTCCTTGGACCTGTGTGAAATATCATTGATAAATCTTGTGCAAAATATATAAATCTTCAAGCATGAAAACCAGGCAATATCTAATCATTTGAGTTCTCTCTTTACATCGATGTGGGACATATTAAGACGACGATGATGATGATGATTATACAAGGATACAAGTCCATGGGTTCCATCCTAAAACCAATTGGTGATAAGTGGAGTGGCACATGAGAGTTAAATAGTGGTTCTACTTCTAAATGGTTCTACTTCTCTCTTTACACCAATGTGAGATATATGTATCATTTGCCAATAACAACTACATAAATGGATGCAAATATCCATCATCTGCTAACATGGCATTCAAAACAAGGATAAAATAAATCCATGTAAGCATTTTACACTTACAGTCAAACCCGTGCATGTATCAAGGGCACATACGGTTTCATTTAGAGCCTCGGCAACACCTCTACCATCATCATGAAGCAACCTCCTGCAAATTGATGCCTAATGTAAATATCTTAAAGCTGCATGCGTTTGTGGAAGAAATTATTAATATTTCTATAAACTAGAAAAAAGTGACTAAGTGAGACAAAAGAAAACAAGTGAATGTTTACATAGAAGACAAAAGGAGCAGATTGACCTGTGCAGCATTATCTCGATTTTGCCATCAATAATACTTGACCCTCCAACTGATCTATCCACCAAAACTGACATCTCTGTGCTCGTATCTTTGATGTAAATTCCAAGATTAATCTGAAAGGGAAACAGAGATGTATATAAGATAAACTACTATAAACCAAGACTGATCTTAAACTTGCATTCCATGGATTTGCCATTTTCGATTACAGAAATAGTGAGGTCAGATCTATCTTGCTCAGCCAAAATGTGAGTTTTAGCAAGAACTATGTGAAATGAACCTTAAGAAATTACAAATGTTGTACCCACATCCAATGAAACTAGTACGACTTTTCTCATGGATTGGTGCTTATATGACATACAACTGAGCAAATCCTTCACGTATGAGTTTCATGGATTCACCTTTTTAAGGCTTTTTTTCCTAAGCTTACAAAATTTCCTCCGTACATGAACCACAACATAATACTGTAAGGAAATACACAGTTTATGTGATACTTTAGTGCAAACATACTGGGTAGTAATTTCCAGCAATTGGTTGGTCAACTTGAAGGTCCCAGTCAGCTCTGTAGTCTCGAACCTGAGAAGAACCGTTCAAACTTACAACGTCAGCACAAATTTTGATATTAACATTCAACTAGAATGAACACAATTTGGAATGGAATATACATACCCGTTCCAGAAAATCACGCCCATTTGAGTCTGTATAGAATGTTTTGTTGTTTCCTATCATGGTTTTGAGTTGAGTCACAATCTCTTTTCCATTCCCATCATCTATGGGTATGGGTCCGACCTGATATCAAGGATATTAATAAGGTCTGTAATATGAGAATTTCTATTATTTTTATATTCTCAGCTTGACTTATAACAGAGTTAAATTAAACAGACTGATAGCACATAATTTACCGAAGAAAGACTATTAACTTACAGTAAATTCAATCTCAGCATGTTCTTTCTCCTTGTAAACTCTTGTGGTCTATGCAAACACAGTTAATCGGTCAATCAAAAACATAATTTTCAACTTTGCTTCAATTATTTCAAAAGAAACATAGGTATCTATATAAAGCTAGAAGTTATCGTACAACATGAGGTCCCAATTATTCATAAAGCCTGTCACATGTTAGAGCGCAATCATTCTCTCTAAATAGTGTTATTATAACTAACTGTAACATACCTGATGTACCCATGAACTAAATGTCTGATGAACTTCATCATAGAGTGGCCCCCTATATACTGTTAGTGGAATCTACAACACGCGATGAACAATACAGCTTGATCGTGTCAGAATAGAAAAAACTGTAGCACTATCAGAAATACAAATACCTTTTCTTCAGACTGTATTGTATGAGTGCCATTTGGCCGAAAAACATATGCTCCAGAAGCCTTCAAGCAGTAAGAATATGACAGATTAAACTCAACGCAACAACTCTACGAGGGAAGTCTCAACCACGCATAAGGATTACCTGAAGTTCATCAGTACTCCCAACATAATAAGTATATGATTGCTCCAGAGAGACATTGACCTTCAACAAAAAAATGTATATCATTTGGGCACGAGAATGGCTAGTAATGGACAGTAGTAATATTTGACTTTGACCTTGAGCATATTACCAGATTGAATGCAGATGACATGAAAAAGACATTGACCTTCTCTAAATGGCTTACCGAGTTTCTGAGGTTAATGTATTTCATAAGCTTGCCATCCTTTCCAGAGTATATAAGCTTCAAATTGCCTGATCCGACTTCAATGCCACCAGTACCAACGGTGTTTGGTATAAGTTCAGTCGTGGCAGAAGCTAGATTGCAACATGTAAGTATTAGTAATGTACTATACTCCACTGCTTTAAAGATAAGATCTAAGGCTTACATTGTCCACTTGAGATCACATAAGTACTAAAACCCAGAGGCGGAACAACTGCTGTGAAAGCGAGCCAATATTTGGGGACGAATGAAGGGGATTCACCCGTATATGCACTAGCATAGAATTTTCTCGTGGATACTGAAGCGTTAACTATAGGAAGAAGCTGCGATAAAATCAATTTTCCAGCAGAATCTGATACTGAGAGATTCTCGTTGATGACCTGGGTGAAGTTGATCAAGAATGCAAATGAACAAGATCTTATTAAACTATACCAATAAATTTAGTAAAAAATGAATCAAACAGAAGAGGCTCACAGGAATCCTGACAACAGATGTTCTTTTCCACCCTAGAGGGTTGTAAACAAGAACTGCCTGCAGATGGAAAACAGACAGAAAGTTAAATTATAAAATACAATGAAAAGGAACATGTATATTATTATTTTAATTAATCGTCACACGGTCAAGTCAATATATTACTTACTAATTTTTTCCCGACGGAAAGATCAATTTCTGTTGCAGGACAATAACTTATATTCAGCAGCGGGCACTGTTAAAAAACATTTCATGCATATAATTAATTCCGAAAGAAAAAGTATCATATCCAACTAGTAACTGAAATGGTGAGGAAAACATAACAGAAGTTAAAATGAAGACAACACTCAGATAGAACGGAAAGGATAAGTCAGATAGACCGGAAAGTGCATGATTTCTTGCCTGGTTGAAGTTTGTGATAGAAATTTTGCATTCTGAAGACAATGGTGATTGAGTTAGACAACCAAGGGAAGCAGCTACAACATCCTTGGACTGCAGAATTCAGGTCAGAAGATAATGATTTTACAAAAAAAAGATAGTGGATGTGAGCAACTATACTAATGGCAGATTCATAATATCAGGGGAAACCCTACCTCCTCGTAACCTATTGAAAGTCGTTTTGCATAGTCATCAGCCACGTGCTGCTTCTCAGTACCTGTAGCAGCATCATGGTGTTGTGCTATTGCCAAAGCATCAGCTAAGGAGTCGGTTGTAAGACCGGATTTATTTCTTCCTACAAAGAACTCCAACTGTCTTGCTGCCTAATAAGTTTACAAGTATGGAATGTCATATAAATCCTTGATGATCCAACATATATAGAGGAGTTTCTCGGCATACCAAATAGTAGCCACTCAGCACTCTGATATATCCTTTACTGGTAGGCCTACTTGTAAAATATCCAGTCCAGTAAGCATTTTCACGGTCGGCGTACCTGATACACAACTTGATTTTGTTACTACAGAACTGAAGTAGAATAATGCATAAACCCTCGTATATTCAATATTGAGCTCACGGGAAGAAGTCATCGGATTTAAGAGGCCACGGTTCATCCAGAGCATGTTTCACATCAGTGTAAATAGATGGAGTTGAATAGAAGGCATTGACGCGGCCATCCTGCAAGCAGGCTCAGAAATATAAACTACATATCATTGAAAACAGAACAAACACACATCAATATTATTCATATAGTTGATTGTTGGCAATAACACTTCATAAGCAACAACTTATTTCCTAGCAAATAATATTGGGCTGTTCATTAACGAAAGACAAAAATGACACACTTCCACATGTGTGTAGGTTTTTAATAGAATAGGATATCTTCATGTAAGTATGTAACAAACGATTAAGAGTGTCAGGGAAGGCAAGTAAGAAGTTCAAATACAGATAGTTCTGCCAATAATCATTAACCATCAGGAAGCATCACTAACTTGATTCACATAGTGTATGAGCTTGTCCGTATTCCTGAACCACGTATGCGCGTATTGATATTTGAAATCTGTTCCCATAGTCCACATTATATGATTGGAACGAGTAACATTAGCCTGCAAACAAAACCAATTGAAGTTAACAAGTACACCAAGATGATTTTTGTTAGAAACGTATTTGAAAAGTTTCAAATCACAATAACTAAACCAAACAGAAAGGAAAAACGACATGGTGAAGATAACAGTGTATGAATTGAATACGTATCAGCAAAAGTCCACAATAAATGATAGTTTTGCAGCCATAAATATTAGACCACACCTGAAAATAGGCAGCAGCTACAAAGGCATCGACACGTTCTTGAACATTGTAATCAAACAGCTCGATGTCATCCTTCGGTCAAGAAAATGGAAAATATCAGTATCAGCATAACGCAAAAATTGAGGCGACACATGGTCCTCTAAAGAGTTACCTGTACTATAGGGGAATCATCATTGACTTCATAATAAAAACCAGTTGGAGGCTCATAATTTCCGGCATAGAAAGCACCAGTAAATATCTGAAGTAATTATAAGAAAATTAGACGGCTAGTAACTAGTCAATAAGTTGAGATTTTATCAAATTGTTAAAAGTATTGAAACCTGGGAGGAAGAACCACGACTTTTTGAACCCTGCCAGATAACCTCAAGGTTCTTCTCAGCAGACCTCTTGGCTCTATCTTGGTAGTCAATACGTGCAAAGTATAGAGCGTCAAATCCCACCTAAAAGTCCGACAAGAACAGGGATTCAACTTAGTAAAAAAAATATACTGGATTATAATTTATGAATACATTCCTTCTGTAATGGCTATAAAAAAATCAAGAGCTAAAAACATGTAAATCAGAAGTCAGAAAACATAAGTGCGTACAGTTGCATTTTCTAGAAGATGGTACCTCTGCTCCCAAAAGGTAAGCCTGTACAGCAGAATGACCGAACGGGTCAATCTGCCAGCCAATTCTAGGAGTGACATTGAAGTCCCGTTTTATGTACCAGTGGCCTAGTGTTGTCTGGTCTATCATATCAATGTAATGTGTTGCTGCCTCATCATGCATGCACATCCCACCATTTCTGCAAATGCAGATTCAACCGGACATGAGAATGAAAACTATGAACTAAAACCCTCATTAGCTTATGTGAACCATGTGATGCTTCTAACACTTACACCTCCACAACAAAAAACACAAAAACAAACAAACAGCAGTACATCCTACTGCCGTCATAAGATTTTCTCTTCTTTTCGAATTTTTCATAACAATATATTTTAAAATTAGTACATGAACTCAAGTTGACCCGAGCTAACTAGTACTTTGACCGTATCCTTCATCCCATCACTCTGCTGTCTCCACCACCGCTGAAAAAACGCCTATCACAACATAAAAGCATCTAACATAAGCAATGCATTCCATCAACTTTTTCATCAAATAAACGGGCTTATATTTGAGAAAACTGATACCTGTTCAACATAAATGAATTTCCGGTTTTTATCAGCCAAAAGCGCTGGAATCAGTGAATCCAACACATTCTGCACGCATGCAACCTACACAAGCATGCTGGAATCAAGGAATCCATTTTGCAACTCAACAAATTCCACAGAAACTATTCAATCAGTAAATTAAGTCAACGATGTCACGATTAAGTCAACTGGGAGAAAGAAACTCAAAAACCCCAATTCATGAAGAGAAGAGTCAAAGTACCTGGATTGAGTTATTCGATCCAACATAGTACTGATCAACAGTCTTCAACCACCCAACATCATCATGCGTGTGAGGAACCAAATGCACATTAATCTTCCCTGGAACAACGCCTCCCGAGGTGTTGTAAACCATGTACGTCCCCTCCACCAAAAAACACATACAGTACACACTGAAGACCACTGCTAAAACGCCAAATGCAGCCATGGTATGATAATTGCAGCTGGAATCGACCCAGGCAGCAGCTAAATAAAGAAATACAGCAACCCACCCCAGAAAACAGGACAAGAAAATGGATCAATACCTACCCTTGTCCCACAATCATTTGGTACCAAAGAACAAACGTGGGTATCAGTGGATTGCAGCAAATGACAAGCAGAAGGTAAATTTATTGACTTGAAAAATGGATTTTGGTGGAGGCGTGTTGGAAAAAGAGGAGTGGAGTGAGGAGGCACTGTAATTCTCTTTATCGAGAGATTAAACTCCACTGCAGTACTTTTTTTTTTATACTTGATCATATCAGATTATTTATGTTGTTGAATTACCAAACTCGCGGAGTGTACATTTCAGCTGAGGAAAATGTAATGGACAGAGAGTCACTACCACCGTCCCCCAAAATTTGCTACACTTTGACCCAACAAGGGTTTTAAGAAATGTAATGAAAAGTAAGTTGAAAAAATTGGGGATGTGGGTCCTACTTTTAAAGTACTATTAGTTTTATAATAAAATGTGAGTAGGAATGAGTTAGTGGAATTTGAAGTCCACTACCAAAAATAGTAAAAGTGAAGTATATCAAATTTTTAGGGACGGACTAAAATAATAAACTGTATCAAATTTTCGGAAATTGTGGTAGTACTATATTTGTATGTAAGTGTGATATTCTGTTTATAACACAAATTTAAAAATCGAATTAAAATATCGCAAACGTGGGATTGAAAGGGAAAGGGATCGTCTGCTGTGCTCAGCACCCCTGCTGTCCTCAAAACGCAGACTCAATAGAATAAAACGCAGACTCAATATTTTACTCCTTTTTAATTTTTTATCATTTGTTTTCGGCTGCTGAATGGAATGAAACACTGCTCCATATTTTACTATTTTTCCCTTCTTTTTTTTTTGTCGTACGTTTTATGTAAACAAAACAACATTACAAGATTACTGTAATTGGAAACTTCATGTGGTCAAATACATAAAAAAAAATAAGAAACAAAACGACAAATGTTTTAAAAAAAAGAGTAAATGTCAAAATTGGTCATGAATACGTGACCATTTTATCTTTTTTATCCTAAATATTATCTTTTTGATTTTTTGGTCTTGAACATATGAGAATTTGATCATTTTGGTCCTCTGTTAACTTTTCCGTTAAAAACTAACGGTCAACGGATTTAAATTCGATTTTGACCAAATTTAAGTTTTAATTTTGTTTTTTAAATCCTTAATTAAAAACTCTAACTATTATTAAAAATATTCTTTTAATTATAATTAGAAATTATGATTAAAACTCTAAAATATTCTTTCATTCTCAACACAGAAATTGCTTAAGATGAACTCATGTTGTGGTGTGGGGATAACCCTATAAACTCCTTCCTTTCTCACCAAAAATGGATTTTGGGGTGCTGAGCCACAAGCAAAATGCAGGCTCTCTGCCTTCAGATGAAAACGCCCATGGATCTGTGAACCAAACATCTCAGGATTGCTGGAAATCGCACAAATTACTCAAGCCTTCTCAGCCTGATTTCTCTCCCAAGATGGCCTCCGACGCTTTCGGGAGATCCAATCTCTGGCCTCCGCCGCCCGACGACGGCCAGAAGATGCTCTCCTTCTCGTCTCCGGCGCCGCCGCCTGATGCTGCCGCCTCCACCAGGAGCATAGCCTTCTCTATTTGCCAGGATCAGGCCAATGCTGGGAATGGAGGTATGCCCATTTTTGTTTTTTCTTAAAAAGATGCTAAATTTGTTAACTTTATTAATGGGGTTTAGTTGAGTATTTTGATTTGAGTGTTTTATTCGTTTTCACTGTTTAATTTGAGATTTGGGTTTTAGGGTATAATTTTGGCATTACACCCTAAATCGTGTTTTGTGTTTTACATCAATTTTCTCATAATTTCTAATTATAATTAAAAGAATATTTTTAATACAGTAATAGTTAGGCTTTTTAATTAAGGATTTAAAAAACAAAATTAAAACTTAAATTTGGTCAAAATCGGATTTAAATTCGTTGACCGTTAGTTTTTAACGAAAAAGTTAACAGAAGACTAAAATGATCAAATTCTCATATGTTCAGAACCAAAAAATCCAAAAGATAATGTTTAGGACCAAAAAGGTAAAATGACCATATGTTCCGGACCAATTTTGACCATTACTCTAAAAAAAAATACTAAACAGTAAGAAACAAAATATAAAATATTAAAATACAAGTGCAAAAAGAAAAAGAAAAGTAGTAGTAGTACAAAATTTTGGAGCACAGTTCGAAAACTATTTTTGTTCATTTAATACTATAAAACTATCTATGATTATCAATTAAGTAAAATCGTATAGTTAAATTACAATCTTCTTTAAATTACAAAATATGATAAGTAAAAAATTTCATCAAAGCTTTCAATGTTATACTACCTTTGAGGCTTTGACAGACTAAAACAAATTATCAAACATAAAAAGGAGTAAATTCAGGAAGCTTAAATTATAAATATTAAAACTTACGACAGGAAAAATAGTAAAATATGGAGCAGTGTCTCATTCCATTAAACAGCCGAAAACAAATGATAAAAAATTAAAAAGGAGTAAAATATGGAAGCTGCATTTTATTCTATTGAGTCTGCGTCTTGAGGATAGCAGGGGCTGCTGTGTTTCAATCCTATTTTTTGTTCTCTCTCTTATTTAATAAGCTTATTTTATTCTATTTTTATTTAAAAGTTAAAAAAATGGAATGAATCAAGGTATCATTATAAAAATTTCATTGAGTTTTTTAAGGGGACGGACAAAAAATGAAAGAACTTCTATTTTTAGGAGACAAAGAGAGTATATATTATATTTTTGTTTAATATTTAATTTTTTACATAAATATCTTATGTTATAAAATATAGAATTTAATTATGACATACATAAATAAAAAGGAAATATTACGTCAGGTATAAAACTATGCTATATAGGATTGATTAAGTTGTTTATAACTAAATATAGAGAATTGATATGCCGAGGACCTAATTGTGAGCAACAAACGAGCGACAACTATATTTTTCTCTCATTGCTCTCTTTTTGTCATCCTCTCCACGTAATTTTCTTCTCTCCATCATTTCTTTATCAAATTCACCATCCTCAATTCCTCTCTCTACAACAATTCTCAGATCCCAAATTCACACAGTAACAAACGCCGCCGCAACTCTCCTCTCGCTCGTTTCTCCATTTTTTATCACGGTCAAAACTTAAAAGCTACATAAAAAATCATGTTTTCAATTGAAATGGAGTAAGAAATACAGTACACATTAAGAAGTAAATGTAATTTCAAATTGTATGACATTAATTTCTTCACAAACAAGATCAGAACCTTTCCTCAAATTAGATGATGCAGAGAAACATAACTATCTGCCGATTTGCGCTATTTTGTTTCAGTCAAATTGCCTTCCATTCATCCAAAATTCTCAATGATAAGAGTGGGGAAGATAATGTAAGTTTTGTGTCTCACATATGTGACATGTGATAGAATCTTAAATTGAATTGGATTTTTAATATAATACATTAACTTGGTACAAGACACATTTTTCCCTAATTAATTAGCTATTAATTAATTATTGGCCTTCAATCAATTAATTAGCCATAATGTATATTGTCTATTTTAACTAGGCATTAATTGGTCGAATTAGAAGGAATATCTTCGTTCCTATTACTAACCAATAAATGAGAATATATATATACATTTTGATTAGCCTCCATTTGGCTACTCAATTAGAGAGTATATATATATGGCATGATTACAATTAATTTAATAGTTGATATTGAAATAATTGATTGTAATCAATTAGTGTTTCCAATTGATTGAATAAAAACGTGTATATTAATTGATTGTGATCAATTATATTCTCGACCAATAAGAAATGTATTTACTAATTATTTTGGGTCTCTTTGATGGAAAGGGCTTTTAACGTTTTATAATTAGGGTTTGTCCTCTCTCTGCCTATATATACAAGTGTGGTGATCCCATCAAATCACACACATTATAGAGAACACATAAACAAGGGAAAGAGAGAGAAACAAATCCTTGGAGTTGGAGCTGCGCTACTACGCCAAAGAAAGTCCGAGGAAATTCTCTCAGTCTTCCCCAATCGCTTCCGCTATGGATCGTGAAGGTAAGCTTTCGATCCTATTAAGTTTATGGTTAATACGTGAAATACATGATGTTCGAAGATCTTGCTTTATTTATATTCAATTATGTATTCTTGAATATATGATGATAAATAATGTTCAACATGTGGTATCAGAGCATGGTTGAGAACTCATGTATTTTCGTATTATTGAAACCATAATTTTTTAATTTTAATTTGTTTTTGTGTGATTATGAAATTACATGAAACACATATGTATGTATACTGCACCCGTTATTAAATTAGATGATTTCGTATGATAGCATAAAAATCGAATGAATCTGTGTAATCCCTAATTGTGTATTTCATATTGTGAATTCAATTTTCAGTGAATTCAATACATGTATGACGTATTAGTGGATTACGAATACAAATTTAGTTGATTCAATTCATGTATATTACGCTGACTTCATTGAATGCATATACCCAATTGAACAATTATGTATCCATTATTATGTCCCTACGGATTATTGTTCCTGCGCATCGAGACAGTGGGTGAAAGGAGTGGTAATTCAGTTTATTTAACTATGTTCGCTTAATAAATTTGTGAATTATATTGGTTAATTGCATTATCAAGTAAAGGTTGTCCATTTTGGGTGATTGTGCTTGAAATATATTGTTTCTAATTTGGTTCTATTTATATATATGAAATTGATTTGGGTATTTTGTTTGTGTATATATTTTATATAAATTGAGTTTGAATATATGCATAGATGAATTGAGATTTCAATTAAATGTTTTATGATTATGAATCTGCCGAAATGGTGGAATGAATGATTACATAATTCAATTCTCGTTTTAACATGTATTTTGATTATATTATGTTTATTTTGCAATCACCAAAGTGAGGCAAAATAAGGAGAGTCTATAATCAAACTCATATTAAAATTTGTTTAAGCAATTAATCTCTATATATTCTTGATTATATTATGTTTATTTTACAATCACCAAAATGAGGTAAAATAATAGTATATAATCAAATTAAGTGAAAATCTGCTTAAGCAATTAATCGCTATACATTCTTGATTATATTATGTTTATTTTGCAATCACCAAAGTGAGGTAAAATGAGAAGAGTTTATAATCAAGTTAATATGAAAATCTATGTATGCAATTAATCATCATGCTTGTTGTGGCAATTCATTATCTAAATAGTTTGTTTGTTATAAGGTCTAGATTCCCAAAGGAAATAGTCTTTGCGACATAATAAACACTAATGGAGTTAATAATTTAAATTGGTGTCGATTACCCAAAGGTAACGCCAATTTATTAGTACTCAATTATTGAACTGAGATATGTGGATATTAAAAGCATGATTTTTATTATTGTATGAAGGCTACCTAAAGGAGTTTTCATAATTGCCTCATGATATGGATTTTCAAATTAATGTTTGTGTTATTATTCAAAGCTTTTATATGTGAGCATTCATTCTTTTAATTGCTCCTATAATGTCAAGCATTTTTTTTCTACTAGTATGTTTACCTCAAACGTTCCCCAACTTAATGGAACTAACTACTCTGAATGGAAAGAGAAACTTAAGTTCACTCTTGGAGTAAATGGACTTGGACCTAACACTGTTGAATGATAAGCCAATTATTTTATGATCAAAGTAGTTGGCTGATTACCCATAATGCTAGGGAAAAATCTAACAGGACTAAGTTTACAGTTCATTAGAATGTTCGTTGCAGATAAAGTCTCTCAACGACTGACATTGCAAAAGAATGTTTGCAGAATGTTGAGGATCGCTTCACAACTGCATATAAGTCTATTGCAGGAAAACTTATGAAGGATCTCATGAGCATGCAATATAATAGTTCTCGGACTATGTACGAGCATGTGATGGACATAAATAACATCTCTTCTAAGCTGAAATTAGAATTATAGGTGAATGAGGATTTCCTTGTCCAATTGACCCTAATTTCCTTACCTCCTCAATATGGACCATTCCAAATTGATTCACTATAAAAGATTAGTGGACTCTTAAAGAATTGGGAAACGTATTGGTCTAGGAGAAGCATAAGATGAAGAAGTATGGAATGGGTGCATCTCATGCTCACATTGCAACCGAAGGAGCGTCTAAAGGATAATGTTCATTCGAATTTATCATTCTTATGGCATAAAGGAACTGGATCATACTTCTACTGAAAGAATTAAGAGGCTTACAAAGGATAATATTCATTCGAATGTAGACTTTACAAAGCATTACCGTTTGTGTGGATTGTATTAAGTGTAAACAAACCAAACAAAATAGTAAAAATGCCACAAGAAGCAATGAGCTCCATAAAATTATACATACAAATATTTGCGGACCTTTTGATGTTTCGACTTTTGGTGGAGAAAAATATCTTATCACTTTTATTGACGATTTTTTCGCGTTATGGATTTATTTATTGCAAGAAAAAATCTCAGGCACAGTTGAACATTTTATGACTGAGGTTGAAAGGCAATTAAATAGAAAGGTGAAAATTATTCGATCTGATAGAGGTGGTGAATTTTATGGTCGTACCACTAAAATAAGTCAATTACATGGACCTTTTGCCAAATACTTAGAAAAGCATGGCATTTGTGCTTAATACACTATGCCAAATACGTCTCAGCAGAATGATGTTGCTGAGAGACGAAACCGAACTCTCATGGAAATGGTTAGAAGTATGTTAATTCTACCTTACTCATATCGTTGTGAATTTATGCTCTTAGAATGGCTATTTATGTATTAAACCGGGTTTCTATTAAGGCTGTTCCAAAGACCCCTTATGAACTTTGGACACATAGAAAAACCTAGTTGCAGCACCTTCATGTTTGGGGTTGTCCAGCGGAAACTAGAGTATACTCTTCGCAAGAAAAGAAATTGAATTTTAGACAGTTAGTGGTTACTTTATGGGTTACCAGAAAAATCCAAAGGGTATAGGTTTTATTGTCCTTGATAGCAGGAGAATTGTGAAAACTGGAAATATATGATTCTTTGAGAATGGTGAAATCAGTGGGAGTTTTAACACTCATAATGCGGTCATTAATGAAATAAGGTATAACCTTCTTCCCTCATTTCCTTAAGAATTAAGTGTGCCAAATATTGTTGAACAGCCTAACAATATTTGAATGACCAACCACTTAATGATGATGCCAAAGTCATTGAACATAGGTGTGGAAGAAGCATCTACAGAAGTGCCATTAAGGCGTTTTCTATAAAAAATGAAGGTTGGGTATTTCTGATGACTGTGGCTAATATCTCCAAGAATCTGAATGTGATATAGAAATACGTAATGATCCAGTTTCATATTCACTAGCCATTAAGTGTAATAGTTCTAATAAATCGATTGATGCGTGATAAAAGAGTTAAAATCTATGGATTAT
>NC_062970.1:33830903-33866178 GCF_023119035.1 Salvia hispanica
AGTTTTAACACTCATAATGCGGTCATTAATGAAATAAGGTATAACCTTCTTCCCTCATTTCCTTAAGAATTAAGTGTGCCAAATATTGTTGAACAGCCTAACAATATTTGAATGACCAACCACTTAATGATGATGTCAAAGTCATTGAACATAGGTGTGGAAGAAGCATCTACAGAAGTGCCATTAAGGCGTTTTCTATAAAAAATGAAGGTTGGGTATTTCTGATGACTGTGGCTAATATCTCCAAGAATCTGAATGTGATATAGAAATACGTAATGATCCAGTTTCATATTCACTAGCCATTAAGTGTAATAGTTCTAATAAATCGATTGATGCGTGATAAAAGAGTTAAAATCTATGGATTATAATAGAGTCT
Organism: Salvia hispanica; assembly: GCF_023119035.1. Lineage (NCBI taxonomy): Eukaryota > Viridiplantae > Streptophyta > Magnoliopsida > Lamiales > Lamiaceae > Salvia > Salvia hispanica. The sequence continues at coordinate 33,831,280 of NC_062970.1, forward strand.
GGGACCTTGTCGAATTACCTGATGACAAAAGTGTATTGGGTGTAAATGGGTCTTCAAGACCAAATTCGACATAAATGGTTTAATCTAGCAATTTAAAGCCAGACTTGTTGCCAAAGGTTATACTAAAAAAGATAGCATTGATTGTAAACAGACTTTCTCTCAAGTATCAAAGAATGGCTCACTTAGAATCATTTTGGCACTTGTAGTCCATTTTGACTTGGAACTACATCAAATGAATGTGAAAATTGCTTTTCTAAATGATGATTTGTAAGAAGAAGTCTACATGAAACAACCTGAAGACTTCATTAAGAAAGGGAATGAAAATTTAGTCTGCAAACTTAAGAAATCAATTTATGGACTGAAATAGGCTTCTCGACAATGGTATTTTATATTCCATGACACTATTAGTGCTTTTGGTTTTAAAGAAAACACTGTTGATCAGTGCATATACCTCAAGGTTAGTGGGAGCAAGTTCATTTTTTTGGTTAACATATGTTGATGATATATTGCTTGCTAGTAGTGACATTGGATTACTACATGACACTAAAATTATCTCTCTAAAAATTTCATCATAAAAGATATGTGTGAGACATCCTACGCCATGAGGATAGAAATATCTCATGACTAGAGATGCCCAAGGTTTTCGGTTCCGACGGTTAACCGCGGAACCTTAACTTCCGGTTCCGAACTGGAACCGTGACTTTTTTCTTGAACCGGAACCGTCATATTTAGAACCGTGGGCCGGTTCCGGTTTCAAATTTTACGAACAAAAACCGTGAAAAATCGTCGAAAAACCGTGAAACCGAGCCAGAACCGCGAAAAACCGCCAGAAACCGGTAGTTCGGAACTGTGAAAAACCGTAAAAAATCACCGAAAATCGGCGGTTCCAAACCGGAACCGGAACCGGAACGGGAACCGCCGATTTTCGAACCGAAACCGGAATCGTGAAATAGCCTCACGGTTTGGTTCCGATTCCACATTTCCCGAAACCAGAACCGCCGGTTTATGAACCGTGGGCATCTTGAAATAAGACAATTACGGACGCGGTGTCACTTATAGATTATATTAGAGTGGATATTGGTGATGTGGTACATGGAAGGAACTATATCGCTTGAATGATATACGCCCGCCATGACCTGCATTAGTAGTCTCTCTAATATAATACTTATGTTTGCCAATGATGAAAGTATTTATAAAGTCCAATATTATGCGCGCCTTATGTTTACTATGTTTATTTTACTGTGGCTCTGTCAAGTGTGACAAGTGGGAGAATCGAAAACTTTGTGTCCCACATATTCACCAAGTAGGAGAATGTAAGTTTTGTGTCTCACATATGTGACATGTGATAGAATCTTAAATAGAATTGAATTTTTAATATAATACATTAACTTGGTACAAGACACATTTTTCCCTAATTAATTAGCTATCAATTAATTATTGGTCTTCAATCAATTAATTAGCCATAATGTATATTGCCTATTTTAACTAGCATTAATTGGTCGAATTAGAAGGAATATCTTCATTCCTATTACTAACCAATAAATGAGAATATATATATATATACATTTTGATTAGCCTCCATTCGGCTACTCAATTAGAGAGTATATATATATGGCATGATTACAGTTAATTTAATAGTTGATATTAAAATAATTGATTGTAATCAATTAGTGTTTCCAATTTATTGAATAAACGTGTATATTAATTGATTGTGATCAATTATATTCTTGACCAATAAGAAACGCATTTACTAATTATTTTGAGTCTCTTTGATGGAAAGGGCTTTTAACGTTTTATAATTAGGGTTTGTCCTCTCTCTGCCTATATATACAAGTGTGGTGATCCCATCAAATCACACACATTATAGAGAACACATAAACAAGAGAAAGAGAGAGAAACAAATCCTTGGAGTTGGAGCTGCGCTACTACGCCAAAGAAAGTCCGAGGAAATTCTCTCAGTCTTCCCCAATCGCTTCCGCTATGGATCGTGAAGGTAAGCTTTCGATCCTATTAAGTTTATGGTTAATACGTGAAACACATGATGTTCGAAGATCTTGCTTTATTTATATTCAATTATGTATTCTTGAATATATGATGATAAATAATGTCCAACAGATAATTGCAGAGTGAATTGAAATTCGTTCAAAATTCTCCATAAATTTGTGCTTTTTCTATCAATTTGCCTTGCGCCATATTTCGGAGTAAGTAAAATCTTCAATGATTTTGAGAGAAATTGGGTTTTAATAAATCGAAGTGGAGCTATGTCCAAGAAATTGGTTTTTATCAATTGAAGAAAAGAACAACATCGTTGCTCACTTCTGTGTGAATTTGGGAAAAAAAAGAAATTGGTAAAGAGAGAAATTGACTATTGAGAATGGAAAATTTGATAAAGAAGTAATGTGGAAGAGAGAGGAATTGAGGATAGAGATTTGATAAAGAAATTAGAGAGGGAAAAAAACGAAAGAAGGAGAAGATATAAAAGTAGAAGGGACTCAGCAGTCCCTCACAATAGGTCCTAGCATATCAATTCTCACTAAACATATTAATATAAAAAAAGTGATGATTGATAACTAAATTGGCAGGTGCGTTTCATTAATAAATTTGTGCCTTTTAGACCACAGCACTTAGGTGCTGTTTTGCTACACTGCAGGGGATCTCATCCCGAAAAAGACCTACTACTACTGTAATGCCGAATGCTGCAGTCAATAAAATATTGAAGGATTTTAGCGACTTTGTTTCGTCCACACGACTTCTCCTCTCTATTTTCCCGCGCATAATTTGTTCTCCGCAATTTTTTTTAAGAATCGAGCGATGGAGCCCTAGAATTTCTAATTCAAAATCTGTAGATTGATTGACTGAGTGTGAGAGCATAGAGAGGGGAAATGGCGAGCGATGTGGAGCGAGGAGAAGAAGAAGAAGAGGAAGAAGAAGAATCGGCCAGCGAGCTGTTAAGGGATCGATTCCGCCTCTGCACAATATCCATTGCCGAAACTGAAGGTTTAAGCCTTTTTTGCGAACAGAATGTTTGCACTGATTAGGGTGATTGTTTTTAATATTTTTGCTTGGGAATTGTGTGCACAGCGAAGCGAAACGGCATGGAAATTTCTCAGCCAGTAATGGCGTGTATCTCCGATTTAGCCTTCAAATATGCTAGTAATCCTCTCTCCTGGCTTCTCTCATCAATCATCATCTCTCTCTGTGTGTCTCCTATTGTTACCTTGAACTCGATGCATTATAAATATTGCTAATTGATTTATACTATTATGACTTTTATGTAGTGTGTGTGATCCACAAATTGTATACATTGTGGGGCCCAGACGTAATGTGTACAACCTTAAGGTGAAGTGATATGATTTCACTTTTTTCTTAGCCTTGAGAGTAGAACTAAAAACAAGTACTGTAATGTCGTATGTAAATAAGCTGAACATTATCTGGGAAGGAAATGTGTGGACTGTGGAGGGATGATGATAACTGGAAGAAAGGGACTGAGTACAAAAAATTCAAGAAAGTGATTAAACTCTCACATCTAATGTTGCTCTTAAAGAAAACCTCAGATGAAGCAGTTCTGTCTGATGGATATTATGAAATGAAATTACTTGTTATGATTAATGCACCTTTGGCTTCAGTTGTGTTCATGACTATATTACTTTTTGGCAAGAGGTCTATATATTTGTAAGAGTCAATAATTTCGTTAATGGTAATAGTAATATAGTCCTATCAGTTCACACAGCCGTGAGAAATCTCCACACATATATGACAAGAGGGCTTGAATTCTTGCTAAAGGTAAACCTACTGTTGTTGGAAATGCAGAACAGTTAGCAAGAGATGTAGAATTGTTTGCACAGCATGCTGGTCGCAAGTCTATAAACATGGAAGACGTCATACTTTCTGGTAAGATTCGATGGAGTCATCTAATGCACACTCTAACTGCATAACATACATACACTGTCTAAACTTTATGGTCAGTGATCGTTGGGTATCTAACACAGCAGCTACTCTTCATCTGGTTTATCTTTGTTCTTTCACATATTCTTCGTGAATGATTTTTAATTTCATATGATCACGGATTCTTTGATTTTGTTGGGATTGCTTTCAGCTCACCGCAATGATCATCTGTCTGCATCACTGAGGTCCTTCTCCAATAATCTAAAAGCAAAAGAACCTCAATCTGATCGGAAGAGAAAGAAGATCACGAAAAAAGAAGACAAAGCTGCTAAAGAAGTGCTCCATATTGATTCCTAACCTGGAACATGTTTAGATCTGCATATATAAGCCATTTTGCTTCACAGATCTAATCCCCTTTGAAACAGATAGGAGACAAAGAAAATGTTTAATATTTATGTGATGTGAATCCACAGAGAAACCTAAGATGGTGGTTGAACAGTGCCAGCATGTCCATTAAACAGCCAGGAAATTAGTCTTGTTCTTACTTCATCTTATGTTCAATTTTTTTACTTTCACATTTCCTAGTTCATTTCTTCACATTTCGACTTGAATTTATCCATGTTGATGCAGAAGGTAGTGATTATATCTATAAAGACTATAATCGAGTGGGTCAAGATTTTGTGCCTTCATGATTGTTATATTACTGAAAAGTATTTTATTGTGTAGATTTGATGTTTGCTGATTGGGGCACTTTTTCTATTTCGGTTATGAAGGAGCTGAAACAATGTCGACTTGCTAACTATGACAGATTTGTTTTATCGAAAATTTAGTCCAATGTTGTAATTGCAAATTTTGAAAATTTTGTACAGTATGAAATTGAAAATCAACCAAAATTGTGATCCCTAGAACAGTTGTCCTTAAAAGAGTAATACTCCCTAGTCCCATGCTATTTGCATATTTCAGTTTTAGACTCTTCCAAACTATTTGCACTATTTTTATTTTGAATAAAAATTATGGTATTTAATTATGATATTAGAGTTAGTTCGTGTTTTCTTTATCAAGTGTTGCCTTATTGCACTTAAAAATTTATTTTAACTAGTATTATCACATGTGCTATGCACGGGACATAAGACTTTTAAATAATGAAAAGAGATTCTAAGATAAGTGGAATAAAATAAAAAGAGGATAAAGAGAATATATTGATGATTATAGTTAAGAAAATATGTGTTAATTAAAATAAGTATTCATAATATTATAAATAATTAAAAATATTATCAACAATAACAAAAAAAGAAATGTACTTCTCTCAACATACTTTAAATGAAACATTTCATATCCGGCAAACGATTTTATACAGTTTTAATTTCTGATATGAGTGGAATAAAATTAAATAAAATAAATGACAAAAAAGAAATGTACGACTAATTATCAAAGAGTATGAGTTAAGTATAATAATATATACACATAAAAGATGCGACTAAAGATCAAAGAGGATAAAAAACATATAATTTGAATAAATAAATAGTTTAACAATTTTACATCTCATATGGTGAATATCAAAATCTTGTCACCAAAATAAATTATTTTAAATAATCGTATTTCATTGAACCATAATATACTTAAAAAAATATTTATAACACAATTAAATAATATGACTTTTTATCTAACGTATTTCTTCTGTAAATATGATACTCCCTTCGTCCCACTTTAGCAGTCCCATTGACTTTTCTGCACTCGTTTTGTAAAAATGATAATAAATAGTTAAAGTGGAGAAATAATAAAGTAAAAAAGAAAATAATGTAGATAAGACTCTTCTCTATATTATTCTCTTTTTTACTTTATTATTTCTCCACTTTAACTATTTATTATCATTTTTACAAAACGAGTGCAGAAAAGTCAATAGGACTGCTAAAGCGGGACGGAGGGAGTATTTATTTTTAATTAATGTCCTACACGACACCATATTATCATATGTTCATCTCAATATATTTATTTTTAAAATATAAATTAATAATATTAAACTTATGTTGTCATAACTTTCATATGTCACATTAGATTAAGCCGACATGAGCAAATTAATACCCAAATTAAATTCAATACAATATTCATAAATATAATATTTTGAGAAGCATCAAAAAAATAAATACTCTCTCTGTTATATTAAAAGTGAAACGTTTTTCTTTTTAGATTGTCCCATTAAAAATGAAACCTTTCCTAAAATAAAAATAATTTTATCTCTACTTTTCTCTATCTCTTACTTTATTCTCTCTCTTTAACTTACAAAACAACACTACATAAAATTTCGTGCCAAAAATAAATGTTTCATATTTGTTGGGACGGAGGGAATAAGATCCAAAGTTGTATAGTACTATACAACAATATCCAAGTAGAATAAATCCAAATCAACTCAATTATAACTACACATACTAATTTTAGTAATTTGAATATAGATATAATTAAATTTACATATAAATATATAAATATAAATAATATCAGTATATTTACTCGCTGTGCCATTGTCGTCTTCTTCCAATTACCTGCTTCGTCTGCTTCGTTGTGATGTGCGGCATTTCTGGATTTGCTTTAAATTTCTTGGGTGATAAGTACTCTGGTTTGATTTAATCTAATAATACTCCATCCGTCCCTAAAAATTTGTCACGTATTTCTATTTTCGTACGTTTCTAAAAATTTGTCTCCTTTCACTTTTACCATTTTTGACAGTGGGTCTTATATTTCACTAATTCATTTGCACTCACATTTTATTATAAAACTATTTTATAAAAGTAGGACTCGCATGCTATCAACTTTTATAACCCACTTTCTATTACATTTCTTAAAACTCATGCCCGATCAAATAGTGACGAATTATTAAGGACGGAGGGAGTATTTCTTGTTGAATTCCTGTTTGCATTCTATAGTATTTGCAGAGTTTTGAAACTTATATGGGAGCTCCACAACAACACAATATTTTCATGTCTTTGAATAATTTGGAAGATTCAATACAAAGAAGGGAAATAAAGGATACTCCATCCATTAAACTGATACCTTTCTATTTTGCCTTTAAAAAGAGCAAAAAATTATCATTTCAACAATTGCCAGGGTATATTAAGTAGTAATATTATAGATATAGCTTTCTTTATTAAATCATTGTGTTACAGATTTAAATTGCACGTAATAAATAATCTTATTAATGTATAATTAATTATGCATTTTTTATAGGCTCGACAATTGAATGTATAAAATTTAATTTGAAGTAGAAATTATAAAACTTAAATTCGATAATTAAAAGTTAGAGATTTTATGGCTGTCATAGTTTTATTTTCCAGAATAATTTAATTAGAGAGAAAATTTTTGAAAAAAGATTCCACTTAAAAAGTACAGTACGTCTTAGATATTTTTCCTCTTCGTTGGAATTTTATTTGATAGATTTAAAAATTGATATGACCGCCTCTGTTATGGAATATGCCAACTCAGTATTTTGATGTGACTGCATCTCTTATGACATATATCAACTCAAAAATTTACTCTCACTTCCACATAAGATCACGAGACTCGAGATAATACTCCACCTCCTTCCAACGACTTATTATCCAATGAATATTCAAGTAATGGTAATACTCCTATATTATCCAATGAATATTCAAGTAATGAATATTCAAGTAATGGTAGAAGTTAATATATGTTCCACATAAGATCACGAGACTCGAGATATCACTCCACCTCCTTCCAACAAAGCTGACTTGATATGACTTATTATCCAATGAATATTCAAGTAATAGTAATATATTATTGCAAAAGCTTGACTATAATACTCTACAGTCTACAATATGTAACTGAGAAGTTAATATATGTTCAGCCATATTTTATCAAATTGGGTGGGAAAAATAGGCCCATTAAAATTGTGGCTTTATATACGTATAGATTACACTAATTACTCATATTTAAATTTATGTTGTTAAATTGAAAAGTGCGAGTAGTAGAGACCAACACCATTATAATTGGATCCAATATTACACATTTATATAAGAACTCATGTAAACAAATATTTCCCCGTCCGGGCCAACCTATCCTAATTGATGTGTTTCTTTCAAACATAAAGATTAAAGAATGTACTTAAGTTAAGTTGAGTGCAACTGCTACTACTTAATAAGTATTGAAAATTAAATGCTTTGATTTTGTAGGGAATACTTTCATATGCAATTGGGACGAAGAGAATATAATATATTGACTATATTGTTGATTTAAAATTTAAAATACGAATATCATTTTATAAAGTGGCAGACAAAACCATTCACATTGTTGGTATGGTAACATTCACAATATAGAAGGGAAAATACCAAAAAAGTTAAATTATGAAATGAATGAATGAAAAAAAGAAATAAAAAAATATATTTAATTGTACATATATAAACTATAAATTCGCATTTGAGTACGCATTCATTACGTTTCATAATAATTGGCTACAATTGAAATTGTAATTTTAAATTTTAAAAAGTATTCATTATATTTTTATATTATACAAATATTTAACAATAAGCCTAAGATAGTTAGAAATTTGAAATATATTTATTGAAATTAAATTATACTGATATTTGATAATATTAAGCTATGCCAACTTAAATCACATCACAAGATAAAAGTTAAATATATACAAATTACAATTAGGGAAATGATATTCGTAGATAATTTCTACGTACATAATACTCTTACTTTTCAATTGGACCTAACCGGTTTAAAACCGGTTATATTATTAGTTAATTCTTTATTTGTGAAATTATCCTTTATTATATTTAAATCTTAAAAAGACTTTAGTGTTAATATTTAAATATATCAAATTAAATCTCCATGATCATGATTCATATCTATACTGCTACCTCCACGTAAACTCCCAATTAAATCTCCATGATCATGATTCATATCTAATACTCCACCTTCACGTCAAAAATTTTCACCCCCCTTTCGTGTTAATTTTTTTCTAATTTTCTTTTTCTTTCATTTTTTTTTGGCTCACAACAATCAATTGACCAGAACTCACTAAAATTTAATGAATTAGCTTTGAATCATATTTGATTTATTCACTTCGATTTTTCAATTATTAATTTTAATAATATTTAATTAATTACAAAATGGAGTATATAAATATGACAAGAATAAGAAATAGTAATATTTTCATATATTTCTTTAGACATAATTTCTACGTACATAATACTCTTACTTTTCAATTGGACCTAACCGGTTTAAAACCGGTTATATTATTAGTTAATTCTTTATTTGTGAAATTATCCTTTATTATATTTAAATCTTAAAAAGACTTTAGTGTTAATATTTAAATATATCAAATTAAATCTCCATGATCATGATTCATATCTATACTGCTACCTCCACGTAAACTCCCAATTAAATCTCCATGATCATGATTCATATCTAATACTCCACCTTCACGTCAAAAATTTTCACCCCCCTTTCGTGTTAATTTTTTTCTAATTTTCTTTTTCTTTCATTTTTTTTTGGCTCACAACAATCAATTGACCAGAACTCACTAAAATTTAATGAATTAGCTTTGAATCATATTTGATTTATTCACTTCGATTTTTCAATTATTAATTTTAATAATATTTAATTAATTACAAAATGGAGTATATAAATATGACAAGAATAAGAAATAGTAATATTTTCATATATTTCTTTAGACATTTGCATAACAATTGACATAAATATCAATTAATTTATATTCTGCAGTTAACATAATTAATTAAAATTAAATGGACTATTATTTTATTACATTTATTTCCTAGATTTTTTTTGGTGTGTATGTTTATTTATCCTAGTATTTTTATAATCTATATTGCATTTTGTTCTATATGCACCAAAATAAACATTTAAAATATTTATAAGACCTTAACATTTACTCATTTACTTATATAGGAGTGTAACTTTTTGCACTTTTATTTTTAATCGAATTAATATAGTGGTATTTTATTTATTTTAGCATAATTATAATAAAATAGTTGAAATTATTATTATTTAACTTTTTATATATAATTTTTAGCTGAATAATATTTATGTTCAACCTAATACTGCATGTTTATATTTTATTTAAGGTACATGCTACCTAATAATATATTTGTATCATATCAGATTTCTAGTTTACTTTATACTAAAACATATTACCTCCGTCCCACAATAAGTATCACATTTTGCCATTTCGATTCGTCCCACAATAAGAGTCACATTTAACTTTTACCATAAATGGTAAGTAGACCTCATATTCCACCAACCAATTCTACTCACATTTTATTACAAAACTAATGATATATATATGTGAGACTCATAATCCACTAACTTATTAAAACCACTTTTTTTTACATTTCTTAAAACACGTGCCCACACTACGTGACACTTAATGTGGGACGGAGGTAGTAAACATTATGAATTATATGTTTAAATATCTTATTCTTATTACATATATTTGACTTTCAGTGTTATCTATATTATAGTTAAATTCTAGTTTTCACGACCAATAGACACTACTGCTAATTGAATATTAATATGTTATTTATTTTATTATAAAATATATCAAATTTATAAATATTTAAAATTCTACCCCGGAAGGATACATAATTGAAATTAGATATGCATCGATGATTGTTATTAGTAGCGCTCACATTTATACACAATAATGAAATTAATGTAGAAGATAAAGAAATGAATCAAACAATCAATTTAAAAAACAAATTATATTAAATTTACCTTTTTAACTTTTTATTATATTTAACTTTAATAATATCCACAAATAGTTATTCGACTAATTATGCATATATATCAATATAATAAAAGGTTTCAAAGTAAACTATTATAAAAAGTCCAAAAATTCTTTGAATTTTATTAGAAATTTCATTAGGTATTTCATTTATAGCATTAATGAAATTAGTGTAGATGATAAAGAAATGAATCAAACAATCGATTTAAAAAGAATAAAGAGAATATTTTAAAAATTAAATTTACTTATATTTTATAAATTATTATTATATTTCACTTTATTAAAATTCACAAATATTTATTCGATGAATTATTCACAATAATAAATGGTTTCACAAAGTAAACTATAATAAAAAGTCGAAAACAACTTTGAATTTGATTTGAACTTTCATTTGGTATTGTATTTATAACATTAACGAAATTCAATGTAGATAATAAACAAATCAATCAAATATTTTTTTAAAAATAAAGAAAATAAATTTGAAATTAAATTTATCTATATTTATTTTTTATACACATTTAACTTGTTATTAAAGTGTATAAATATTTATTTGATGAATTATGCATATATATCAAGATAATAAAAGGTTTCAAAGTAAACTATAATAAAAAGTAAAAAAATAAACTTTGATTTTAGTTAGAACGTTCATTTGGTATTGCATTTATAACATTAATGAAATTCAATATAGATGATAAAGAAATGAATCAAACAATCATTTTTAAAAAATGAATAGAATAATTTTAAAATTAAATTTACTTATATTTTGAAACTTTTTACTATATTTAACTTTATTAAAGTCCAAAATTTTTTATTCAATGAATTATGCATATATATACCAAGATAATTTTCAAAGTTACAATAACAAAAAGTCCAATTTATTTTTTTATAATTTTATTAGAACTTTCATTTGGTATCACATTTATAACGTTGAATGAAACGCAAAATTGTAGTATGCAGTTATTTTTTAATTATGTTACTATAACAATATAAAATTTAAGTAAAGTTATAAATTAAACAAAATAAAGAAAATATAGAAATAAATCTCCTATCATAATTAGACTTTATAAGTAAAGAAAACATACGAACATTATATATAAGACTGTAACATAATTAAAATTTAGAATTTTGCATATTATTAATTTATAAGTTGAATTGAATTTTTTAATATATTTTAATTTATAAACTTAATTTAATTTAATTTAATTTTCGTAGTGTATGACAAAAAAAAAAACACATAACAATATACAATATCACAATTAAGATTTGCAAGTATTTTAAATTACAAGTTTAAATTTATTTTATAATGTTATGTATTACTTGCTTTTTAACCCATTGAAGACTGAAGATAGTGACGGAAGAGAAAGATTAATAATTCAAACTCAAAAAAATGTGAAAGAGAGAAGAGGGAGAGAACTGATAGGCACTATACGGTTTAGCCAAAATGTAGAAGAGAGAGGAAAGAAAACTGCTCCAGGTTTTTAGCAAAAAAATGTGGAATAAAGATGAGAGATTAGAAAATGCACAATTATCTACATAGAATTTATGTACATTTATCACTGCTCTTTCACGTAATTGAATGTGAAAAATATTATGGATAAGGTAACTCATCATAATTATGTTTTTGATTGATGTTTATTTCGTTAAGAAGTTAATTATTTAATAGTTTTTAAATCAGCAATGAATACAAAAGGTGAATATAAAATTTGATTAGCTAATTTGTTATAAATAACTTAATTACCAAATCAACTTTTGATATAGCAATATTTTGTTCTTCTGTACTTAAATTGTTGCTATGCATATGATATTTTTTAATTTTTTTTTTGTATTGTAATTATCCTCCACATAAAATAATTTACTTAAAAGTTAAAAGTCACTAAGTTTTTAGTATGAAAAATATTTTTATATTCTGTTATTAATTTGTACGTGTATGGTTTCGTATTCTTTACATAAGCATATAACGCAATATGAAGTAAACTAGTTTGATTTAAATTTTGGGGGTTTAGGGTTCTGTTCTCAATCCAGGAAACAGAGAGACAATGGATCAAGAAGAGATCGATAAAGTGGTACTCGCGTACTTGGACAAGAGGGGTTTCAAGCAAGCGGGCCTCGCTCTTCAGCAAGAGAAGCAGCAAAACAGTAAAGGCAGCAACGCCTCCTCCACTGCGCAGATTGATCCTGATATTGCGAAACAAATTCTCTCTCTCTCTGAGTATGAACCAAAATTTACTCATATTTGCTCGCATTTTTCAATTTTCGCTGAATGTTACTTATATTTGGTGGAGGACAGAATTCAAGTGTGTCTTGTGTGTGTGGTTTTTAGTTGCTCTTCGGCTCGAGTTGTACGACAGTTATACTGAGCTGCAAAATTGACAACTATTAGCTATCCTGATTATATTATTGCATTTTATTCGCATTGATATCAAAAGTTATTGGATTGCGATGTTTCTGTTGAATTCATTAATGTAAAATTGAAGAAGAGTGTCCATTCTCGTTGATCGGTGTTTGGCATTTGACGGTTTTATATATATCATGATTTTCAGAGTGGATGGTCCCGCTCAGTACCAGGAAGGTTATAGCAAGCTACGGTCTTGGGCTTATAGTTCTCTGGATCAGTACCAGGTGATAAATGCTTATCTTCTTGTGATTCTTATTGCTTCCTGCACCAGTAATAATTTGTTTGTCGTGTAAAAGAGAATTCCTTCTGCTGGCTTGTACACATTGTTGGTGTTTTTATTCAACTGTTAATGCACCTTTGTTTGCGGTAGGTCCATTTGACATTTATTGGAGGCTCTAAGTCTAATATAGCAATCTATGCTTCTCTTGGCACTCTTATTGTTTTAAGTTATCTTCCTAGGTTTAACAAATAGGCTTTCCATTATCAGTTTTATTTTGTGCGACTATGACTCAGTATCTCTTTGAGAGCTATGGTTGGTATTCCTTCGGTAATATGGTACAACCAAATAAAAGGCATTGACTTGCATGAAATTGAAGAGAGAGTGAAGATGGGAAGGAGGGTATCATAACTTAGAAGGAGTAAAGGTGCTTGTTTTAAATAGTTTACAACAGGGTTGAAGAGTTGGGAATGCCCCTTATCCAATCAGGAAGGCCATAAAGTTTACATTCCAGTTTGAAGTTTGTTTTTTTCATTTTGCCCTTCCGAAGATTACTGCAGGTTGCCACCCCTTATTTTGCTATTATGGATTACAATTCCAATTAAAACTTATGTTGGGACAAAGCTGTTGTTTAACAGCAATTTTTAATTCGTTCCAGTAACCAAAGGGTTGCAGCATTGTTATTTTGAACCCCTTAGATGGATAGAATAATTTGACTTTACTCTGTAACAATGCTTCCCATTTCCATGCAGCACGAGTTGGTTAGAGTCTTGTATCCAGTATTTATCCATGCATTCATGGATCTTGTTGCAAAGGGTCATATCCAAGAAGGTGAGTTGAATATTTTTAAATTTCTAAAAACATCATGAATGCAATCGCTTGAGATCATCGCTTGCTTTCCAGCCCGATCTTTTTTTAATAGCTTTCGAGGAGACCATGAAGTCATGCATACACGCGACCTTCAAAAGTTAGAAGGTGTTCTTTCTCCCTCACATCTGGAGGTCCATCACTCTCCTAGAATGATAACTCAAATTCTGTAAGTTGATGCATTCAAGCGCAAGCACAAACCATCCTAAAATCTCCACTTACTTTTACTTAGGAAATGGAATTTGCACATTCTCTAAGACAGAGCAAAGTTGGCATCAAGATTTGCCAAGTAATATCTCTCTCTCTCTCTCTTGCAAGTTCCTTTTAGTGCTACATGTATAACATATTAGAGTAGAAACTAACTGAGACTCTAAACATGAATTATGTATAATTACATAGCAAGAGTGTCTGGTCCATTCTTAGTTTTTCAATTTTTCATTTCAGTATTCCTATGATCTACTTCTACAATACTTGCACAAATCTCAATCAATTACAATGCTTGGGATTGTCAATGAACACATCAACTTTCAAGGTGCAGTTCCCTCTTCTTCCTGGTTCTTTATTATTTTATTGGTGCTTTTTATCTGCTTTTGACCTCCCCATTTGTGCACTTTTTTTCATGGTGAATGAAGATACTAACTGTTAACCTGGTTTGCAGTTTCTCCTGGGCAACCGAGCTCCATTGCTGATGATGCTGAATACGTCACGTTTTTTGGAAGTGAACAGGACGCTGCTAATTTAATTAACCAGAAAGAAATTCACTGGGGGGTGAGTCAGCAGTAGCCATAGGGCTTCTTTTTTTAGTCATTTTGCACTTTGTTCCCTTAATTTTAGCATGACATGTGTATTATTTACAAAGTTAATGCTATAGATAGCACTATTTGGAATACCATAGAGGAGAGATTTAACTCACTGCAGTATTCATTTGGACTTATTATGAAGTGGTGATAGCAGATGGTTATGTTATGTCCTCAACTATTTACTTCTTTAAGAATGGATAAATCTCTAATTGGTTTTGGTTCTAGGATGCATTGGTGATCATTCTGGATCTTACTTACTAATATTTCAAGTTGTTACTCTATTTTGTTGGTAGTGTAGAAATGAGAACTATTCCTTTCTCTATATCTGGATGTTTAGAAAGGCATGTGGTTGATACTTGATAGTATCTAATTAAAAATGCTTGAGCTGGTATAAGACATTAAGATTTTTTTTATCTGTATTTTTTCTGTATCTTTGGTACAGTTCCTTCCCCTTATTGCTTATAGTATAGAGCATATGTTAGCTGGAAGAGTATCTTATCCTGGCATTCTTATACTGTATAAATATAACAGTTGCTTGAAGATACTTTGGAAGAAAGGTTGGAAAAGATGGGGGCGCCAAATATGGATTCCGACAAAGCAGATGGAGAAGGTGAACTGGAAGAAAATAAGGTTGTTTGCTTGTATAGACTGTATTACTGGCAGAAGCAACCTTCTCTTTTTTCGTCTAGCTGACAAATGTTTTCTACAATTTATATCCAGAAAAGGTCTGATGGTGGCAAGCAAGGCACTACACCCAAAAAGTTGAAAAAGGATAAGGTTGTTGTTGGTGCCACAGCAAAAGCTCATCGTTCTGATAGTGTTGCTGCGTCTGGAGCACCACGTGTAAAACCTGAGCTAGCATTGCCAGAAATGTATATCTATAATAACCTTGTCGAGTTGTGCTTTACTGCTTTGTTCCTATAATAATGTCTTTCCTGATTCATGGTAGATACTACTAAATAATAGCTTAATCATTATAGGGAGCCTTTTAATTCAGACAATTGTTATTCCTGACATCAATTTGTTCATTTAATGCCAAGTTGCCAAAACATTTTATAATACTGGTATACATCTGGAATTCCATGGTTCATCTTAAGTGAATTTTCTAGCTAATTTGGGTAGAGAATTTTGACTAATTATTAATTTTCTGTATATTTAGACCAGTAGAGGTGGAACAGTCTATCCTTGAAGATTTGAGAAACCGTGTGCAGCTGAGTAGCATGGCATTGCCTTCTGTTAGCTTATATACTTTCATCAACACTCATGACAGGTATGCTTTTCATAAATAAATAAATATTATAATTGTATTTGCAGTCTACGGGTATTGACATTATAGTGATAACTAAAACCGTTAATTTCTGTAGCTTGAATTGTGCTTCAATATCTCATGATGGGTCATTGGTAGCTGGTGGATTTTCAGACTCATCATTGAAGGTTGCTTATTTCTCTATGCACTTTATTACCATAATCAGTTGTCTTTGCTCATTGATGTGCTAATTAAAGTTCAATGGACAGGTTTGGGACATGGCAAAGCTTGGGAAACAGAATGTAACCTGTAAGTTGATTTATTAGTTCTCTCCACTTTTTTTAATTAAAGGCCAATTACACTTTCCCACCCAAAGTATTCCCAATTTTCAGAATAGACCATGCATGATTTTGACATATAACTACCCATTATATGTATTCTGTTTTCCAAATCTAGACCGGTTCCACTTCTCTAGTACCGTATACCCCACGTGACAGTCTGAACTTCGTGTGGAATTTATACAATATGATAGTATGATAGATCTGCCTCACTATTTATTTTACTCAAATTCCATGTGGATGTCAGACTGCCAACACAACTATCTGGTACCGAAAAAGTTGACCCTCTCTGGGACTCTAGATTTAAATAAGTAATGCATCTACTGAGTACTAATTTGTAAAAGTCGGGAGTATGTTAGATATAGTTTTTTAAATTTGGAAAGCTTGGGGTGTAAAAATATAATCATCCCATTAAATAAATTTTATGTGTTTTTATGTTCTACGTTTAATATCTGAGTGATGAATTTACCATAAGTGAAAAATGCTTCAGTGTAGGTGGATATTTGTTCATGCTTACAAGTTATAGTATGGTGATTAGTGAGTGTTTACCCTTGTCAGATTTCTGGCTTTGAGTTGCTTAATGTTGATCTCATCCCCCTTTCAATTTTTTTTTGTGATTTTGGTCATGCATATAGATAGAGATAAGCTTGAGATTCTAGGGACACTTTTGGTGAAAATTTTTAATTGTATCTCTGAAGTTATGTTGGTGAATTTCATGCCATTCTTTACCCTATGGTTGAGTCTTCTCCTTTTTGATATCAAAACATGATGTATGTACATTTATCAGTGTATGTTGATATTGACTCTAGAATGTAGCTCCTTTGCAGGGTGAAAATGATTTGGCTACCAATGAGCCAAGCTCAAGTGCTGGGGGAAGAAATTACACATTATTTCGAGGTCACGCTGGTCCTGTGCATTCTGCCACTTTTAGTCCGTTTGGTGATTTCATTCTGTCTTCTTCATCAGATTCTACAAGTAAGTTATAGTAGTAGTTCACTATTATTCTTTTCTCTGCTTCTCTACTCATTTCCCATAAGCAAGCATTGTCATCTAATTGCAGTTCGACTATGGAGCTCAAAACTGAATGCAAATCTTGTCTGCTACAAGGGTCATAATTACCCTGTATGGGATGTAAAGGTAGGAGTAAAAGCTTAAAGGTCCAATTGTTATGACAATCATCTCTTCTCCTATTCATATAGCATTGCAGTAAATTGCTATTCCTCTCCCGTTCACTTTATTGGATAAACAGAAGAGATGATCTATATAAATTTTGTTATATTCATGCCTGAACTAATGTATCTGTGATAATTTTATGCAGTTTAGTCCACTTGGCCACTATTTTGCTAGTGCTTCACATGATCGCACGGCAAGGATCTGGTCAATGGACAGAGTGCATCCTCTAAGGATAATGGCAGGTCATTTATCTGATGTGGATGTAAGTATTTCATTTGGTGGCTAAGCATGCTTGTTCTACTAGTACAATCTTCAGTGTATTGGAGAAGTTATATTGCCTTCTTTGGTTTCCATCTTTCAGTGTGTGCAATGGCATGCAAATTGCAACTATCTTGCTACCGGATCTAGTGATAAAACAGTGCGCCTATGGGATGTCCAGAGTGGCGAATGTGTTAGAATATTCATTGGTCACAGAAGTATGATCTTAAGTTTGGCAATGTCACCTGATGGTCGCTATATGGCATCTGGTGACGAAGATGGTGCGATAATGATGTGGGATCTCGCATCTGGTCGCTGCGTTGCCCCATTAGTCGGTCATGGCTCTTGCATTTGGTCACTGGCTTTCAGGTACAGTGTGCTTCTCTTGCATCTTCTACTTTAAATTTTGTAGACTTGTATCAAGTAGAAAATGACTTCTTAATCTTTTTACCGATAACTACCTTCATTTCAGCTGTGAAGGTTCGCTTCTAGCTTCTGGTTCTGCTGATTGCACGGTGAAAATATGGGATGTAGCTACAAGCTCAAGAGTGCCAAAATCAGATGAGAAGTAAGTTTAACCAAACGATTATACTAGTAGGTAGTAGTAGTATATATATAATTTTCATCATTATCGTTTTATGTATAATTGGGTCTTCATCCTCAGTGGCAAAAATGGAAACGTAAGCAGACTGAGATCTCTGAAAACTTTGCCCACCAAATCTACTCCCGTTTATGCTCTGCAGGTAAAATCCATCACTTCACCTTTAATCCTTTGCTTTATCTAACCGGATCTTCTCTTGATTGCTTTAACAGTTCTCCAGAAGAAACCTTTTATTTGCTGCCGGCGCTCTCTCAAAGCAGTCGTAGATCAATTATGTGGTGCCTCAGGTTTGGAAAATCTTCAAACATCTGCACTCTATTCATGTTGCTTTATTTGAGTATCAGTTTCGATAACTTCGCTATTTTATTTGTGTAATCTTATTTTATTTATGATGTAGAACTAGTTTCTGTTGTATACTGATCAAATTCTTAGTGCTAGTTTTTATGACATGTAGCTATATTTTTGTAGCCTGAATCAATAATTTGGTAGTGCTTTGTATTGTAGCCAACCTTTTGAAATATTTGCTTCTACCTATGTTAAAATAGGGTGAATTCAACATCGAAGTGCATGATTTTTTGAATTAGGCGTTCTCCATTTTGTCGGCTTAGCTTATGGAGCAGTACTATTTTAGTTCCCATTATCGTCCACTTAAGTTGTTTTACGTACGTACGTGATATGTTCTGATGAATAAATATGTAAATTATTTACACTCCATTTTATTATAAATTTAAATTTTCTAAAGGACTAGGTCCTAAATCGTGGATCCACTGAGCTACCATTATTTAGAGAAAAAGAGTATCGATCGAGCAAGAGTAATAACAAATGCCAAATGTTATGAAAATATATTTACTTTCAACTGGGGTTACAAATGCCAAATGTTATGAAAATATATGTGCTTTCGACTGATACCCCATATTTGATCTAGTTCAACCATATTCAATTTGTTGGATCATCACATTTTTAATACTAGTAGTATTATTTTGTAAATGAGTAGTACTCCTATATGACCAGTCTACAGAATTAATTATATGTGTATGAGTATGCAGTCTCCTCCACAACAGATAAATTGATGAGTAATCATAACCTGAGTATTATATTGGTCTATAATCTGGAGTATATATTATGAAAACACACTTGAAGAGGAAGGGCATAATACTGCAACTACAAATCATATAGGTGGACATGATTAGCCTAAAAAGGAATGAATATGGTGTATTTTTTAAGACTTTTTGAGCTAGTGGATGACTTCTAGACCTTGACTTAATTACATCCGAATTTCGTGCTGTAGGGCATAATATGAATTGATTATGTTATTATGCTACTTCGTTCCTCCCATAAAAATAGCTTATTTTCATTTATAAAAAACTCTTCGTAACTTATTAACTATAAATATCAATTTATTTACAATTTATATCAATAGAGTCCATCATTAAAAATTAATAATAATATGAGTCACACTATCTACTAACACTATTTTAACCTCTCTTCTCATCTTCCTCTTTCTTACTTTAATGGAGTATATATTAATTCTTGTGTCGTTTCAAATGTTTATATTTTTATGGAACGGAGGGAGAATATTACAAATGCCTATGAGAGCATGAGTTGGATACAGGGGCGGAGCTACGACGAGGCATTGGGGGCCTTGGGCCCCAACCATCTGAACTTTAACTATAATATATGTATATTCGAAAAATATTTGAAGTAAATTAGGTGGTCCAGTTGGCAAAGTCTCTGGCCTTAAGAGCTCACCAGCAGGAGATGAGATGCTGAGTTTTATTCCCACTCAATGCCTTTAGTTTATATATTTGCCTAGTGTATTTTAAACTACTTTTGCCCAATGTTAATATTGTATTTTAACTACCTTTTATTGTAATATAACTAATAGTTTTTAACTACATTTTATTTTCTTATATCTATAATTAAACAATTTTGTTTTACTTATGAAAAAACTTAATTTTATTACTAGTAGTTTTTAGTACGTCATCACAAATTGCTTATATCAATTATTCTTGAAGCGATTAAATTTAGTTGATATGCATTTATTCTTGAGTACTATGTATTTGAAAACATTCTTTTATTTTTAAGATTTTCTATATGATAAAAAAGGCAAAACATTAGAGGGTCTACCTCCGACTACTTGCGATGACGAAAACATCAAGAGATACTCCGTCACTGGTTGGATACGAATCATTTTGACAATTCAGTTATACACAAATGCATACTCCTATTATATGTACATGTTAGATATCGGACAAACAATCATTTTAAGAATTTCTTACTATTATTTGGTTGGGTGGGTTTGTGTGTACCGAGTGCTTGTTGTCGACATTTCCACTTAATATTGGTTACATTAAACACGACGTGTCACTCCAATAACATAGCTCATGTAGTATTGCTTCATCAACATTAATTACAAAACATTATTAGCTGACTAATTTTGTTTTGTTAAACTTGAAAAAAAATTACTGCTACAAAATATTCGAGCTACTACGATCCATCATGGTAGGTATTTAGAGCATCCACAGTAATTGGCGAACGACCGGCTAGTCGATATCCGACGCTAGCCGGACAATGTCTATCGCCCCACCCTTGATTTTTTGACGGCGTCTTCCCACACATCGACCCCAGTGGAGACGCAATTCACTGGAGATGACACTTTCTCCATAGAGGATTTGTTACCGGGCGTTCGATGCAGAGACACTCCCATTCAGACAGGGGGAGTAGGTCAGGGGCGGGGGCAGGGTCAGGGCGCACCGAAGAGAAGAAGAAGGGGAAAAAGGTGGTAGGCGAGTCGTCACAGCTGGTTGATGACGACAGTGCACAGAGGAAGTGGACGGATGATGAGAACGTCGCGCTGTCCAAGGCTTGGGTGTCTGTTTGTGACGATCCCCTCGTTTCGAACAATCAGAGGATTGTCAACATGTGGGCTAAGATTGCAAAAAAGAGGAGGTATAAGCTGGACGAAGTCCAGGGAAAATCATTAGGAAGGAGGATAGAAGGAGAAATTCTCATAACCCGAAGCATCAGTAGCAGGAACTAACTATGAGCGATAGATCCTAACATCCATGGTGAGGAATGGGTGATTGAACGAATCCAATAATTAGCAAGCTAATGGCTATCTGGACGAGCTGACAAACCGACTAGGTGGAAGAAGGGAAGGGGAGGATTTGGAGAGTGTAGACTATTGGATTGACCTTAAACGTGTGGGGACAACTGCCCAAAAATCTGAACTAATTCATGACTATGTGTTTTATTTTTTTTTAAGTGTTAGTGTCTTTGTTTCTTTTTCTTTCGTGTTAGTGTCTAGGTCTAGGAGTTTACTTTGGTCAGGGAACAACCATGCATCGATATTCGCCTTATTTCTCTTTTTCTTGTCTTTATACTTGAGGACAAGTATGGTTTAAGTGTGAGCAGTTTGATAAGGCTAAATTCATGCATTGGTTACAAGATAAATTTTGTGATTTCCTGGGTCTAACAAACCTTTTTGAGCCAGGTGTGTAGAAAAAATGCCAGCCCCAGGAAGAAGATAGAGATCACCTGGTGAAAGAAGCTGGCAAGGAAAATTAAGCAGAAGGATGAAGAGCCACTAGACTGAGGAGCATCGATTGGAGGGCAAAATAGAAACCACAAGAACAGTCTAGAAGCTCTATCCGCTATAAAAAGGAGTACGCAATCTACATGAGAGAGACTTGATCATCACCTTTTCCAGCTCCTTGCTTAGTTCTCTATTTTTTCTACACTCATTTGGGGGAATGTTTCTGGGGGTTCTCGTTTTAGAGGAAGTTTGGGTGCAACACCGTCTCTACGGAGGCGAAGAAACAATTATCTCTTATTTTCTGTCTACTTCTGGTACTCGCCGAGTCTTCGCTGTTCGAGGCTCGACTTTTGTGTTGTTTCTATCGTTGGATATTTCGTATTTTGCAATGGATATGTTTGCTTTTGTTTCGTTTATCTTATTGTGTTGTTTTGGGTTTGATTTGCTGATCTTTGTTGGTTGATCTGAGTTTGAAGCTGGTTTGTGAGAAATCTGTTGTTGATCGGTGAAATCTACGTAGATCAGTGAGAATCTGAAGTGGAAATGATGTTTGGTCGTTGTGGATGGCTTGGATCCGGAGTGGATAAAGCGTCCCGTGGCTGGATCTGTTTGATTGAGTTTCATTTGGATGTTTAAATTCTGCATTCTCGTTTACCTCGTCTAGTAGCCGTAGATCTGCCTTAGTTTTAACTGTTCTTCGTTTTACTGCTTTTAATTCCGTCTGCTTCGTTCCGATTTACGTTTTTTTGCTCTGTTTCTTAACTAGTTGTTTCCTGATAAATGTTGAAAAAGATGATGTCGCTGTTAGTTAGTCCTTTAGTTAGTTATTTTGCAGCCTTTTAACCGTACTCTACCTTTTTCAGAAAATGGTCCCCACCTTTAGTTGTTTTCCCAGGTCTAGGTAATTTAGGGAATAGTTTTCTTAGATCTAGTGATTGTCTCGCTTTTTCCAGTTTATATGCATGTTTCCTGTTTCTGCCTAGATCTAGTTGTTAGCGTAGCAAATTTCAATTACCAAGTCTAGGAATTAAAACTCAACCATAAAAATGCGTGGCAAGCATCCAACAAAAAATAGTTCCCGATTCTTTGAATATGTTTACTTGCGCATTCATCTCTGTGGATTCGATCCCTACTTCCACGTACTAGTTTTTCTAGCTAAGCGGGTTGAGGGTTTTTGAAGAGGGAGTTAAGGAAGTGATTGTGTGCCCGACGACAGGTAGCTCGAGGTTCTCTCGAGTTCCTGGACCCAGTGTCCAGCGGATTTCCTGAATCGAGGGTTTTCTTCATTATTTTTAAGAACACGCTTTCACTAACCATCATTAGCTTCTGAGCAACATAACCAGTCTCTTCAACTGACGCCGTTGCCGGGGATGGATGGCATAATTTGTTTACGTGTTTGAGGATTTGGTGTATATGCTTTAATTTCTGTTATTTATTTTTCTTGACAGTTTATGAGCAAGGGCTCACGATTTGGGAACTGGAGCAACCCGTCTGGATCAAAGGACGCTCAGGTCAGGTGGCAGGTTAAGGAATCGACATCCACCATCACCACTAGATCAAGGTTTACGACAATAGATCCATTCCCATTCGAATCAGAAAGTGAAAAGGGGTGGTACTCGTCAGGGGGAGAGGACCCGAAGTCGTCTACAGAAACAGAGCACTCCGAAACCGAGGAAGAGGAAGTCGTACATATGGCACACTTGGAGGATCCCGATCCGGAGATGGGTTCACTCACCGCGCATCTGGATTGTGAGCCCGCCCATGCCATAGTTTCGAACCAACGCCAGAGGTCTATTGATATCAAGACAAATGTGCTGGGTGTTTTACCTACATTCTCTGGACGAAGGAATGAATGTCCCTACGAATTCCTAAACGAGTTTAGTAAGCTGTGCAGTATCCAAAAGCGGCGCAACGAGGCTACTGAGGAGGACTACCATTTGCGTGCAGTCCCGTTTGCCCTAAAGGGGGTGGCTAACACTTGGCTGCTGAGGCTCCCACCAGACTCGATCAACACATGGAAGGATTTCAAGCTGGAATTCCTGGATTATTTTTTCCCATCCAACAAAACAAATGCCCTGAAGAAGGAGATTCAGGAATGCAAATAGGATTACGATGAGTCCTTGAGTCAATATTGGTCTCGATTTAAGGGGCTGCTCGACGCCTGTCCCAACCATAGGATGATGGAGGCTGAGACTTTTTACTTGTTCTATGAAGGAGCTAATCCTGAGTCGAAGGATTTAATGAATTCCTCGAGCGGGGAGAATTTCACAAAGAACAAAGCAAGTGAAGCACGAGAAATTTTGGGATGGTTGATCGACGCAAAGAAGGCCTATGACCACCCGCGTATCATAAGGAGAGGTTCGGCAAACGCAATCAAGGAACAAGAGGGAGAAGGAGTTGGGGACAGGATAGATCGGTTGGAGAAGGCACTTCTTAGTGCGATTGAGAAAAAGAGTTCCCTGACCTCGCAGGAGAAAGAGAAGCCGCCAGGCCCAGAGGAAAATCAACTCCAGCTCTATTACGGTCCACCACCCGATGGAGAGTTCCAAGCCCAGGCAAATGCAGTAGGGAATTGGAATCAAGGCAATCAGAATACAAGCTGGAATCAGTGGAAGATCAAGGAGGCACCATGGAGAGACAACCCTTGTTTTAGATGGGCAGACGAAAACGAACAGCTCCAGCTACAGTACCCAGGTCCAGCAGAGACCCCGCAGAACTGGCCTAGCCGTAATCAGGATGGACCCCAGCATAATTCGAACTGGTCAGGGAAAAACCAGGAAGGACCAAACAACTGGAGTTATCGCAACCAAGGGGACCAGTCCAACTGGAACAACAGGAACCAGAGTAATCAAGGGAACTCTTATGTGCCACCACATCAAAGGAACGCCACCGAAAGCAACCAGAATTTCCAGCATGCACACCAAGGGAATCAAGGGTCAGGGAATCAGTTCAACAACAATCAAGGAGGTCAGGGTAATTATCGCTCAAATCAGGGGAGCGGACCGAGCCACAATCCGGTGACAAGTTCAAACCAGTCGAACTACAAACCGCCAAAGAACCTGGATGAGATGGTACATGACCTAGTCAACTCACAACAACACATGCAGAACAATATGCAGGCAAACAACGATGTGGTGCACAAAATCCAAGATGCTCAACAGGAGCATAAGTTTGCCATGGATATGTTAGCCAAGCAAATGTCACAATTGGCCACTTCGCTGAATGAAATGAGGGGACACAAAGGAAGGATACCAGCTTCCGTAAAACCACCTGACCGGGCAAATATTAGTCAGATAACTTTGAGGTCAGGACGGGGCTATGAGGGTCCGGAGATGAGAAAAGATGAAAATACACCTCCATCAATGGGCAAGGAAGGTGAAGCTACTGGGTTTAGATTGTGCGCAAAGTAAGGAATATCAAGCTTCCTAGGTCCAGCGAATCCACTAGATCACAGGGTCTAGGAACTCACGGATCGTCGAAAGATCTCGGTCATCGGACACACAGAATACCTCTTCAAAACCCTCAACCACGCATACTAAAATTAGCACAGGGAAGTAGGGATCGATCCCACAGAGATGAATGCCCAATAAACAGGTTCAAGGACTCGGGAACTATTTTTGGGTTGGCTGCTGCCACACAATTTTTTTGGGTTGAGGAAATTAAGCTAGACTTGGTAATTGAAGTATGTTACTCTAACAACTAGATCTAGGCAGAAACAGAAATCATGCATATAACTGGAAAAAGCGAGGCAATTTCAAGATCTAAGAAAACTATTCCCTAAATTACCCAGACCTAAGAAAACAACTGACGGTGGGGACCATTTTCTGAAAAGGTAGAGTACGATCGAAAAGCTACAAAATAACTAACTAAAGGACCAACTAACAGCGACATCATCTTCTTCAACATTTAGCATAAAACATCCAGTAAAAAAAACAGAGGTAAAACGTAAATCGAATGAAGCAACAGAAATTAAAGCAACAAAATCGAAAAACAATTCAAACTAAAGTAGATCTACGGTTACTAGAAGAAGTAAAACAAGAATGCAAACTTAAACAACGAAATGAAGCATTCAAACAAATAGATGCAGTCACGGAACGCTTAATCCACTCCGGATCCAAGCCATCCACAACAACCAAACATCATCTCCACCTCAAATTTACACTGATTTACGTAGAATTCACCGATCAACACAGATTTCTCACAAACCAGCTTCAAACTTAGATCAATCAACAAAGATCAACAACTCAGAACCCAAAATGACACAACAAGATAAACGAAACATAAACAGAAATATCCATTGCAAAATACTAAATATCCAACGTTAGAAACCATACAAAAGCCGAGCTTCGAATAGCAAAGACTCGTTGAGTACCCAAAAGCAGACAGAAAATAAAGGTAATTGTTTCTTCGCCTCCGTAGAGACGGTGTTGCACCCAAACTTCCTCTGAAACGAGAACCCCTAGAAACTTTCACCCAAATGAGTGTGTTGAAAAGTAGAAAACTAAGCTAAGAGCTGAAAAGGTGTCCTCCTTCATGTTGGTTGCGTGCTCCTTTTATAGAGGGTAGAGCTTCTAGACTGTTCTTGTGATTCCCATTTTGCCCTTAATCGATGCTCCTCAGTCTAGTGGCTCTTCATCCTTCTTGCTTAATTTTCCTTGCCAGCTTCCTTCACCAGGTGATCTCTATCTTCTTCCTGGGGCTGGCAGTTTCTCTACACACCTGGCTCAAAAAGGTTCGTTAGACCCAGGAAATTACAGATTTAATCCCTATAACCAATGCATGAAATTAGCCTTATTAGAAGGCATGACCCTCGATCTAGAGGGGCCTGAGGTAAGCAAAGTCAGGATGGAAGACGGTCTTCAAAAATGGGATCTGGAGAAACCGCTACCTCGAATGGCTGATCCATTTTTCTTAGACCCGGAGCCTGAAGTGGAAATTGAGGAAGGAAGGAAAGATGTTCACTTTGCCTATTTCTCTGGGTGACATAAAAATTGAGCATGCCATGTGTGATCTAGGGGCTTCGATAAATGTGTTACCACTTTCGATTTATAAGAAGTTGATAGGAGTAAGTCTGGTGGATACTAAAGTGGTAATTCAGTTAGCCGATAGAACATGCATTTCACCCGAAGGTGTGTTGGAGAACGTGATAGTGAAAGTGCATGATTTCCTGTACCCAGCTGATTTTCATGTGATAAAAATGAGTGATAATGAATCTGCTGAGTCTAGCGGAGTGCTATTAGGGAGACCATTCTTACGCACCGCTAAGACTATAATAGATGTGTTTGATGGAACAATATGCCTGGATTATCATGGGGAAAAATATACATTCAACATCGATGAAGCCATGAAGAAACCCTTGGATGTTGAGAATTTGCATTCTGTTGATGTCATTAACCCCCTGGTCCAGGAATATCTTGAGACTGAATTAATGCAGGAACAGTTTGATAATTCGGAGCTGAGCCAGTCTGTTGATAAGGAGGTGGCAGGATGGTGTGAAACCCTTTTGACTCGGAACCTGACAGATGAACAGATCAATGAAGCGATCATGGCATTCTGCCACCAACCACTGTCATTCGAGTCTACGGGGTCTGTTCAGATGAAGGGTCCAGACGAGGGAACCAATTTGGATGAGATAGCAACAAAGAGTCTGGAGAAAAACCCCCTGCCCCAGGAAGCCATCACACCAAAGAAGGAGTTGAAGAAACTACCCGAGACACTGAAGTATGCCTACCTTGGGGAAGATGAAACATTCCCAGTGATAATCAACAGCCACTTGACAGCGGAACAGGAGAATGATCTATTGGAAGTAATCCGGAGGAACAAGAAAGCCATAGGATGGACGCTCTCCGACCTGGTGGGAATCAGCCCTGATCTCTGCATGCACCACATCCGACTGGAAGAAGGTGCGAAGGCGCGTAGAGACCCACAACGCAAGCTGAACCCAAACATGAGGGAAGAAGTTCTGAAGGAAGTATTGAAGTTGCTATCCTTAGGGATCATTTACTCCATTCCAGACAGCGAATGGGTCAGCCCAGTTCATATGGTACCAAAGAAATCAGGAATACAAGTTGTGGAGAATGATAAGAATGAATTGGTGCCTACTAGATTGGTAACTGGATGGAGGATGTGCATTGATTACAGGAAGCTTAATGAAGCCACTAAGAAGGATCATTTTCCCTTGCCATTCATTGATCAGATGTTGGAGAGGTTGGCTGGAAAGCAATATTTTTGCTTCCTAGATGGATACAGTGGATACTTCCAAATATATGTGGATCCAGAAGATCAGGAGAAGACAACTTTTACCTGCCCGTTTGGTACTTATGCATATAGAAGAATGCCGTTTGGACTATGCAATGCACCAGGAACGTTCCAGCGCTGTATGATGAGCATCTTCTCAGACCTGTTGGAGGTATGCATTGAAATTTTTATGGATGATTTCACGGTGTATGGGAATTCCTTCGATGCATGCTTGGCAAATTTGGATCTGGTATTGAGAAGGTGTCAAGAGAAGAATTTAGTCCTGAACTTTGAAAAATGCCATTTCATGGTAAAAGAAGGAATAGTCCTTGGTCATATAGTCTCCGAGAGAGGGATTCAAGTGGACCAGGCTAAGGTGGATGTTATCTCGAAACTACCCTACCCCACAAATCAGAAGGAGGTTAGAGGGTTCCTGGGTCACGCAGGTTTCTATAGGCGGTTCATCAGGGATTTTGCAAAAATTGACCAACCACTAACGCATCTCTTGCACAATGATGTGGAATTTGATTTTGATGAAGGATGCAAGAAGGCATTCCAGATGCTGAAGGATAGACTTGTCTCCGCCCCGATAATCCGCGCACCAGACTGGAACTACCCCTTCGAAGTAATGTGCGATGCCAGTGATTTTGCAGTGGGAGCAGTCCTAGGTCAAAGGATTGACGGGAAAAGCTATGTCATTTTTTATGCCTCGAAGACTCTCAACCAGGCTCAGAAGAACTATGATACCACATAGAAAGAGATGTTGGCAGTGGTGTACTCATTCGAGAAATTTCGACCGTATCTGCTAGGGTCGAAAGTGATAGTCTACACTGATCACGCTGCGATTAAGTACCTCCTGGCCAAGCGGGAATCTAAGCCAAGGTTGATTAGATGGGTGCTGTTGCTACAAGAATTTGATTGGGAGGTAAAAGACAAAAAGGGGACCGAGAACAAGGTTGCAGATTACCTGAGCCGAATTTTCCAAGGGGATACATATGAAGATATACCAGATGCCTTCCCCAAGGAACATCTTTATTGTGTATGGAAATCTGCTAGGTCTATTGACTGGGAAGTAGTGTTCACAACAACAGGTCTAGGAACATCAGACAGGGGGAAGCGCCCGATGAATGCTGAGCCATGGTTCGCTGACGTGGCAAATTACTTAGTCCCTGGAGAACTACCAGGGTCCCACAAAATTCCTGGGCCCAGAGAATGAAGCTAAAGAGTGAAGCCAAATACTACTTCTGGGATGATCCTTACCTCTAGATGATGTGCTCAGATAAGGTTATCCGACGATGCATCCCGGAGGGCTGTGGAGGGCATTTTGAGCCTAGGAAAAATGCCAGAAAGGTTTTGGACAGTGGATTTTATTGGCCAACTCTGAACAAAGACTCTTTCGAGTTTTTTCAAGTCTGTGAAAGATGTCAACTGACCGGGGGGATTTCTAGAAGAGATGAGATGCCGCAGAATCCGATTATAGTTTGTGAAATTTTTGATGTTTGGGGCATGGACTTCATGGGCCCTTTCCCATCTTCATATGGGAACACATACATTTTGGTTGCGGTGGATTACGTCTCCAAATGGATAGAAGCAAAGGCTACACCCACCTGCGAGTCAAAGGAGGTAGCTAAATTTCTGCGGGCAAATATTTTCAATAGGTATGGGGTGCCCAGAGCCATCATCTCGGATCAAGGTACGCATTTTTGTAACCGCACAATAGAAGCTTTGATGAGAAAGTATGGTGTACATCATCGGTTATCCACACCCTATCATCCCCAGTCGAATGGTCAAGCAGAGATTTCGAACAGAGAAATCAAAAACATTTTGGAAAAGACGGTGAACACCACAAGGAAAGATTGGAGTAAGCACCTTGACGATGCCCTCTGGGCATATAGGACTGCTTACAAAACGCCAATCGGGATGTCACCGTACAGATTGGTGTTCGGAAAGATGTGCCATTTACCCGTGGAAGTGGAGCATAGGGCTTACTGGGCTGTGAAAGAGATGAATATGAAGGCGTCAGCCTGTGAAGAAGAACGGAAACTGCAACTACAAGAACTGGAAGAGCTAAGGTTGGAGGCATTTGACTCGGCCATGTGGTATAAAGAAAGAACAAAGCTCTGACATGATAAGAATCTCCGAGTCAAGGAACTTCGCGTAGGGCAGAAAGTACTCCTTTTTCAATCCCGGCTGAAGCTAATGCCTGGTAAGTTGAAATCCAAGTGGATAGGGCCATACACGATCATTGGCCTTCGAGCAAATGGAGCTGTAGAGATTCAAGGAAGCGCCCCAAACTCAGTTCCTTTCCTGGTAAATGGGCACAGAGTGAAGGTATACAGAGACAATACAGATATGCATGTGGTGGAAGAAACTCCACTACATGCATCTGCTATTGTTTCTTAGGATGGTCAGGCAACTGAATGTCCTTAATGAATTCCTAGGTCAGGTAAAGTGGGAAACAAAATTTATTTTTGCACTGACCTAGGAAATCTTGAGGATACTCATTTGCTATGTAAATAGTTTAGTTGCTTTCTTAAAAAGAAAAAAAACAAGAAAATCTAAACAAATTAAAAAATTTTGATTTCCAAAAATATTTTCGAAGCACCAAAATCCTTGGGGACATTGCTTTGTCACTCGAGATCTCCGACCCAGGAATTTGGTGTTTCATTTCATTTATTTTTGAACTGCTAGGGGGAGGAAGAGCCTTGCAGAGAGGAGAAAAGGCGGTTGCCTTTTGAAATTTGAATTATGCTTTTCGAGGAACGTACGGTTTCTTGCATCATATGGCAACCGTTCGACTGCTACTCTGAAAAGGCTGGAGATATTTGATTCTCAATCAGAATCAATCGTCCATTCTCTCTCTACTCTTATATTTCTCTCTCTAAATAGTTTTCCCCAAAATCGTTTTCAAACTCTAACCAAACCTACCCCAGAAATTGTGCAGTTGCAGGTAACTATGAAGAAAGTACAAGGAACCACCGTGAAGAAGGGAGACCCAGCCACCAGACCAGCTTCTGGCGAGTCGTCCGGACAACCGCCGTTACAACCGACTTTTTCGGCGCTCGATATTCGTTCAGAATGGAACCCGACTCTTGTGCAAGGTTCCTCTACCGTCAAGAGTCCCGATGAGGAGGCATTTTTGAAGGAACTAGAAGAGAAGTTCGGAAGTAAAGAGGAGGCCGAGAAACTGTTCTCCCGTTTCTCGATGTTTCGTCAGCCACCACCGGCAATTCCTGAGGAATCAGAGGCGCAACCACCGAGTTCAAACCTAGGGGTTTCCAAAACCCTAGATCAGACGCATGCAATTGGGCCGAACCCAAACAGCGGACTCGAGGAGGACAAGCGTCAGCGGATTTGCCGAAGAAATTGACAGGATGGCGGTGGATTACTCGGCGGAGGGAATCGCGAGGGAAGGTAATGCTTCTGCCATACAATTAGTGGAGGGGGAAACCCCGGTGGTTGAATATGTGAGGGGGAAACCCCTGTTTATGAGAATGTGGAGGGGGAAACCCCGAATGTGTATGTGGAGGGGGGAACCCCGTTTGATCTTGAGGGGTCGACCCCGACTTTGCTTGTTGAGGGGGAAACCCCAATTGTGTCTGAGGGAGAAATCCCTAACAAATCTGAGGAGGAGACTTCGGTTAAATCTATGGGGGAGACCCCAGTTACGTGTGCTGAGGGAGTAATCCCTAAGAAATCTGGAGGGGACGAGGTCCCCGTTGATGTTGAAGGACAGAGGCCCGAAGAGGAAGGGCCGACGGAGGTAGTGGATCTAGAGGAGGAACCAGAGGACGCACCCGCTGATCCGCGGGCGTCAAGGAGGATGGTCCGGCGAAGCTTGCTGGATGAAGTGGATGAGGATGACCAGACAAAGGGATCAGGATTCCTGGCCCCGGGGGCGACAAGCATGCAGGAGGGAGAGAAACCTGACTCTGAAGAAGAGGTAGACGCCGAGGAAGAGCGTCGAGTGGCCAAAGAACGCAAAAGGAAGGGAAAGACAACTGTCGTCCCTCGGCCTAGGAAATCTCAGAGACTCATCTCCGTCGGGAAAGCTCCCCGCCCACTCCCCAAGGCCCCTGGACCTGTTAATGAGAGTAGCGAGACCGAGGAGGAAGAGGAGGTCCTAAACTTCGAGCGAGAAGAATTATGGATCACGAAGAAGCTCTTAGGAGCTATGTCTAAGTTCAATGACTCGAAGAGGACACAGACGTACAAGGATCGAAGCGCAGTTGGGAAACTGGCCAAATCAGGGAAGAGGTACGATGCGGACGCATTGAAGGAGATAGAGTCTGACGAAGAATTCCTTGGCCACATTAAGGGAATAGGCTTTGAGTGGCTCCTGAACCACAGTGAGCAGGAGGTGCCAGTTGAAGCGGCCCGTGAATTCTTCTCTACCTTCAGGTTCAAGGCTACTACCGATCCAGATGCGAACTCCATCTCTTTCCGCCTCTTCACCATCGAGCATACCATGAGTGTGAGGGAGTGGTCTTTGAGGATGAGGTTGTTTAGCAACGCCGAGGATGATGAGGGCATTTGGGACGACAGAGTATATGGCCCACC
The DNA here is from genome assembly GCF_023119035.1 of Salvia hispanica. Classification (NCBI taxonomy): domain Eukaryota; kingdom Viridiplantae; phylum Streptophyta; class Magnoliopsida; order Lamiales; family Lamiaceae; genus Salvia; species Salvia hispanica. Next base: position 33,864,152 of record NC_062970.1, read on the forward strand.
AAAGGACACACCCGGATTCTCACCACAAACTGCTTGGGAATACTTAACACACGCCAGGAGCGGAATTTTCAAGACCAGCATATCAAAAGGGATCCACCTCACCGACCATCTCCTCCGTTTCGCCCAGGAATTCATCGGGTACAATCTGATGGGCACGGCCAGCTCCAGCATCACCACCACCGAGCTATACTTCACTTGGTGCATGTCTAAACGCATCAGGGTTCACCTTGGATATTGGTTAGCCCAGGCATGCCACCAAATGACTGACAACCCCTCTCATCACATGTACACCTGCCACCTTCTAGGCGCTTACATAGAGCTCAACTTCGTCCTGAAGTATGGGAAGACAGAGCCGAGTGTTACAATGTGTGAGGCCCCGGAGCTGTTCAGCATGGAGTACTTCTTCAACAAAGGGCTCTTGCACATGGAGGGGACGGAGTTATGCTTCTACAACATAGGTGCCAACGTGGACAAGGTGAAGCGTGAACCGGAGCTGGTGGAAGATGTGGTGAATGCGGACGTGGCAGAGCTGCGGAAGGAGATGGCTGTGGTGAGAGAAAATATTGATGAGGTCAAGGAGGTGCTGCAAGAGATTAAGGGGAGTTTGAACACCCTAGCTGGACGCTCAACTGCCCAGAATGAGCGAATGACCGAGGCGGTCAAGCTAATGCAGAAAATGGCAGTATGGTTGGGAGAGGTTTTTCCCCAACTCAAAGAGAAGCGACAACCCGTGTTAGAGTTTGTATACTAGAAATCACCTTTCGAGTGATTGAATACTGCAAAACTCTTATTTTATTTTCCAAGGAATAAAACAGATTATTTTTGTCATAATGTTGTTATGTTTTACATTTAATGGATGTTAATGCATGTTTAAATGTATAAGTTAACTTAACAAAGTCTAAGTCTTTGTTTTAGTAGACCGGTTGTGGGCGTCGTCCACTTTAAGGTAACACGGTCAGTTCTAAACAAAGAAAAAGATGAATTTCACAACCTAGATGGAATTTGACTATCCATCGAGAAAGGTTGCAATGTCAGTCCGCATATTTCTAAGCCTTACTGAAATAAGATGACATTGGTGTGGTATAGCACTGAACGGATCTAACAGAAAGACTTGTCCTTGGGCTATCTACTGAAAGGCGAGGTCTTGATAATATTTGTTTCTTAATCAATGTAGGTTAGCATTGAGCATACGGTATTGATTATGCACTACTTTGACTTATCAAATGGTGCGGGTTTTTCGTAACCCAATTATCCTGATATATTGGGTAGTGGTGATCAATATCTAGCGGTGCTAGGATTGCTATTATATTGAATCGTGCGCAAGGAGAGTCTCGTTTGATAATGTCCTCAAGAGGAGCGTGAAACAAGGTTTTATTATTCGGAACCTAGCTAGTTGGAGTTTGATTACTCTATGAATAATAAATAAGTGTTTCATGCTAAGTCCACTCTTGGAATTAATAAGAAGTTAATTAATTACGTCAGTAGCAGACATTAATTAATTAATGGACATTTTAATCTTAAGCACGGGAAATGAAAGTTAAACGGAAACCTGGATTACTTGTAATTTCGGATTTGGATGAGGAGAGTTCAATATTACTTCTGTAGTGGCTGCTCGTAATATTCCAATTATAACTTATATTAAATTGTGGGTTCAATTTAATTAGTAAAAAGTAAATTGGATGAACCCATATCCAAAACCTTCCATAGATCCTGTCTGGGCCCAAAAGGAACTTAATATAACTAGGAGAATAAAGGATACGAGTAAAGAACACAATTTTCATTACTTGAAATTTTCGAAAATTTTCGGCCCCTAAGCTGAAGGAATTTTGAATTCCTCCTACTATTCCAAAAAGGATTTCTTAAATGTCTTAACTTTATTTAAGTCCTAGTATTCTAGTAAGATCAGCCCACATTGATATTGGGATACAGTTCGAGAACCGAGAGAAGATTTGTGGTCTAGTACTCAAAGCATCACGTGGAGAAGAAGCTAGTCATCTTCAATTCTTTGGAGAATTAATTAGGTATTT
>NC_062970.1:33866278-33923531 GCF_023119035.1 Salvia hispanica
TTGTTGATCGGTGAAATCTACGTAGATCAGTGAAAATCTGAAGTGGAAATGATGTTTGGTCGTTGTGGATGGCTTGGATCCGGAGTGGATAAAGCGTCCCGTGGCTGGATCTGTTTGATTGAGTTTCATTTGGATGTTTAAATTCTGCATTCTCGTTTACCTCGTCTAGTAGCCGTAGATCTGCCTTAGTTTTAACTGTTCTTCGTTTTACTGCTTTTAATTCCGTCTGTTTCGTTCCGATTTACGTTTTTTGCTCTGCTTCTTAACTGGTTGTTTCCTGATAAATGTTGAAGAAGATGATGTCGCTGTTAGTTAGTCCTTTAGTTAGTTATTTTGCAGCCTTTTAACCGTACTCTACCTTTTTCAGAAAATGGTCCCCACCTTTAGTTGTTTTCCTAGGTCTAGGTAATTTAGGGAATAGTTTTCTTAGATCTAGTGATTGTCTCGCTTTTTCTAGTTTATATGCATGTTTCCTGTTTCTGCCTAGATCTAGTTGTTAGCGTAGCAAATTTCAATTACCAAGTCTAGGAATTAAAACTCAACCCTAAAAATGCGTGGCAACAGCCAACAAAAAAATAGTTCCCGAGTCTTTCAACATGTTTACTTGCGCATTCATCTCTGTGGATTCGATCCCTACTTCCACGTTCTAGTTTTTCTAGCTAAGCGGGTTGAGGGTTTTTGAAGAGGGAGTTAAGGAAGTGATTGTGTGCCCGACGACAGCGTAGCTCGAGGTTCTCTGAGTTCCTGGACCCAGTGTCCAGCGGATTTCCTGAATCGAGGGTTTTCTTCATTATTTTTAAGAACACGCTTTCACTAACCATCATTAGCTTCTGAACAACATAACTAGTCTCTTCAGTGGGGCGGTGGCTCGTGTGTGGAAGCCCGGAATTGAACTTTATTATGTAATTTTTTTTATTTTTAGTTAATGTACTTTTTTTTATTTAAATAAAATTAACGAATTTTTCCCGTATATGTGTCATAAATTTAATTCCGTATTTTGTGTTTAATTCCGTAAATTTAGTTGTTTTTTAAGAATGCTGATGATGTGGCTTGTCCAGTTGCTTGTCCTGAATTTTGATAATTTGGCAGGAGGAATTTTAATATTGGATAATATGGCAGGAGGAGAAACAGGCTAGCCTATGACTAGCCTGTTTATCATTGTTGATGCTCTTATTGCCTAACACTGTACGTAACACAAAGTTGGAGTCAATATAAGTAAAAAAAAATAGAAAAACTTTTATTAAAAACACTTTTATATTTACACCAGAATACAACATATGCTTTTAGGTGTACTTAATCCTTTAATATTTGTATAGTAATTCTTAAATGTTTAAATGTTGTTCAAATGGAAAATACACTTAGGATTCATTCGGCTTGTCCGATTTGAGTTGGGCAGATTAAATACATGAGCAGATTAAATTCAGTATGGCCCACCTCTTTCATTTTTAATTGCGTCGTTCGAGTTTCATGAGTTCGGCCCAGATTTAGCTCAACATTTTTTCTTTTTGTGAATAAACATAGTCAACAATGAATATAAATGACTATTTTGCCCTTTCAAAATTTAAACAATTGAATCCCCGCGTAATTGTAAAAAAGAGCGGCTATTTCGGCTCCTTTCAAAATTTTGGAATTGCTTCAAATAGAGGAGAGCCTTGTTAGAATCACTTCCACCCCAAATTCGACTCACATCTCATTAACAGAAGGATCTTAAAAATGAGGTAAGACATCCACCACTCCATACATGCGTGCACATACAATATTGTAGCAGTATGATAGTTTTAACTGTGGTTGTAGAGATATTGTTCATGCTATGAGTATGTTACCCAATTCCTGAGTTGCTTATTGGGGTTGTTTTGTTGTTTTTGTGTCCATACAGTTACACGGTGGGAAATCTCTCGCAAGGTCAGATTCGAAGTGGAACTGGAGTGCTCGAAGTGGGACAACCCTCGCAAGGTCAAATTCGATTAGTATTTTGCATCACTCTGTTTCTATAATGTGGCATCTAACGCACAACAATGTAGTAATCGGTTTGTTACTATAGTCACAGCTAAGCCCCGTAGTCCGCGGCAGAAATTTCGCAAAGGGGATCGATCCCGTCGTATGTGGACGGTGAGAGAGGAAGAAATATTGGGTGCTTGTTTGATCGACCTCGTGGCGAGAGGGTGGAAGTCCGACAATGGTTTCCGGACTGGTTATTTGGGGAAGATCGAGGACGCCATCCGCAAAGAGTTTCCAAAAGACATCAAAGGACAGCCTCATGTAACATCGAAGCTAACTGCTTGGAAGAAGTCATACACTAGCCTAGGAAAAATACTTGCTAGGAGCGGCGTTGGGTTCAATTCTGACAATGAATACAGGATCAAATGTGACGACGACCAATGAGAAGCAATTGTTATGGTAAGTACTTGTATATTTGCGATTTCAGATTTGGTATATATCAATGCTGCCCTATAAAACTAATCCACTATCCACTACACAAGGCCGACAAGGACGCCAAACAAATGCGCCACAAGTCTTGGCCGCTGTGGGAATCATGGAAGTTAATCTTCGGCAAAGATCGAGCTTGTGGAGGTGGTGCTGAGCAGGTCAATGATGCAGCTGCTCATATGCGTCCCCCTGCTGCCGCAGGGTCAGAGGTGGATGACCTTGAAGCAGAACAAACATTCCCCTCTTCACAGCCAGTGGGAACTCGGGACACCAGCACTATGAGCAGCGGCAAGCACACTTCCACGACAAAGTCAGGTTCGCGTAATAAGCGTAAGGTCAATGGTCCTGACTCTGCACTTATGGAATTCCTAGCTAATCTTCACCATGACACTAACTCCCATTTGGAAGTGATTTCGGCAAGGATTGGGTATGAGTTTGACCTTGGGGAGGCAAGGAAAGTTGTGTTCTCACACTCGCCCAAAAGTATCGGTTGTGTAATATCCTAGGCGACAAACCACAACGGATGGAGGTATTTACGGGCATGCCAGCAGACACTCGTCTTGGGTACCTGCTTATGCTTATCGAGGACAATGAAAATGGGGCTTGACTGGAGTTCGATATTTGATTTTTGCCAGCCGTTATGTGCTTACTTTAGGCGGCTATTTATGATGCATATGCTATTATATTTGTTGCAAAACTGTAGGATGTTGATGGCGTATGAACGTAGCTTGCATTTTGGATGTAATTTTGAGGCTACATTCACATATATGTGTAGCCATCAACGAACTCCTTTTTTTGTGCAATAGACACACATATGTGTTGTAGCTGTGTCTACTTTTGATCTACTAATGGAATCCATATTAAGTTCCACCGTTGTGTTCATTGCATACAAAAACTAATGCATACAGAGGATGATTCAACAATAGTAGTTCATAGGTTCATCATAATTGATGAGAAATAAGCATACATGTCAGTATGGCCAAAAGATAGCATTCTTTTCCTCTGGAAATTGGCCATATCAACAAAATCACACACCAACATCATACCATAATCATACTAAGCTTACAATTCTACACGATCCATCAGTGATCTACGGTTCACAAAAGGTAGGGCCTTCAAAAAAGTTGGTCATAATCTAATATATGTTAGCATAGCTGGTAATTAGGCACCCACGAACCGATCCATACAACACTTTCTACACTTTTGGTTTTTTGTAGATGTACGACCACTGCTGCTTTGGTGAATTGGATGCACACGAGCTCGCGTTGGATGACAAATTTGACGGGCCACCTGGGTCTTTGTTTCGCCCAGGCCTGATCGGCAACTCCCTTCCCTTCCCCATGATCCTAGTGTGCAGTTTCCCATCCGCGTCGAGGTCAATGAAATATATGCCAGCGTCATTTGTAGACTCCCGATCAGTAGGTGTTTGGAATTCATCCTGAAAAAGCTTCCGCCGAACTGTTGGTGGTGGGAATACAGCTGGCGAGTTCACCTCTGTGTCGTTCTCATTAACCTCGTAGCAACTTGGCTCGTCATCAGATAACTTCTCAGTCCGGTCGGATTGCAGCACAACTGTTACCTCCTTTTCCTTCTTCACATCATCCAACCCATACAGGCATGCTAACTTCGAGAAATGCGGGTCATCGCGATGGTAATAGGCCCCTGCGAATGGGATTTTATGAATAAATGTAACTGGTCAGTTTGTTGATCCACACAACAAAAAAATGCTACAGACCATACCTGCAGAATGGTTACCCAGAGGCCGTCATTCGCCCGCACATATGCTGCACCAACGTCCCACGACGCTCCTTCACCGAGAGTCGCATTGAAAGTTTCATGTCTAAGCTTCATGAAATCAAGGCGCTGCTTGATCTCCGCCTCAGTGAACTGGATGCCGATCTTGTCTCGCACTTCTTGTTGTGCCGTCAACAAGAACCAGTTGGGGAAGTCAGGGAGCGTCCATCGCGTAGCTCTTTTTAGATTGATGATCGTGTTCAACACAGCCTCATCCACTTCCGGCGACCAGTTACCGTAGTATAGGTATGATTTTTGGGGAGGGATGATCATGGTATTAGGTGAGTTATTGAAGCATGTAAGTTGTTGTAGTTTAATCGAAGTGAGTAAGGTCTATTAAATAGATTGTTCAACATTGATTGAGATAAATGACATCTATCTACCCCCATTACTTATGCATCGAGCCAAAAAAAAACAATAACTCCACCTCATAGTCTTTTTAGCATGATAGGGATGACTGACAGTTATCTACCCCTCATTACTCATCCATCGAGCCAAAAAAAACAGTCAATGAACTCAACTTAACTGCATTGTACTCCTTTTTGATTCACTACCGATTAAAAAATGTACCTCATCATTTTAGGGCCAAACTATATACGAAATGATACATAAACAGCAAAAAAATTTAACATAGTGCGAAGGTTATCCAAAGGTTCACCTAGCAAAATATGTTGCAATTTGTAAGTCGTAGAGCATAATTACCTACTATTTACATACTTAACGAACCACCATGACATATGTTACATAATGAAGTATTAGTTCACATAAGCTTGCCAATTAAGATTCCTACAAGAACCATCAAAATACAGACACAAACAATTAACAGTTGGGTCTTCATATCATAAGCAGCTTTTCCGGCGCAATAGTGGCGACCTCCTGATGGATGCTCCAATTCATGGCGAATCGTTGGTGCACGTTCCTGACCCAAACGTGGATTGTTGACACGTTCATCAATATAAGAGCTTCCGCTAATCCCTCGGATGTACTCATCACACCATTGAAAGGATCCCAAATGGTTGAGATTAGCGGGGCATTTCATATAATAACGGCCTGCGTTGATTGCGTTTTTCCCTGCACAACGCATTGCCATCTTTCCCCAGCCACACCCACATTCGGGAATGCAATCAGCCTTGGCAAGCCGTTGCGACATTTGCTGAGAATAAGCCAACACATCCATTATTGCAGTTAATAGCTAAAACAAATTAGAACATGGTAAAAAATGATGTAAACATGAACACAACAAAAGCTATTTTAATAAGTAGAACGTAGTTCGAAGTATTTCATAACAAAACGAACATATTTAATCCAGGATGATTCTATCTAGTATTCCACATCTCCATGGCTATGGCGTCACGTAGAGCAGTCCATTCGGGTGATGTTTCGACACAGTCAACGTAGTTGTGAGCGACATAATTTTCTCCTTGAACGACTGGTGGACTATCAGCATCGACAGTGGCTTCTACTGGATCCACCGTCATCTCACGGCGTATGAAATTATGAAGAAGGAAACAAGCCATGATCAATCTGATTTGTGTTTGAATTGGGTAAAAGGACGCACTGCGCAAAACCCCCCAGCGCATTTTCAGGACAGCGAAGGCTCGCTCAATAATGTTTCGAGCCTTGCTATGACGCATGTTAAACAGTTCTTTATGGTCCTGTGGAGCTGCCTCGCCAACACCCCATTCTTTGAGGTGGTACCACACCCCTTTGTACGGCGTCAAGAAGCTGTTGCAATTAGCGTATGCGCTGTCGCAAAGATAGTAACAACCTGCGCACATGAGTAGCAAGCCCAGTTAGAACATTCAGTGTGGTAGGAAGTGGCGCAATTGGTCCCAAAAATAAAATTTTGAGGCTCTTCCTACCCTGAGGGACTCTGAACCCATTCATCCTAGATAAGGCATCCCTTAGCACTCTTGAATCCCCTGCAGACCCTTCCCAACCAGGCAGTATGTAGACGAACTGCATATTTCTATCACATACAGCTAAAGTATTTGTCGCAATGGACCCTTTTCGTGTGCGATATCGGGGTTTATCGCTGTTACTAACCAACACATTGACATGAGTACCATCCAAGGCACCAAACAACCCTGCAATTGAAAAAAACAAATCACACACAGCCAACTGAGGTATACAGTCAGCTACCAAACAAAGGCAAAAAAAACTACAAACCTTGAACCATTTCCATCTATGGTCAATGCAATCGTCCGGGACTGGGGTAGGCTTTTCAAATAATACATCGTGAAGACTGAGAACAGCACCTAAAACTTTGTTCACGTAATAAGATACCGTTGATCCAGACCTAACGAAATTAAAGCAAACAATCCGATTTTTTTTGTGGTGCGCCAGAACCCAAAGAAACATCGCAACTTGTTCTTCAATTCCTAGACACTTACCTATGTGTAAACCCCCACGGTCCTTAAGTATGCGGCACAGCTTCCCAAAAGTGTTGCGATCCATGCGAAGGTTATCAATGCAATCTATGTCCGTGACATTTATAAGTCTGTCCAACCGTTGTAGCTGCTCGGGAACCTTATTCAAGACGTTGTATTGCTTAGCTTGTTCAACAATCCTACGTCTCTTTCGTTTAGTGTGGGCCTTTAGGAAACGATGTACGAGTAGTGTAGTCTCAAGCCGATATGTATGCATGATGACTTCAAGCATCATGTGTATGCGGTTATAATTGACCGATGGTGTTCTCATTCTCCTGATGTCTTTAACCAATCCACAAAAATAGAGTGTATGCTCCACAAAGTAAGTGCATACGTAGGTTATACTAAATCAGGTGTACACATTTTCATAGAAAAAAACCAAGTAGCTCATATGTTGTTGAACTGTTAAGCAGTTGTTACATAAACAAGATAAAACCTCAAAATGTTGATGGATAATCCAAAATTGACACCCATTGGTAGTGTACAACATAGCATGAACAAATTAAAAAACCAAATCGATAAACAAGCATCGGACACCATATCCACAAGAATTCAAAACAACACATATTAGGTGAGAGAGGTTAAGCTTAGTACTCGGGGGTAATTGAAACAAGATTTCCACAATACGCACGAATTATGGGAAAAACATAGTAAATGTTTGAGTTTGAGCTAATTACCCTGGTTAATATTGGTGAATTGCGTTGGCTTTACGAGGCACAGATGTCGTCAAAGTTGAGTAGTTTAAGCAGCTGATTCTCTTTCACTGCGACACAAAGGACCGACCCATTAAACATGACCGAATTTGCTGCGCTGCATAAACATCGACCAAAAATCGTAACTTTGGCTCACTACAAAATACAAACCACACCTAAAATCCTTCACCCGAAGCTGGGAGTTGTTGTTCGGTCTTCGAATACAGATCTGGTTGGGTGGCTCCTCCGACGCCATGCTCTATCTCTTGCACGGGTTGTCCCCTTTAGAAGAGTGGTTAGAGAAACCGGAGCATGGCTGACAATGGTAGCTAGGGTTGGGCGATTTTAATTTTCGGGCGATCTTGCAGTTGGAATTGAGGAAAATGTGGTGGAGAGAGGGAGAGAGAGTGAAAGTGAGATGGATAATTCTGGAAATTAGCAGCTCATTTCAGGGTGTTGTTTTCGAGGCCGCAACAAATACCACCGCCTAGCCAATATTTGAATTTGAACATTTAAGAAAGGAACAGTGTGGGCCTGTGAATATACTCGGCCGGGCATCAACTTATCAGATACACTGAATGGACATTTAAGGCTTGAAATAAATGCATTTATGCGCATATCGGGCAAACCGAACGGGTCCTTATCAAATTGTAATTCACTTGGTTATCGTCTCCATCTCTTTTCTCTTTTGCGCCATATATATGAAGGATGCTACTTACGCTTCTTCAATGATGTATCGTACCAGATGGTGTTCAAGCACGACAACCATGGTTGTGCAACGGTTTAATGGGAATTCATGGCAACCAAAAATCCATAATAAATATAGACAACATTGATTCGTCGACAGGGTAGGAAACCCCCAAAATTTTGCAAATAAATGTAACCTAGAGAAATACATAGCTACACACTGAAACGAAAAGAAGGTTATGGTAGATTGTTCTTAGTTGGTGGTAACGAAAGAATGATTATTCAAGTAATTTCCACAACTTTTCAAGGGAATTGAGATTTCAGCAAGTGTTTTCTGGTAAATTGAGTTTGTTGACATGAGCTAACCCAACAGGGTGAAATTTGAAAAGATGAGAAAAGTTGATGCCTTAAGACTAACCAAGCGATTTCTGGTAAAGTAAAAGAACATATGTTTATCTAGTTTGTTTTCTTTCGTTTCTTCTCATCAGTCCACGACTCCACGCGCAGAAACACAAAGACAGGTGGGTCCCCTTCACAGCTACTTCCACTGACTCTCTTCTCTCTCTTTGGTTGCTCATCTCATCTGCGCCTATATTTTTATATTCCAACTGCTCACCAAAATATGTTTCCCCGTCTCTCCCAGTAATTAGGCGACGCCAGCGATGGGAAATTGCTGCTCCGACGTCGCCGGCGGGCAGTCGGCGGTAGGAGGCACCAATTCTAGCTTAGCAGCTAACGCTTCCAACGAAGCAGTTGATGCCTTCTTCAAGTCTCGCGGCTACAATGGTCTCTCCTCTGAGATCGAGGTCCGTGCCAATTGTTTGCATCACTGGATATGCCTATTCAATGCCATTTTTGTCTTTTTGTGTATGTGCGTGGTTGTTTGGGTTGAATCCTTTGATGGCGCATAGGTAATTGAAATTGGATAGCTGCAACTGGAAATGTTTGCTGAATTGTTTTTGTACGCAGTCTTTTAGTTTGGAATTCGCGGATTTGGAAACATTGTTGGTGAGATTGAGTAATTGAATGTGATTAGGTTCTCGTAGTAGCCAAAATGAACGAGTATTACTATATGGATTTGGCGCTGAGTTATGTTCCAGGATGGGGTGGATTTTAGGTGCTGTTGGTAACAAATGCATACCTTGATCCCTATTGGCCTTGGAGGCACTGGAGAGTGGGTAATGCTCAAGTATCATAGGCCATGTTTCTGCAGAAGTGCCTGACATAAGTGATGCTACAAACTACAAGGTACTTGTGCAGGAACTTGGTGAGGCTGGTCCTTAATGGAGGTATTCGTTTGGGGTTGAGTTTCCGTGGGAACAGTACGTGATCTACTGGTATGTTTTATTAGGTTCACAGCTGACAAATACATACGTTGAAATATTTGGAAGACAGGGTAGTATTTATATGTGGATCCGATCCTCATTTCCTAAGCCTTTGAATCAAAATCGGCATGAATAAGCATCGTGAGCTCTGAGTACTATTGACCCACTACTCTGGATGTTACTTTCTTAAGAACACAGTCCTCAAGGTCGCTCATAGCCATGTGCTAGAGTAGGATAGTGTGTGGTTAACCACCTAATCTCAAGCTATTGGTGCAAAGTTGGACCATAACAAATTAACTAGAGACAATTTACTGCCTCTCCTTAGTTAATCTAGGATCTGGACCAGCTTCATGTTTTCTTTCCTTTTCATATCAGAGATTTTGTTTATTTCCTGTTTTTCGCTGATGATGCTCCATATGTTGTAACAGACTTGTATTGCCTTAATATGTTTCATTGATGATCCATCAATCTTGTGATCAAGCTCAAATATTTTTCAGCTCTCTCTTTCTGCAACAGACTTACGTGATCGGGATGTGCTCTCCAAGGTTTGTTTTTACTTTTATCAGAAAAAAGAACTATTAGCTCTATAAATTTCTTAATTTAGAAAATCATATTGTTTTCTTTTTCTGATCGTTTCTGCAGTCTATGCTTGTTTGTATACCTATATAAGCTTAAATGTGTCGATTTGGACTTGCCTAGTTTTGGACTCTAGTAACTCATTTGTCCTATTAAACATGTTGATGAGCATTTTCAGTCAATGTCAGACCTTCTAGTGAGATTGGTTACTGCAATGATATATTACATGTTTATGTTTCTATTACATTCACGCAAAAATGCATATCTGCAAAATTGATTTATAGTTTGTGGACATGTATGTGGGAAATTCTATCACTTCTTGTTCCAAAAAAGTTCACAAACCTTTTCCTGACTTCTTTTTTTGTTTGTGTCCAGTTTCGTTGGATAATGTTGTACCTCTTTTTCACTGCACCTGTTATTTTTAAAATTTGGTTACTTATAGTTGGTGGTGGGTTTGCTGTTTGGATAAATTTAATGGATTCACCCTGACACCCTCCACTGACTGCCGTCATATAATTTAGAGTGATCCTATGGCGGTTCTGTATATCAAAGGAAATGATGGTTCGCTACGAGAGCTTGGTCGGACAGAAGTAGTTTTGAATTCATTGAGCCCCAAATGGATTAAGAAATTTTCTGTTACCTACCAATTCGAAATGGTGCAGAATTTGGTGTGAGTTTTATTGTGCATGCAATTTTTGTACCCCAAAAATAAATAATTTGGTCTTATGTATCTCAAGAGCTTCCTCTGCTGCAGGTTCCGTGTCTATGATGTCGACACTCAATTTCATGGCATGGATATGAAGGTAGGTTGAATACCTTCATTACAAAGAGTAGTAACTTCACTGAATGATCAACACTATTTTATTAAGTACTACTCTTATTAATATCACATCATACATTTACGTCCCTCATTATGTTATATTCATTGCCTATTTCACATGAACAAGTTATACCTGATTGATTTTATTAGAGTTTTTTCTTTTCTTTTCTTGCTTTAGACACTTAAGCTGGAGGAGCAGCAGCTTCTTGGTGAGGCTATTTGCACGCTATCTAAGGTATGCTTATTCTTCATCTCTGTTTTCTTAATTTAATCTATGTACATGTGTAGACAAAATAAAATATTAGTACTACAACTTTGTTACAGTTACACTTACACTTGAACCTTAAAAACTCCTCTTCCCATCTTTTTTTTGATTGCTCTAGGAGAGATTTATTTAAACTTTATTTCTGGTGGATTGATAATATCTTCCCCATGACTGAAGCCTGAGTGGTACTTGCGCATCTCGTGCAGTCCTTTAACTTTGAGGCTGGAAAATGGGCAATGCTTGATTCTGTTTCTGTAACATCTTAGTATGTATTAGTTGTCTGATCTTGTAACTTTTTGCAATGGATATATAACATTTTTCAGAGTTTTTTTTGGGTCACTATTTTTTACCTTACTTTCCCTCATTTCATTTTTGTAGATCGCCACGAAACTGTACAGAACCGTAACCATAGATCTAGCACGTGAAGAAGTTTCTACTCGGAAATGTGGCCAGCTTACAGTTTATGCTGAAGAAAGTGTCACGTCAAAAACTACAGTAGAGTTGGTATTGCGATGTTCAGACTTGGAATCCAAGGATTTGTTCTCAAAAAGTGTAAGAGAGAGAGTTCACCAATTCATCTCAAAATCAGATCTGTATAAAGTCAGAAAAGCTCAGTCAAATCTTTGTCATTTTTCTTTTTCCAGGATCCGTTTCTTGTAATATCAAAAGCTACAGAGCATGGAATATTAGTTCCAATTTGTAAAACTGAAGTCCGGAAAAATGATCATGAACCAAAATGGAACCCAATTTTCCTGAGTATTCAGCAAGTAGGAAGCAAGGTACAAACGATGGTTCTAGAAACTTCTCTATGTCACTTTGAGTGGTCTGAAGCTTTTCCTTGTACTAAATATATAGCATATTGACTTGCAGAAATGACTGGTTTAGATTCTAGATTTGCTTTCAGATGTTAAGCTTTGTGTCTTTCATTGTTATAAAACTTAACATGAATTAGTCATATTGGATTGTAATATCTTTAGTTCTCCGTATAGCTGTTCTCTATTCTTTTTCAGTAAGTACATGGAGATTTTTCCCTCACGAGGTTTAACTATTGCAGGACAGCCCACTACTTATTGAGTGTTTTAATTTCAACAGCAATGGAAAGCATGATTTATTGGGGTATAAGCATTTGTCTTTATTTGACCATCTCTGTAACTGTTTTCTTGCTTACGCTGATTCCCATCCATAATTTTTCAGAAAAGTTCAGAAGTCACTGGCAGAGTTGGAAAGGCTGCACTCTGCTGGCTCTGTAGAAAATTTGTTTATCCCAATGTCAGTTGGGCAAAATCACCAACGCAAGGTAAGAAACAGACTGTTTGAGATGAGTTTTTTAGCATATGTATACCTATCTGAATGTTGAATATTTCTTTCCTGTAGGTCTTAAAGAGTCAGTTGATTGTGGATAAGTATTCAGAGACCATCCAGCACACATTCCTCGATTACTTGGCTGGAGGCTATGAGCTGAATTTTATGGTTGCTGTTGATTTCACTGGTATACCTTTTTTTAGTCTGCTTAATATGCTTTTCTTTGGAGTGAAAGTCTTCTGTTTGGTCGAGTCTATATATATCGTTGACTTTTCTGAACTGATTTGAATCATTTGGAATGAGTTTATTTTCTTGGAATGAGTATATTTTCTTTGACTGAGGTCAATTCATTAGAATATCAAATATGCTACTCTTATGTTTGTGTAGTTTCCCTTGGTGCTGTGTGCATGCAACTTTTTGTTGTGTCCTAGGATCTTTATACAGTAAACACAAAATGGCCTCCTTACTAAGTTTTAGGTCATGTGGTTCCTGCTGCTGAAAGATTTCTTAGAGCATGTGACAAGAAGTATAATAGAAGAGACTCTGGTGTCATAAGTGAACAAGTAGGCGACTCAGTGTTAACGTGTGAAGAGTTCTCCTTTTCTTGTCTGCACACTTAGCTGCCCTAAGTTTGCGTGAATTGTATGGAAGTCCATACGTGCAGTGCTAGAATTTCTTTTATCCTATAATTTGAAGAGGTTTGTTACTAATTCTCAATATCTTTTATCAGCTTCAAATGGTAATCCGCGCCTACCTGATTCATTGCACTATATTGATCCGTCAGGGCGGCCAAACGCATATCAGAGAGTGAGATGTATTCCATTGTACGATTTCAGTTCCTGGTTTTGAGGAATACAACTGATATGCTCTCTC
Organism: Salvia hispanica; assembly: GCF_023119035.1. Taxonomy (NCBI): domain Eukaryota; kingdom Viridiplantae; phylum Streptophyta; class Magnoliopsida; order Lamiales; family Lamiaceae; genus Salvia; species Salvia hispanica. The sequence goes on from NC_062970.1 coordinate 33,879,469, forward strand.
TTTGTTTAGGCAATTTTAGAAGTTGGGGGAGTTGTGCAGTTCTACGATTATGATAAAAAATTTCCTGCTTGGGGGTTTGGAGCCCGGCCAATTGATGGTCCCGTATCCCATTGCTTTAACTTAAATGGCAGCAGTACCTATTGTGAGGTGAACCTGGGACTTGTTAACATACTGTCAAGTTCTCAACTCATTTTCATTGAAAATCATTTCTATTTCCTTCCAGGTTGAAGGAATCCATGGAATTATGATGGCATATACAGGTGCTCTTTTTAATGTCTCATTAGCAGGACCAACATTATTTGGACATGTAGTTACGCAGGCTGCACAGATAGCAAGTGGATCGGTTGCGAGAAATGAGAGAAAGTATTTTGTTTTGTTGATTATAACAGTACGTCAAAAAGTTTCAAACTTATGATTTTGTTGTCTGCTTTATAGTCTGACTTCTAGTAAACCTGATCATATGCTATATATAGCATGGAGAACCTGAGTGAAGTTTGCATTTTTAGAATCGTGCATGTTATTTTCTTCCTGATTTAATAATTAAATCTGATTATATCCTCACATATTAACTAATTCATTTGCTATACTAAATTTTTTAGGACGGGGTTATAACTGACCTCCAGGAAACAAAGGATGCCTTTGTTATGGCTTCTGATTTGCCATTGTCAATACTTATTGTCGGGGTTGGGGGAGCTGACTTCAAAGAAATGGAGGTATATGCCTTTCTTTTTATATGGTTTGCACTTGGTTGCCTTAACCAATGTTAGCAAATATCTACCATCTATTTCCCACACTTCTCAATCAATAATCTGCCGTTCATCAGATATTGGATGCAGACAAAGGGGAGAGGCTCGAAAGTTCATCTGGACGGGTTGCATCACGTGACATTGTCCAGTTTGTTCCTTTCCGTGATGTACAAAGTAAGGAACAAATTCATAGTGTTCCAGAATACAATTTTCTTGTATGAGCATGCATCTTCAATTATCTTGAACTGGTTGGGGTATTATTGAAATGCAGGTGGAGAAGACTCTGTTGTTCGATCACTTCTCGCTGAATTACCAACACAGTTTTTGACTTATGTGCGAGGTCGAGGTATTGGCCCAACTGCATAATCCAATCTACAACTGTAAATACAAAGTTACTCCCTGGTTATATTGTGCATAGTTTGCTTCCAGAATGACCTGCACCAAGTTCCTGGTTAGGTTTTTTTATCTCACCACGGAAACATACCCAACTTTGTCAGGGTTCATAAATCTGGAAATAGAAACCATTCTTGTTCATTATGTAGCATGAAGTTTCAATTTTTTTTTCTTAGAACGGTTCTCACGTGGACATGGATTTTGATACAATCTAAACTTTTTGCATCCATTTGTATCTAGTTTCTTGAAATCTGAAATATTCAACTCGCTTTCGTGAAGGACACCATTTCTTTTTAACCATCATCGTGGTTTTGCCTACGATTGGAGTAGAAATCACACTTATTGCATCGCTAGATGCCGGGATTGATGATTGCTTGTAAGAGAGGACTGTACACGCTTGAGAATTCTTTTTGTCTGTGTATGCAAATTCTGACTACAATTTGATGTTTGGTCTACATTTTCTTAATTTCTTGGATTGATTTTGTAATTCTGTGTGTAGTATAAAGTCCCTCAATACTTTAGATGCTATGCCGTAATTGATGAACCTATTCAAAGTAGAAGTATAGTATCTTTACTCTAATTTTGTAATCCAGTTTAGTAAGACTGCATTTGCAGTCTCAAGATAAAAAAGTTGAGTAGTACTCTCCATACTCTATATGATAAAAATAAAATTGATACTACAAATGGAAAATGTTGTTATATTCAATACATCTACCACAAGTATGACTATATGATAAATTTCTGATTAGTTACTAATATTAATTATAGTTAAATCTAGTGTTTGTCATTAAGAAAAAATATGTCGCCTGCTTCTCATGATTCTTTGACATGTATCCTTTTTCAATACTCATTTCGCAATCAAATGGAGTATTTTATCCATTATTGTAATGTCAATTACTTTTTATTTTGATATGTTTGTGTATGAACTCCATTTTCTATTGACATTACCTCAACAAGTTTTTACTCCTTGTGGAATGAATTTTGCGTCAAAATTTATATTACTATAAAATATTAACAGTAAACCATGGAGTATTTATTAATTAAATGATTTTATATATATTCTGACTGAAATCTCATGCCGTCGCACATGATTCTCCTTCAAATCATTTCATAGGAGTACAAAATTGAGAGAGAACAGAAAAGAAAAATGATTCAGGGTACACCAACGACAAAACCCTTGAGCTGAAAAACTTGTTAGTTCGAAATCGCCATCTCCACTGCCCAAAATCTCATTTCAAGCTGTGTAATTCTGATATTTGATACGTCAAAAACTAAGAAATAAACCAAGTTTATTTGGAATAAATGGATAAATTAAGGGAATTCTTCAAGAAAACAATGTTCTACGCTAGGGTTCTTTCCGGGTACGAAGAGCGCAGAATCAGATCTTACAGATTGCACCTTCAGAAACGTCTCCAGCAGGTTTCGATTTGCTCTCATTTGAATTGATCTTCTTACAGTCAGCTGTTGCTAAATTTCTACATTATTTGATGAAATCAAATGGGCTTGTAGTAGTATTTCACCTTGTCACTATTGGAATTCAAATAAAAATGCGAGAATTGAGTTGGTGAAGGCGTTCTAGTAAGATCCTTCTCATTTGGGGTGAGTTAAATGCGGCTATTGTAAGTTTGATACTACTGTATCATTTTGTGCTATTTTGATTCGGAAAGAAATTGAACTCTGAGCAAAGCAAAGTGGGTGCTTGGTTATATGAAAATGAAGAATTTCTATATCTGAGTGACTGAAGAGTAGGGTATCAACTCATGTAATTGGTCGTAAATTGCTTTGTTTGAGCTGGTTGTAGGAGCTACTCTTTGATTTGGTTGTCTAAGTATTTGGATGATACAACTGTAGCAAAAAATCAGACCTTTTTAAGTTTGATTTGGTTGTCTAAGCATGTGGATGAAAGCATAATGCCACAACCAGTTGAGTTGGGATCAGAAATTATTCATACTATATGATTTGTCTTGCCAATGGCTTTGCTTGTGATATACTCCTGTTAACGAATTGTTTACTGCAAGGGTGGTTCTCATATAGTTGGGTGACATTTATCATGGATTCCTTGCTCTTGAGTAATGTATATGCACATCTAGATACAAATGAAAAGGTAGGAACAGCTAGATTTCATGTGTTATTAACTTGATAACTTTACGTGCCTATGTATTTTATATGTATCTACCAATTAATGTATTCCTTCAGTTTGTCTCCTTTTTTAGTTTGTTATTCATGTTATTTGACAGGCAGAAGTAAGGAAAGCTGCTCTTAATAAGGTTCCTGAACAAATTATTTTGTCAGAGGTGCGGAAGATGGTTCAGGAAATGCAGGCTTTGAATAAGAAGTTAGAGGACACGGTAAGTTGCCTCAACTCTTCAATTTTGTTGCATGAATCTTACAGCTAAAGGCTAGCAATAATGTTGATAGAAAAATTTTAGGATAACATTTTCCTCTAGCCTCTAGACCAATATTACTCATCCATGGATGTTGATTTTATATTGATCCAAACAGGACTTGAATTTGGGATTCAGGGAATCGTACTAATTTGTGAGACTAATTTTATGGAGTATTAGCATAGTTATATTTCATTTTGCATAATCGTCATATCACGATAAGATTGAAATCTGTAATAGGTAACTTATGCTGGAAAAAAGGGAAAAGACAAATTTTTGTCTGTATTGTGCTGCTTTGCTTTATTGTTGCTAGAGAGGGCTGCATTCAATTTCAGGCATAGCATGGTTTTTACAGCTTAAACCCTTATCCTACATCGTTCTCTGATTGTGAGTGATACACCTGCAGGCCAGAATAAATATTTAGAATTCGTTCTTTGTCCATTCATGTTTTCTCCTTTTTCTCAATTACTGGCTCTTGTTACTGTCAACGGGATTCATGGTTGGCAGATGCTTCCATGAAGCTGTCTGTGACTCTTATAGAAGACTAAGAGGTTTATTCAGAATTAGCAGAGTACCATTTCATGTACAATGCATCTTGAGTTGTCATCTATAGATTCTATACTACCAAAAGAAAATCCAATTAATTGATCATCAACCCACCCACCTTCCTACTAGGCACCATAACAAAACATTAGAATCTTGATAGATTTTCATCTTCATCCTGTCACGGAAGAGATTAAATACTCTTTTCATTTCTTTAGCTAATTGGTTAATAGGTAGCTAGACTCTTAATTCTCTGTTTTCCTATATGTGCTGTCTAGACAGCTTCCTGGTCTGTGTAATGGGCGAATTTCAGTGTGGTGTCTTTTTTTTTGGATAAACTAACATCTTGCATTCTTTCACTGCTGTATACTGTAGAAAAGTGTTTTTGCACCTTTAGTTCACACTTGAAAAACAGAAATAATGTGGAGCTCCGTCTTTTTCCTCTATTCAACTGTAATATTTTGACTGTTCATTTAGAGGCATGGTGGATAGTCGGGTATCTCTTGTGGCCTATATTTGGTTATCTAGTCAAGTTGGTTATATATAAGGTGAAAATTTTGCAGGAAGCAGCTATAGAGGATTACTTCAAGCCGCTTGACAAAGAAGCAGAGATGATTATGAAGGCTCAGCTTGAAGGAGAGGAAAAGACAATGAGAGAGATGGTGGCAACCATGCAAAGACAGGCTCTACTCGAGAAAGCTGAAGCAGATGCACAAGCGCAAGAACAAGCACTTGCACTTTCAAAGAATGCAAAAGCCGACAAAGAGGATGAGGAGCCAGAAACAGAATGCGTTGACAAAAGGGCTGGAATGCGATGAATCCTCAAAACAATTTTTGCACTTGTTTAAATTTCAAGGCATTGCCCCCATTTTTCAAAGGCTTAGTTAGGTTTGCCATTACCAATGGAACGTGAGCAGGCGTTGCCGGTGGCAGTACACCAACACAAAATCAAATGTACGTTGGCATGGAGTTAGGCTGAAATAAAACACTTGATTCAAAATGATCTTTTCTAAGCTGCATTTTTTGTTTGGTAATTTGGTAGTACTATATGATACTTACTATTTTATTGTTCATATTCAAGTGAATATTACCGGCTAATATCCAAGCGTTGGACTTCTCTAAAGGAGAAAGGCATCCTTTTAAGAGAAGAGATAAGAATGTGGACGCTATTTTCACATTGTAATTTGCCTGACTTATTCACTGTAAATACATCCAAAAACAATAGTAGTAAAAAAAATTCAAGCCTGAACGCTTGCAAAACAGTTGATAGGGTGCTCAACTAATATTTGAGATTTTTTTTGAACCACATCCCCATATTCCAGACGTTAAATGGCAACAAGAGAAAAAAACGAGACAACTAGCTATAGTTAATGACTCAGGAAGAGCAATTTCTCACGAACTAGGAAGCAATGCTTTAACTCGGGTTCTGCTGCTGCTCCTGCTTTGGTTTCTCAATACTTTCCAGACATTCTTTCGCTCTAACAACCTTCGATTGGAGATAGAAACTGCCACTCTGAGTATTCCTCTCAAACAACTTGTCATACCTCTGAGAAAATTAAGAGAGATTTTTAATGTCATACCATATACTATGAAAACTCAACTTTTTATCTAAATAGACAAGGGATTAGAAAAAATGGAATTCGAGAAAGGAGAAACCTTCACAATCTCTTCCCATGGTGTATCCTCAGTGACACCAAGTATCTGCCTAGCCTCCGATTCAGTCATCATTTTACTACCTCTTTTCATAGTTTGTACTGCTTCTTGCGCAGCACCAGTCTTTGAGGCATCTGCAATACATATGGGATGATAGTGTCAGAGATGATTGAGAGAAATCCATTTACTTTCTAATTGTCAATGCGTAAAATGCATGAACTTTAATTCATTTTGTTGGACTCACAAGAAAATTGCAACTCCATGCACAAGCACTAAAATACTTTTCTGTAATCATCAACACTATTGGCACACATTTCAACATCTTTAAAATTGTTGACATCTATATACCATGTTTTACATCTTTCTACTAAAATATTAGTCAAATTCGGTACTAACAGTAGGAATTAATCATGATCAGGTACTTTTGTAAAATAGTTTGTGTAATCCTCCCAAAAGTTGAAAATGTAGTAACCAAAAAAAACTTACTTGCAAGTGCCTGGCGATACGCTTGAGCAAATGCTCGAATCATTATTCCAGAGCCCATCACAATCAAGTTAGCAAGAATCCTAGCAGCCTGCAGTCCCAAACCGAGCATTAATTTGCAATATAAATTAAGAATACAAATACTTTTCAATATCATAGCAGATGACGGAATATATTAACAAGTTTGAGTATGTGAGCCAACTACGACAGTGTCCAATGGGATATAATGTTGTGATTCAAGCTTCTGGATGGTTTATAGAATTTAAGGCTCTAGGAACTAGAAACTAATCACATAACACACAATAACCGTAAACCAGAAAGGGGAGACGAGCATCAGATAGAATTTTCCAACAATATATTTAAGCAACTACATGTGAAATTGAAGTGGTGAAAACTTAACTTCACAGTTAGAATGAGAATACAATTAATCAATTAGCCCACTCCCTGATCCTGGCAAGTTTAAGAGGGGCACTTCAAGATCCTTTTCCATTTATTTGAGCAAGAAAAGATCATTCTAAGACATTGTACAGAACCTATGCATGCAGAAAATTTAAGATTCCCATTTTTTCTCATTTATGTATCATAGCCAGATGGGCTATTTTAATCTTCTTTCTGGTATTCTTCCTAGCCTTGCTTGAGATAAAAACCAGATTAGGACCAGAAGGTACATACCATGGCTACAGGGAATACACGATCACCGATCAATTTATCAACTCCAGATAACCTACATCAAAACGTGAATCAATTAGATTCAACAATTTAAATTTAAACCCAAGTAAGATCCAATTCAAACCTAAATTTTCCACCAAAGAACATAATCCACCACTAAATTAAAAACCTAAATCAGTGGTAAGTACATTAATGAGGTGCACCCTTAAATACATCCACATTCCTTTTTTCTCAATTCAAATTTGCATAATCTAATCCCTTCAAACACCATATATCTTCGGAGCTCTCCAAGAATCCATCTTCTTGACAGAGATCATATCTATAATCAGATAACGCCGTTCAACATAATCGTCAAGGCGAAAGGGGAGCAGTATAACTAGACACCCAAAAGAATAAAATTTGCACAAGAAAACATAACAGTACCGAACAAGAAAAGAAGAAGCAAAAACCACCATTTCCTATGACGAAACAAAAGGAAACATACGCATACCAATGAAACTCAATTGATCGAATAACAAACAATCAATTCTTTTTGCGATTTCTTATGAAAAAATTAAGGGGGAATATATTAGAATAAGAAGCAATACCAACATTAAGAGAAAAAGGGAAAAAAGAGCTGCAATTAATCCAATATACGGAAACCGCACCTTAAAAATTGTAAGAGAAATGAAAGCACAAGAAGAGGAAGATGTTCGTGATTAGGATTCTCGAAGGTAACCTTCTTTTCGTCTGAGAGCTGCGGAAGAAACCCAGAAATCTGTTTTACATATAAATAGGCTCAACTTGGAAATGATTTAATTTTTTGAGGTGCCTTTATATTGTTTCCGAATTTTTTACTATTTTTTTTATCTTGAAGACTATTTTAGACCATTTAAATTCTGTTTGTAATTTTGCTCTCCTATACCTTAATTTTAACTGATTTGAAGGAGATAAATAAATAAAGAGTGAAATGACATACCAAATTAATAATTTCAGCTTGCACTTATCGTTTCCATATCAAATACTTGTAATATTTACTACTTTGGAAATGATTCATATTTCACTTGTAATAAGTAAATTCACCTCAGGATTCTATCAATTAAATTATTACCCTATTTGCTTCTTGAAAAAATTACTTCGTCTTCAAATATTTCATTTTGCCATTTCAAAATGTATATCATTATATATTTCATTTTATTATTATTATATTTGATTCATACATCTCAAATTTCATTCATTAATTTCAATTAATTTTACAGTTAGCATATAAAATGAATTTAATATTTCACTAACATTTTGACGCACATTTCTTCATATTTTTTTGAAACTCACTTTGATCTCAAATTGGACAATTAATGGTAAACGGGTACTTTCCTGAAAAGGGTATTTTTCTCGTTTTATATACCCTCATTAATATGGATTTGTAGATGAAATTGTACCTCTTTTCATGAAAACGAGTAGATAGTGAGAGTATATAATATTTTAAGGGGCCGTTTGGTAGCTATGTTTCGCCTAGATAAGAGATTAATCTGGGTTTATTTGTGTGTTTGGTAGTTATGTTACCAAACATAGTAGCCCGTGTTTTATTTCCGGCCCGCACAAAGCCCACTGAAAATCTTATGTTTTAGTCATATTTGTAACTACCCAAAATCCTATGTTATTTATCATTGAAGCCTAGTTAAGTTAGCAAAATACAATTTTACCCATCAAAATTTCTAACCCATCAATTTTACTTAGTTGTTGTATTGAAGGACGTCATTTTCCTATTAAATCATATTAAGAATTTTGTTGATGTCAATTTGTAGTTCTAATTATATTACTTTGTTATTTTATTTACATTATATAATATTATAATATTCTCATTATATTACTTTATGTTCTCATTATATTACTTTACATTAAATCGTATTATATTCTCATTATATTACTTTATTTACATTATATTATATTATATTATACTTATAATTACGTAATACTTGAAGGCAATTGCTTTTGTTTTGAACATAAATATACGATGTTTGTTCAATCCACAAACGCTTTAAACTTCAAAAAAATTGAACATATAAAATTTGGTACTTGATAAAATATTTTCATATAGAATTTGTCCAAAATAATAATTGATTATTCATAAAATTTGTCCAAAATTATTAATGCTCACAAAAATAGAATACCAAAATAAATATAAGTTTTTTGATATAAAGATGCTAATTTTGGTAAGGAGTTTAGCTTGAAAAGATGTTAATTTTAAACAAAACGATTTTATAGGAATAATTAGGGTAAAATGATGATAGTTTAGTAATTAACTTAAACTAATGAGGATAATTTTGACAATCATAATTTTAATCCTTACTTGTGACTTATTGTACCAAACACTACAATAAGATAACTCACAATTATCTTAATCTACTAAACACCCAATATATATAAATTAACTAATCGAAACTATGATTACTATCATAATGGTATCATGTCTAGTCGAAACATGACATAGCTACCAAACGAGCCCTAAAATTAATTGGTAGATCATCTCATCATCCGTTATGAATATGTAAATTGAGGAAGAATTAAAAAATTTGAGAAGGAATTCCAAACATATCATGCCTATCATATTATATAGCAAATGGGCCCTAGATAAAACTTACTCCCTCCGTCCCAGATAATTTGGGACACTTTGACTTGACACGGATTTTAAGAAATCTAATGGAAGTGAGTTGAAAAAGTTGATGGGGTGTGGATCCTACTATTAAAATATTAGTTTTAAGAAAATGTGAGTAGGATAGGTTAGTGGAATATGGGGTCCACTACCAAAAATGGTAAAAGTGAAGTGAGACAAATTATGTGGGAACGGTCCGAAATGGAATACTGGATCGAATTATCTGGGAGGGAGGGAGTAATTTGTAACAATGACAAACCAAATTTTGTATATGGTGCTTATCCCCAAGATAAGGATTACGAGTTTCTACTACTATATACCAGTATCAGCCATAGTGTATTTTGGGGTTTTGGGGATAAAATATGCTCATCCTCATAAAATGATGTACTGCTTACTAAGGGGTCCAAGAGAAATAATACTGATGATTACCTCTGTTTCAGATCTAAACATTTAAACAATAATTCAGACTGAACAGCCAACAAAAACACATATTCAGACAATATCCCAGACCACCGGCAACGATAAGAAGTTAAGAACAAGTGCAATATAAGAACCTCACAACACTCTGATTTGGTGGGTTGTGCAAAAGCTTGCCAAATGCCTACTTATCTGCAAGAATCGGTTCGTGTTGATGAGTGAGTTACGCGTTTGTAAGCTGGAACATTTTGAGTTGTTGCTGAAGGGGATGAACTTAAGATCATCTTGGTGTTAATGGATGAATCGTCCTCTTTATCTGAGGACGTTTAGGAGCCCTGTAACTCGGAATGAGCATGGAGTTCACCCTTTTCGAAGGAAGTCTACTGCTGCTTGTTCCTATCCCTTGAAGCACATTTGGTCCCAGAGGACTGTCTGATGGGGACTGGCTTTTCTGCCTCAGTAATTCCCACATTAAGCAGTCGTCTTTAGCCTGATCTTCTCTCACTTTTACCGCCTTCGGGTCATTCAGAGGGAAAAGAAACTATGTTAGCAGCAGCAGCAGACAACAACCACGACAAAATGAAAATACAACCACCACAATGTCAGCAGTTGATGCATTTTTAAGTAGAAAAAACAATGTGGTAGATTTTGCTATGTTCTGAATTCATCATACTCATTTGGACTTGGATAGATTTTCTCTTTAGCTGCAACTATTTTTCCAACTGAATTGATCAGAAAAAACAAATCAAAGAAAAACATTTACCTCTTGTTCCAGTCCAGTCCTATCATCTGATAGCAATCTCAAGGACATCATCAGCTTCTTGCCTGTTTCTTCTGATTGCGTTAACATGCTCAATGCCTCAATCCTGCTTTGTTCTGCGTATCTAGTCTGACTTTTTGCTTCCTCCAACTCAAGTCTCCTGACCTGCATTACTTCATGCATCTCCTTAACAGTCTCCAGTGAATATGTGCATGCTCCAGTCTTCATTTCAGCCTTAAGACCACGGACATACTGACACATTGGATTGCACATTTTGTCAGCCAGTCCAGTAATCATGTCTTCTACTCCAACCTCCACTGATCCAATGGCGACTCCTACTTGATTAAATGTATATTTGAGAACCTTTTGCGTCACTTGAGCTAGGTCATTGCTGCTGCCAGACTGATGTGCCGAAGAAACAACTGAAGAAGCTTTGCGGAAGAGCTTGCTTATGAACGATTGACACTCGGCAAGGTCCTTAACGATGCTTTTTCTGCTTGAATTGACCTGATTTTCGATATTTTGAAGAATGCCAATGATATGAATTATCTGTAGCTTCTGTCTCTCCATCAGCTCATTTCCAGCTTTCATGGCTTTTTCCATATAGTCTTCTGGCTGCACTTAAACAAAAACAACTACAAGTGCTGAAAATGGAATACAACAATGAGAAACAGAGATAATTACTGAAGTGGTTAGTTGATACATAAACACATTCAAAACTTCAAGCTATGAGGTAAGATATGCAATAACTGGAACCCATTATGTTGCACCTCAGCAGAGCCTTATATTAATGCTTCACTAGTCACTACACAGTATTTTCCCGTGCTACATGATATTGGGGCCCAGGAGCTTACTGCAGCCTGCAGGGGTCTGAACTTTGAAACATTAAGTACATAGGTTAAAGTGGAAATATCACCCTATTGCAGCCCAACACTTCATGTTGAGATTTATCTAGTTTAAGTTCCAGAAATTTTCAGTTTTCATTAAGTGATAGTACTACAAAAAAACTTCTGTAACTTGGTATCAGTTGACCTGCAAAACATTATATCAGTAGAACCAAAGTAAAATACTGTATATAGTTAGTCTCAGAACAATCAACACAAATTGCTCAACAGGCAGATCTTGCAGACACTTAATTCAACCAAATAATCTTCTCAACTCTCCTCTTCTGCCTTACTCAGATAGTCGCATTCACCATTATAAAAATCCAAAGAATGTTACTTAGTATTTTATAAGGATCCATATATACAGCAATGGCTAACTTTTTCTTATGTGCAAGCTATTTCAGCTAGATTCCATGTAAATTCTATAGATAATCAGGCTCTCATTTAGCATGACAACTTCCATATATATGATCTTCTTCCAATTTTTAACACTTACACATCTAAAAAACGTTGCCTAAAATGTTCAAGCAAGGATCTAAGTCTTTTGTAGTTTTTCCATACACAACTATAGATATTCCATTTACTTGAATGGTAATCTTGCATCTAATCATGAATCCCCTCGCTATGGAAAATAATGTTTTATGTTCGTCCATGAGAAAAGCATAAACGGCTCTCAGTCCAATTTACTCAAATATCTTCAAAACTTTAACATGCACAAATACTAAATTAAGGACCACAAATTGAGTAAAACCAACAAAAAGAAGCACTTTAAATTCACACACATGGATCTGAACCTTTCTCCGTGTCTAAACCTGCACAGTCTGCATCATGATGTGTTTATCATTCGAGCAAATTATGATGACAAGATATCGTGTTCGCGCACAAAAACGAAATGTGAATCGGTAGATAGATTTATATTTTACGCTAATTACCTGCGGTTGTGAACTGTCAAAAGAGGACACGATCGTGCTAAATCTCCTCTCTTCAGCCATCTCAGTCGTCTTCAGTCCTACCAGCTTCATTAGCTGAAGAGCCAGCGACACGAACACATCATCCGCCTTCCGAAACCATAAAATGACTTTCAGAATAATGAGCAAACAAAGTGTGGAAGAGCTCACATAATTAATCGAGGGTTTAACTGGACCTCAAGCAAACCAGCTCGAATCTGAGATCGGAGCTGTTCGAATGAGACTTTGAGCTGCTCGTGGTGCCAGACGACACGCAAGAGCTTCGATTGCGCATCTTTGAGCGACGGCGACGGAGCGCCGGTGGAGCTAGTGGCTCTGCGGCGATTCATTGTGGCATTCTATTTGGCGGGGAAATGAAGGATGCGTGATCTCGATAAAGGAGCTTATGTTTTCATTTATTTAACGGTAAAATTGGGAAATACTCACATTTATAGAATTTGAACATAAAATTTATTCCCATTATTTATCAAATTTACATCTAAATGCAACTATTTACATAAAAAATAAAACACAATTCTAAATATACAAAAAAAATTAAAAAGATGACACTTTCCACTAACTCACTTCAATTTTTACACATTCCAACTATTTCTTAAAACTCGTACCACAACTAAATCAACTAAATCTTACTCTTAAAACGAATGGAGTATCACAATTGTAATACTCCTAAACTCGATCACAAATCATTTATGTGATGATTTATTATCACTTCACATTAGTTTTACGATTATAGTAGATTAAGTACTCCTATATTTATTGGCGAATAGAGGAATATGATACTGAATAGATATTTATAAAACTTTAGGGGCTATAACGAAATTAGCGATAATCCAGTGAGAGACTATATTTGAGGGCTTTTGGTTTGAAATTGAATCCAAAGACTTCTACTTTGAGTATCACAAATACAATGGACGCCGCGCAAGAAGCTCAGAGGCGAGAGGCTTTCCGCCACCTCGTTCTCAACGCGCTCGAACGGCGGCTGTTCTTCATCCCTTCCTTCAAGATCTACCGCGGCGTAGCAGGTCTTTACGATTACGGCCCCCCTGGTTGCGCCGTCAAGGCCAATGTCCTCGCTTTCTGGCGTCAGGTCGGCGGATTTCACTTCACTTCTCTTATTGCTAGGGTTATTATTGGATTTTGGAAAATGCATTATCTTTTCTTCCTGATTTTTAGTCTAATTTCTAGGTACTTGCTTCAATTGTTTGTAACATTTTTTAATTTTATTGTTGGATGGTATGCTGGATTGCTGGTGCTTCTGGTTTTGGTCCCGTGGGATTATGGTTATGGCAATTGATTTTGGTTATGGGTTAATATGATGGTTTATGCTCGACGACGCTTAGATTTTGCTGCTACTGAGTTTAGTACTCCCATAAAATTCTTTGGTACTTCTTCACTATCAGTTGTAGGTAGAGTGTACACTGTACAGTCATATTACTCCTTGATAACTTAATGTTGCATTGCGATTTGAGAAGCACACGCTTCTCAAGATGTTACAGTTCAGTTTGTGTGTATATGTTCCAAATTATTCGGGTGTGCCTGCTGTATTGAATTGCTATCGCTAGAAATTTATTCTATACTGTACAGATTTTTTATCGAGTTGCTATTTTTTAATTTTTTATTACCTGTACTATATACTGTATATTGCTGTGTACTTTCACTTTCCAGTCAATTTGTTATTACACCAAGTTTCCTTGTCCAGCCCTTGATTTTGCTTATCAATGTTTCAGCACTTTGTTCTAGAAGAGAACATGCTGGAAGTTGATTGCCCGTGTGTTACCCCGGAGGCTGTGCTGAAGGCGTCTGGCCATGTTGACAAGTTCACTGACCTTATGGTCAAGGATGAAAAGACTGGAGCTTGTTACCGAGCAGATCATTTGCTTAAGGATTATTGCAAAGAGAAGCTTGAGAGAGATCCTAGGCTGACCGAAGAGAAGGTAGCTGAACTGAGGCATGTACTTGCCATGCTGGATGATCTCTCTTCTGAAGAACTTGGTGCAAAGATTAAAGAATATGGCATCACTGCTCCAGATACAAAAAACCATCTCTCTGACCCCTATCCTTTTAACCTAATGTTTCAGACATCAATTGGGCCATCTGGGGCAAGCACTGGGTGAGAATACAGTATATTTACTTTTTTAATTACAAAAGACCTCTAGGCAGTGGAAACAAGATCTCCTGGCTGTTTCCCTTATACTTTGGTGTTTTAATGCTCACAGTTGATGCAGATACATGCGTCCTGAAACAGCTCAAGGTATTTTTGTGAACTTTAAGGACTTGTATTACTACAATGGCAACAAGCTTCCTTTTGCAGCTGCACAAATTGGTCAAGCTTTTCGGAATGAGGTTTGTACATTTTAAAAAATAATTATTTGCTTTACGTGCTGTGTAGTTTCACATAATGATAAACATGATTGTAAGTTGCTTGTATATATTGATAGTTGGAGAGTAGTGCATCCACTGGAAACACGTCTCAGAGATGGCTGTTAATATAATGTCACATTTTAATCTGACACTTTATACTTAAGTTATTGTTGTGTAGTTGTCTAGTAGTACATATTTGTCTAGCTGGGTGGGTCTGTGTGGCAGCATGTGTGTACAAGTTTTTGAAGTGTTCTAACAATGGATCTCTTTATACAATTGTACTCGAACTGGAGTTTAGATATTTTAAGAAGTTCCCAGCAGGAAGGGCAGAACCGATGATAATAAGCTTTTGAGTATAGTTTGTATGGGGAATTTTTAATTCTATTCGAGCATACAAATTTTAAATGCCTATTTGCGCTTTACATGTTACACCATATTCTCTTCATGTCCGCAAGCTTCTTGTGGTTCATAGTCTGCACATGATATCTGTTGTATCTGTGTCATAGCATGGGATTAATGCTTGACATTACTTCTTTGGTCTGCAGATTTCTCCACGTCAAGGTCTCTTAAGGGTTCGTGAATTTACGCTGGCTGAGATTGAGCACTTTGTGGATCCTGATGATAAGTCCCACCCTAAATTTTCTGAAGTTTCAAATTTGGAATTTTTGATGTTCCCAAGAGAAGACCAGGTATCTGGACGGCAAGCAAGGAGAATCGTAATTGGTGAAGCAGTTTCTCAGGTCCATGCCTCCCATTTTATTTTTTAATCTCTACCATATTGGATAATTTTCCCTTTTCTGATATGAACTTCTCATCCTCTATGCTCAGGGTATTGTCAATAATCAAACACTCGGATATTTTATAGGGAGAGTATACTTGTTTCTCACCTTACTTGGAATTGATAATAAACGCCTGCGTTTCCGCCAACATCTGGCAAATGAGATGGCACATTATGCTGCTGATTGTTGGGATGCTGAAATTGAATGCTCTTATGGATGGATCGAGTGTGTTGGTATTGCTGATAGATCAGCATATGATTTACATGCTCACACTGTATGAGTTCGTCAATTTGGTTGTCTACATTGGATATTTTAAATTTAAATCTTTGACGTGTTATATTTAAGTGCTCCACCTTTGTTTTTGCAGGATAAAAGCGGTGTAGAACTAGTGGCACATGAGAAGTATGCTGAACCTAGAGAAGTGGAGGTCTCTACTCTGTCTTCTCTTATGCTCCTTGCCTAGTTTATTACATCACTCTGAGCATACCCTAAATGACTGAAATCAGGATTCTAGTATATTGATGGCATAATATTTATGTAAATGCTCTTTCAAGATGTTAAGTAGTCTGAGTAGAGATTCATTAGTACACTTCTTTTCAAATTTTTATCACTTGGGTGTTACCCTCCTGGCATAGCAGGATTGCGACCTTGCTGATCTATTTCCTTGACTCTGTCGATTATGTCTTTTTAGTGTTTTTTCATTATGCTCTCTAATTTCTTTTGGTTTATCTTCAGAAACTTGTCATAACTCCAGTTAAGAAGGACCTAGGTCTTGCTTTCAAGGGAAACCAAAAGATGGTGGTTGAAGCATTACTGGTAAATACTGGTTCATCCTTTTAGTTATCATGTTTTACATTCCCCTATGAAGTTACTGGTAGAAGTCCATTGTTTATGAGGTTTTAACTGTTTCGTAAAAAATCGCTCATTTGCTACTTCTGATTAGGCTATGGAAGAAAAGGAAGCTATGGAGTTAAAAGCAACTTTGGAAGAAAAATTAGAGGCTGAGTTTCGTGTTTGTACTCTCGACAAAGTTGTGACTATAAAGAAAAACATGGTGTCTATCTCCAAAGAAATTAAAAAAGAACACCAGAGAACTTTTACACCGTCTGTGATTGAACCATCTTTTGGCATTGGGAGAATCATATACTGTCTCTATGAACATTCTTTTTATACGAGGTCTAGTAAAGATGGGGATGAACAGCTGAATGTCTTCCGCTTCCCTCCATTGGTAGCTCCAATCAAATGTACAGTTTTTCCCCTTGTCCAAAACCAACAATATGAGGAAGTTGCCAGAAGCATTGCCAGGTCATTGACTGCCGTTGGGATTTCTTACAAGATTGATATTACAGGTAAGCACCATGGTATATGACATTTACCAATTGCCGTAAATCTGTTTATATGTTTATCTGTAAAATAGTAAAAGTATGGATACACTAATCCCTGTGTATGACGTTTTTTGTCTTATATTATATCCCTTTTCTTCCATCTGTTCAGGCAAATACCTTTGTAAACATATAGGTGTAGAATGAATTAGCTCCCACCATTTAGCTCACTTTGTGATATAATCTCATGATGTAATCAGGCTTTTGGCCTCTATTTGCCTTTCTCCTGGAAGTTCAACTTGCTTTGTTATGTGAGCTATATTTAAATGAGAACAAGTTGGCCTAACTTGGCTTTTACCATTGATATATTGGTTGTATCAGTTTGAACCAAATCTTGTTCAAGCATGCTCAATGATCTGAAAAATATACACTTCACTTGTCCCATTGCAGTTGAGTCGTATTCCTTTTTAGTTGTCCCAATGTAGCAGAGTCATTTATCTTTATGGCACAAATATACACATTTAATTTCTTTTAATTTATTCTCTCTTCATTCCTTAATCTCCGTGCCCAAAAGAAAGCCTCAACTATGGTGAATTGGAGGGAGTAGTTATTTTGGAACTATTGGGAGCTTGATCTGGCATGTAGTTTCTAGCTTTTAATGTAAGTCTTACTGTGCAGGTACCTCTATTGGAAAAAGATACGCAAGGACTGATGAACTTGGAGTTCCTTTTGCCATCACAGTTGATTCTACAACCTCGGTGACTGTGCGTGAAAGAGATAGCAAGCAGCAAATTCGTGTAGATGTCGATAAGGTGGCATCTCTGATGAAAGAGGTAACTGATGGTGTGAGCACATGGCCGGATGTATTGTGGAAATACCCCTCTCATTTATCCTGAGTTTAGTCTTGACCACCTTACAATATGGTGTTGGTAAAATTATCTTCTCTTACTGAAATTTATGTGCATCTAGGCTGACTTGTCGTTAAGAACAACTTGGTGACGTTTTTCCTTTGACAATTTTGTTTTCTTATGTTCCTATCCAGATTTTGTATTATCATTGTTATTCAACTCTACTCTACAAGACATTGCTGCTGGCTTGATTGCTGTTAAGACCTGTGTTGATAAATTCTTTATTTGATCAAATTATTGTAGTAGTAATAATTTTAGATGCTATGATAATGATACCGATCGTTCTCCTGTAGAAGTGAGAGGGTATACAGTATATATTGGTAGAATTATACAAAAAATTAAAAAAAACTTATAAATGTGGAGCAATCAGAAAAAGTAGATTAAAATTAAATTTGAATTGCGGATGCCCAGGTGCAATAAGGCTGCATTCCAGCAGCGAAGCTCCCAGGTCGCTTAACTTTCACCCGTGGCCAGAAATGCTGCAGTGCCACCCTTTTCATTCCTGCATCGCAATGGTGCTGTGAACGCGAACGGCCGCATACGCGAACGCAGTGGCTCAACTCCGCAAAGATTTGGTCTTGCAATAATATGAATAAAATGGCAGGCATGAACAAAAACCAGTTTTAGTATGCCTAGGGAATTGAGGAATATAGCAGGCTAACAGCCTAACAACCATTTGCAGATTTTAGTCTGCTGACTCCAACTTGGATTCCTAATTTGGTGAAAAAGAGGAGCTGTTCACGTGTAATGTCCTGGCCTAGGAGTTTTTTTTAACTTATCTTCATCTTTTTTATCTTTTTATCTTTGTCACAATATATTTAATCAAACTTCAAAATATAGGCCTAATTCTCGTTGCTCAATACAAAACATTACATACACATATAATGAAATTAAATGAAGATTGACAAGAAAATTATGTTGAATTTGTTCATGTAGATAACAGAGGACAGAGACTCGTCTTCTATCCCATATCCCCACCACCCTTTTCTTCAAAAACCCTACTATTCTTAATAGTTAAATGACAAAGTTGGGGGGGAACGAAGATTAAGACAACACTTATCAAGAAAATAGTGGAATTACGTAATACTATTACATAAATATCTACACATAAAAATAGAAATTTTTTGAATAATTTGCTCACGGATAATGAAGAAAACACTGTGAAACACACAAGAAGGGTGTGGTAGAGATCAGCCCATTTGCCCACTGATCGGATGTGGTTTTGAATTCTAACCTCCAAAAGCTAATCCTGTATTCCATTCATCACCTTTGTCGTCTTCCTACCCAATTTTTCTTGTTTTTAGCAATTATTTGTCAATATTTTTCTTGGCTCACTGCCTTTGGAGTTTATCTTCTATACTAGTACTAGTACTCCCTCCACTTCTCCTTCTTTGCATGCACTCTGCTCATTTTTCTTGAGCCTCAGGTCTGCTTCTCTCTCTCCCCCTCCCCCCCTCTCTCCACTTCTTGTTGACTGATAGAAAAGAGGTTTCTTTTTGTCACCCATGTTTTGATTTTTGAAATTTTAGTTAGTTTAGTGAAGATATCATATGACTATTGCTTTGGCTGATTAATCAATCTAGTTAGTGTATCTCAATTCTTATGCTGCGGCTGATTAGAATATTTGTGTTTTTTAATCATGTACTTTTGGTTTGGTATTATGTGAATGAAGATCAAAGGGAGGGAAGTTGTGAAAAAACAAGTGCAGAGATGGGTGAGATCACAAATGTAACCGAGTACCAGGCTATTGCCAAGGAGAAACTGCCTAAAATGGTGTACGATTACTATGCTTCGGGTGCAGAGGACCAATGGACTCTTGCTGAGAACAGAAATGCATTTTCGAGGATTCTGTAAGTGAATGGATGTTAGGTTAGCAAGAGAAAGATTATTAATGGTGTTCTGATGACAAATTCAAACCGTATGCAGGTTTAGGCCCCGGATTCTGATTGATGTTAGCAAAATCGACATGACTACTACTGTGTTGGGCTTCAAGATCTCTATGCCAATCATGATTGCCCCGACTGCTATGCAGAAGATGGCTCACCCTGAGGGTAACTAAGCCTTTCCGTTTTATCGACTTATTACATTGAGAGTTTGTCCGTCTATAAACGTGTACTGCCTCGTCTGCAGGAGAGTATGCAACAGCTAGAGCTGCATCTTCAGCTGGAACTATCATGGTTTGGTTTCTTTCTTTAATTCAATGCAAAACTCTGTTTATCAAGTTTTCCAATAGTCTAGATTTCTAATCCAACGACACTTTATTTCAGACCCTATCGTCATGGGCCACTTCCAGCGTTGAGGAAGTAGCTTCCACAGGGCCTGGCATTCGATTCTTCCAGCTTTATGTGAGTCTGAACTTGAATTATTTATAATCAGAGATGAATAGATAGTTTAGTTGCCCTTGCCCCTCTCTATGTTTTAGGTCTACAAGGACAGGAACGTTGTGGCTCAGCTTGTGAGGAGAGCTGAGAGGGCTGGTTTCAAGGCCATTGCACTCACTGTCGACACCCCAAGATTGGGACGCCGTGAAGCTGACATCAAGAACAGGTTCCCATCATCACTTTTACACACATGCTACCTAACCTATAAACCTCTACTCATCTGTTGTTGTTTCTAGATTTGTTTTGCCACCTGGTTTGACACTGAAAAATTTCGAGGGGTTGGACCTCGGGAAGATGGATGAAGTAAGTAGACCAACATATCTAGCTAGTCCACATCCTTTTTTGTTCGTGCTGTTCGCTCTCACACTATCTTCACTGTGCAGGCCAATGACTCTGGACTTGCATCCTACGTTGCTGGTCAAATTGATCGTACCTTGAGCTGGAAGGTAATCTTTCTGTTCATCATAGATTGATCAATTTGGTATTTGGATTTATGAGGTGTGAAATTGATTAATGATGTACATGGTGACTACTGAAGGATGTTAAGTGGCTGCAATCAATCACTTCAATGCCCATCTTGGTGAAGGGTGTGCTCACTGCAGAGGATGGTAAGAGAAGAGAGCATTTGAGTTACAGCATTGTGGGTATGTGTGAAATTTATGCTAATTTAGCAAGAAACATATATGTGTATATGTGCAGCAAGGATTGCTGTTCAGAGTGGAGCTGCAGGTATCATCGTCTCCAACCATGGTGCTCGTCAGCTGGACTACGTGCCCTCTACCATCATGGCTTTGGAGGAGGTACTCGTTGATCACTTGTTCAGATTCCACCACCTATTGCCCTATTTACCTTTGCATTCAAGAGCCAATCTCATTGCTCTCTCGGTTTGTCCAGTCTCTAACAAGCAGTCGTTTTTTAGGTTGTGAAAGGTGCACAAGGCCGGGTTCCGGTGTTCTTGGATGGAGGTGTCCGTCGTGGAACAGATGTGTTCAAGGCGTTGGCACTCGGAGCTTCTGGCATCTTTGTAAGTTCAATATAACTAACACCAACTAGTTTTCGTAGCATCAAGAAAGAGTCCAGTAACCGATATATAATTTCCAGATTGGGCGACCGGTGGTGTTCTCATTGGCCGCTGACGGGGAGGCCGGCGTGAAGAAGGTGCTCCAGATGTTGCGCGATGAGTTTGAGCTGACCATGGCGTTGAGTGGGTGCCGCACACTCAGTGAGATCACGCGCAACCACATTGTGACTGAGTGGGACGCCCCTCGGGGACTCCCGGCCCCCAGGTTATAAGATGCCCACATCAAAACATAGATGTCCAAACCTATATATCATGTTTCATATTGTGAAATATGCTCTCAACTTCTTCATTCTACTCATTTGACAAGCTTTTGAATGATGATGGAACACTTATATTCTTCATAAATGCCCATTGCTTGTCACATTGCATGTCAAATATGAGACTGAAATTTGAATCGAAGTTATGAGATATTTATAATAACTAATCATATTTTGCTGTTATTCAATTTTTATTGCAGTATTAGAGTTGTGAATGACGTTTTTAACTATCTCAATGTTTGTGTATATGGTTGGGAATCTTATAAGAGAGGATCAACTTAGAAAATTGCAATATAAAATTATTTGTTGAACAATTTAATTACGAAGAAATGACTAGTGAAAGAGGTTAGAATAAAAAAACAGTTTAGTAAAATTCGGAGATACTCAATGGGTCTTCACCACCATTCAAAAAATTTTGAGTTTACAAAATTTTCAAAATTAAAGAGTAGCAACTTTCAAAAAGATAACGATGATTAAACAAATCTTTTAACAAACTATGTATAAAAACATCATCGACAATAGAGGCCCATTAATTGCTGCACTGATTATAAACAATAACAAAAATTGTACTCCTCCACATTCTATAGCTCAGATAGTCAGAGTAATGGGCTTATTAATTGCTAATTTCTAACTAACACAGTACCAAGTATTAGTTGAACCAACTTTTAGCTAATAAAAGGCCCATCTTTAGTCAGAGTATCATATATTGTTAAGTTACTTTCAAGTTTTGGCTATAGGGAGATTCAATTAACAACTTCAACTTTCATTTCTGATTCCAAAAAATCTTACTACAATTTTGTTTATTTTTCAATTTACGGATTAGGTCACTCAACATAAAGTTATGTTCTGGAATGTTTTGTAGGTCCTAAATTTAGCAAGCATGAGCTTGTATTATTTTATTCAGTTACAGAGTTTTCTTGGAAATGTAATAAGCGCCTGTTTAGTAACTTCAAAAAAAATATTCTCTCCTCCATTTCTTATAAATATGAACTTTTAAAATGGCGCTAATTTTAATATAAAACTAGTAAAATAGTAATAAAGGGATAAAATAAAATTAGTAAAAAATAGGTCACATCTCATTAAAAAGAAATAGATTTTTTAAAATGGAAAGTTTCTATTTTCAAAAAATAAATTAAAAAGAAAAGAATATCCTATTTCAAAAAATGAAGGGAGTATAATTTCATAACCATGTAAAAATGAAAACCCTGTGATTTCATCATTCTAGCAAATTTTCGTGCGTTATTTTGGGTAAAAGTAGTTTTGCGAATTAATAATGGAACAATAGTGTTCTCAAACAAAAGAAATGATAAATTGAATATTTTATATTTTATCGTGTCCTGATGCTATATAAAAAGGCCAGTAAATAATATATGTCCATTATAATGATAATAAAATAAAATAAAACAATAAAGTTCAATAAACACGAGGCCGTATACAAATGAAAAATATACATTACAGTATAAACCATAATATAGATAAGACAATATCCGAACTGGTAGATAAGATTAAAGTTCAAATTTTATTTTGGTTACATTCGATTAAAGAAAGATTGAAAGATTACTACATACTACTCCAACAAAAATAGTCTTATTTCTAATCAAGTTTTTGATAATCTATACAACTTAATTGTTTTTCCATTTTTTAATATTTGAAATTTTTTTGCTATATATTTGAATTTGAATTTTAGTGGAGTGTTATTTTTATTTACTGGGATAAGGTGTGAATGAGATCATATTTGGTGAGAAAATGTGTAATACTAATAATAACAATAATAATAACAATAATAATAATAATAATAAAATAATTTTTATATTTTTAACAATAGTATGTAAATTAGTAAATGTTTAAATTTCATAAAATATTTTATGAGGTTCTTTTGATAATATAATGTAATACTATCAATTGATAAAATAAAGAAACGAAGGAAAGAAAATATATGTTCTTATTGAGGAATGAACCATAGGGGACAATTATGTTATTTTCGACTCCTTCCAACTATAGGGGATATTTAGGCTCTACGGATAGTCGGGAGAGGGCTATACTAGGGGTGTCAAAACGGGTAGCGGGTAACGGGTAATCCCGAACCCGACTCGATACCCGCCGGGTATCGGGTACCCGTTACCCGATGGAATCGGGAAACGGGTCGGGGTCGGGTATATTTATTTTGGCTTTTGCGGGTATCGGGTATCCCGATACCCGACCGGGTAATCCCGATAGTCCCGAAATACCCGATATGTATATTAATATTTTCTAATTTTTTATTTTTAATTTTAATACTTACTGATTGGGATGACTCAAAAGTCATAATGTAATTTTTTATTAAGCGTATTTTTAAATTTTTAACTTGTGATTAAGGTTAAGTATTTTTATCTTTTTCCGTCTTATTCTCTTCTCCCCCTCTACGATTCAACTCCAGTCTCCTCCACCAGCGGCTTGCAGCTGATCGTATGATTATTTAATCTTCTAAGTTCTTATTCATTCTAGAATTTTGATGTGAAACTGTAATAATATGAAAGGTTCAAAATTTAGAAATAGATGAAGACAAATCACATGGCTTCGTCTCAATTCTCAATAAAATTAAATTAATAAAAATAAAGTTTCAAGTTAGCAAGTACTCTCTCCGTTCCCGATTAAGAGTCACACTTTTCCATTTCGGTCCGTCCCCAATTAAGAGTCATACTTTATTTTTACCATAAATGGTAGTAGGTCCCACATTCCACTAACTCACTTCACTCACATTTTATTATAAAACCAATATAAAAAAGTGGATCTCACATTTTACTAACTTTTTCAACCAACTTTTCTTTACATTTCTTAAAACTCGTGTCCGGTCAAACTGTGACTGCTAATGGGGGACGGAGGCAGTACTACTTAAAAAAAAAACATCCAAAAATATCATAATCCATATAACAGTTCATGTGAAATCATATATAGGAGTAGAAGTGTGCAAACAATTTGCAAATAATTAAAAAAGGTTTGAAAAAAAAAACATGTTTCGGGTCGGGTACCCGCAGTGTCGGGTGCGGGATACCCGACTCGGGTATCGAGTAATACCCGATTCACTGCGGGACGGGTATCGGGATTAACATTTTGGCCGAAATCGGGTGCGGGTACCCGCAGGTACCCGTTTCGACACCCCTAGGCTATACCCTCATGACCCCAAGATCCTCCACCGATGAAATTGGGTGTAGTATTATATCAACCATAATCTTGCATACGTATAGAATGATGATCATGTATAGTTCTAATAAAACAAAATTTTATGCGTACAAGATAAGTCGTGATGTTGTCTAGGTGGAAAAAAGATGAATAAGGATGATGATGACAAGAATAATAATAACATAATATGTTAAAATTTTTGTTTGGACATTGATCGATTTTCTTGTGATTAAGATATTTAATTCATTTTATTGTAATCAAATGGCATAAAATTATTCAATGTGCCTATTTGATAATTGTGGTAAAGCTTATTGACAAAATTAAATTGATGTTTAAATAAGCGAGAAGTAGAATAGTGTTGTATTAAAGGTTAGGGCATGTATTAATTGATGTGTGGACTAAGGAGTTACATTAAATAATCTCACATTCAGATAGTATTTAGCATTAATTGCGACGTGTTGCGTTGTATTGCTGATGTTTTAAGTTGCTAACTCCACCAACTCATCAACGCAATGTATTAAATATGTCAACACGTTATATTGAAATGCCAATAAAATTATGTGTTGACATTTTTAATACATTGCGTTGATGAGTTAACAGACTTAACAACTTAAGAAAGTTAGCAATTGATCACAACTATAATTGCGATTATATAATTTTTTTTAAATGATAGGGTATTTAGCATTAATTATGATATGTTATTACACCAGTTCGATAAAATAACTAATGTCATATACAAATGAGCTTGTAATTTACATGGCTGTACTAAACTTTTTTCTTATATAGACAATTAGGCATTACATATACAAATAATAAATAAACAACTGCGTGACAATGTAATCGTTATTTTTATTTGTGGTACCTCCGGAATAACAGTCATTTCTATTCATTACAATTGTTGTTATTATAAAATAGGTCATTTCTATTCATTACAATTGTTGCTATTATATAAAATAGGTCATATATTTGAATCAAGTCAAATACGAGATTGGCCTAAATCCTCTCACAAGAAAATTTGTGCAGTAGGAGTAATTATTTCTCCCTTCCTCATTTTTTATGTTCACATCATCTTGAGCATGCCTCATTAAATAACACTTTGATATATTTCACTAGTCAAACATTAACCATAAGTGTATTAAAGATGCCTAAGAGTAGTCAAAAAGATCTTATTTTATGCTCATCTTTTGTTTAATTCCTAAGAAATTTCACTCAAAGCCCAGATTTGTAATATCCACTAAATTGGTGGCATATCGCACAATATATTAATCATTATATTACAATTTTTTTAATCTTAATTTTATATTCACTTTACAATTTTGCCATTTCTCAAATTAAAATTCGTAACCGTACCACTGAGGTAAAACTTTTTGTGGAGACTAAAGCCAATAATCCACAAATAAAATAACTTCACCTGAATTTGGTCAATTCTACGCTTTTCTTACGCAAGTCAAACGTTTTATTAACAAAAACTCTCAATATATAAAGTTTAATAAGAGCCTCTCCAATGGATGCTAGCGGATAGGCTAGCCGATCGCGGACGTTAGCTGATCCGCTAGCCTCCATTGCGGCAATTTAGGCTAGCCGATTCGCGGGCGCTAGCCGATGCGCTAGCCGCCATAGCAGGCTCAATTACGGCTAGCTGATTTCATTTTTTTAATGTATTTTTTATGCATTTTTTTATTTATTGCAATTTAATGTATTTTTTTTTAATTATGGAGTAATTTTTTTTAGGATGTACCTTTTTTTAATTTATATAAAATTATTGCATTTTCTCGTATCTGTGTCGTAAATTTAATTTCATATTTTGCGTGATTGTAATTTATTTATTTTTTATAATTTTGCTGGCCTATGGCTAGACTATTGCTTGTCCTGATGATATGGCAGGATGAGTTTCTTGTCCTGATGACGTGGCAGGAAGAGTTTTTGGCTAGGCTATAGCTGACTTATGGCTGGCTTAAAGCCATTGAAGATGCTCTAAGTATCTGATTCGTATAAATGTTGCAATTTAATTTAAGGATGATGCAGAGGATAGATTGGCATCTTCATAAATAATTAATGTAAAATACATAAATATGAAATTAATTTATTGGGCGAATTTCCAAAAATCACCCGTCAAATTCTGAGTTATCTCATTTTCTTTTATAATGGTCAATTATATTATAATTTACTAACATTTTTGTTAACTGTTCTATGGTGAAAAATTCCAACAAATTATGTGCCTGACGCATATATGTATGAAAATTAAAGATATAATTGACTAAGTGTATTGGATGACGTCGTTTAAATTGCCGCATAGTGTTTTCTATTTAACGTATTTAACATAATTTTGATCAAATATGATATTATGGACTTAATTGTGAAAAATGACAAATTTGTGATATATCATTATTTTTTAAAATTGTGAACTTGTCTATAACTAACTTTATAGTACTACCAAACTTGGTGATCTATGCTCTACTTTCTATTTCGCAAAAAAACATTAAATTGTGCTGCGTAGCTTTCTCAGGTATAGATCCTATTTAGGCACACGTGTCAATTTATCTTGCCAAAAATATTGTTTAAATTTAAAAACATTAATTTAAGAAAATATTTGAAAATGGCAACCAGCGACTGCACATTTCGTTCTTCAATAATTGCAGCCGATTCAGAGCCCATATCTAAGTCAAGTCTATTCAATTCACTTTTTAATTTCTAGCTCAAGCCTAAATTACGCCATAATTTATTAGTCTAAAATTCAACTCAGCTATCTATTAAAAATATCTCTAAAATTTTTTGTCAAAATTTAAGTAAAGGAGAACTCGTCTTCATTTCATACAACCATAACCAACAAAATATTTGCGCTAATTACCGCTAATTAACAATGAATATACAGTAAAAGATAAAAACTAATTTTATGAAATATTATGAAATCATAACAATAGACTTGTGAAACATTCTATCTTCTACATTAAAAAATACTATAAAAGCTAAAAAATATATAGCTGAGTAAAAACATTGATAATCAAATTCAGATTCAAATTAAAAAACTACTAAATCCAAAGCATAAGTTTAAACCTTAATCAATTGCTGGATGCAATGTTGCTATCATACGTCCACCAGAGCATTCATGGTCATGCACCAATCATCTCACCAACAACCCCACTTTCACCTTCCCATATAAAATACACAAATTTGATACTACATATTTATGAAAGAGATCAACTAGAAATTAATATGGATAAAAATGAATTATTTTTATAAACTGTATATTTTTCTAATTCTACAATTGAACTGAATATTGGCTTGGAAGGCAAAATCATCAATAAAAATTTTAAAGCATAACTTGAGAAAATTCAAGGAGCTAGTACAATACGAAAGCGTGCATATATTATAAATTGAAGTTATGTAGTAGGAGAGCTATAGTTGTGAATATTAATTAAAATTTATAAAAACTGGAGCCAATCAAAACGAATCTTTGTGAGTATCAGCATCGGCACTTTTGCCACTCAATACAGAAAAGCAACACATATATTTTGATTCGCTGATATGAATACTTGTTTAATATTGTGACGATAACTACACTTAACATTTTAAAAAATTATTAATAGGAGTATATTTTTTGAAAAGTTATACTACTAGTATCTAATCTTTTGACACTGCAACGGTTATAATTCGATTCAAGAAAAATATTGGCTAAATATTAAAGAAAACAAAATGATAATTTTTCTGGGACGAAAATTCTGTATTTAACATGTGTCAGAGTTACATTAGATGTTTGAGATAAGTACTAAAACTTTGTTTTGATACCATGAAAATGATAATTTTTGTATTTACGTATATATACTGTATTATTTACTTCAAATTGGACCGCAAAATGTAATTGTTTAAAATGATAATTTTTGTATTTAAGTATTTTTTTCTTCAAATTGTTATGCTATACGAAAATGATGAAAATAATATGCATATTAAAGTGTAATTTCCTTTTTTAGTTAATGGTAGTAAAATTAAATTCTAAATCCATGCCTATAATGACGAATAAAAAGTATATGGTCCGGATGTATTATTACTGTTTGACGTATTCAACCGATCACATAACGTGACAATACATCCAAAGTACTACTCCATAATGACAATGCTTTGACTATGAAAAAGTTACCAACACGAACATTTTGCTCTAAATTTAGAGAAACCGAAATAGAATAGGAACATAGCAGATATCTTATTGATAATTCAATGAAGAAATCAGATATCTCATGTGTTGATTAGAGAGTAATGGTATTTGATTGAGTATTATATTGACATTTTTTCTTGATAAAAATGATAATCATGTTTTCTAATTTTCTTTCTGACATATTTCATCTTGAAGCATTAGTCACTCGCTTTGAAATGCTTTTCAAGTGCTTTCATTTTATTCTTAACTAATGTTTTTACTTTTTTTAGTGTGCCTCTAATTGTTGCTACAACACGATTAAGCAAACCTAATGTGAACTGATGAACACGGTCTTTCCATATGTTCAAGAGGTGCTCGATAAATTATTTTGGCGGGGAGGAAGCTGACATCATAAATCACCAAGTGTACATATTTTTAAGGTGATATACTTGAGATATAATGTAAGTTAAAAAAAATGATTTCCAGATATTCAGATATTAAAATTTTTATTATATTCTTTTTAGATATTTTATGTAAATTCAGAGGACGTTTGAAAGCTATGTTAGAACGAGTTACAAACTCATCTAGCTTTAATAGTGCGTACGGCACTCATATTAACATAGTAAATAACCTATGTCATTTTTATGGCCCGAGAAAGTCCGTCTTGAAGTCTATATTTCAACCTAGATTATATCTATAATATTGGTGGATTAACTAACAGTTTTAAAGGTTAAACCAAGAATAGAACAAAATTACTAAATTGACCTTCATCTTTCCTACTCTTAATTTGTGCATACATATTATTGAAGTAATTTTAGTCTACATAAAATTTAGCATGATATTTATTTTGTACCACTTAGAAATATAACTAATACAAATCACGATATTAATCATTGTCATTATCATAACTAGCCGCAATATGAATATTCTACCAAACAAACCCTTAGTTTTCCATTTCAAACTTCAATGTCAACTTTGCTAATTTTGATTTCAATTTTTTGGATGATTTGTTTTCAAATGTTTTTAATTTTTAGAAAAATACATTTTTTTTTATCTTATTAGATTCATGCAAAAATTTCTAACTGAATGCTCACCTCACATATATGTACAAGCATATATGTATAAGATGTTTCACTTAGAAGTTAAAATACTAGATATACATTATATAAGGATTTTTATAGATGAGTTTCACTGAGGTGTATTATGTGCACGATAATATTTTTACTCAACATAGTGTGACACATACTGTTTAAATGCCCCTGCATCAATGTGCGATGAGTGGCACACTTTGTGAGCGCATGATGTATGTCAATAGTCGAAATTCTAAAGGCATGTGCGATGGATATTTGAAGCATCAATACTTCGTTAAATCCATGTATGAGTACTAATGTCGTAATATACTCTAGGTTGTAACAAATCATGAAACATACGGTTTAAATGCGTCCTTCAACAATGTACAACGAGTAGCACATTTTATATTAGCATGCTCTATAATTCGGACCGAATAATTGAGTAATTGTTACTTAAAATAACATCATAATGTAGGTTATAACAAATCATAGGAAATACAGCCCAACCACCTAAGAATGAATTACACGAATAAAACTGAATAAATTAAGGATAAATATCGTGTGATATATAAGGAAAAAAAGAATTACAATCCCAACAAAAAGAGGCAGTTATAATTTATGAATATATCCTGTCATAGAAAATAACAAACCATAACAAGCCAGCCTTAAATCATCCTTCGCATTTAGGTAACCCCACCAATTTATAACGCCCTTAACTTTAATTAATTTTATTAAATTAAATTTTATTTTACTCAACTCCTTAATTCCTGTGTTCGTGTATAAGAATGAACACAATGTGTGTGTGAGTGAGGAGCCAAAAGCCTGGCCACCTCTTAGTTTCTTCCCTAAACCACGTACAAAATCCACTGCCACTTGTGTTCAAGAATTTGTTACAGAAAGCCCTTGAATTTATTTTTCTCTCTCTCTCCATTGCCAATTTATACCATTTCTGACCTTTTTCATCAAATGGGTTTTAGATTATAGGTCCTCTATTTATTAGGTGCGCACACACACATTGAGGGAATCCATCTAGATTATTATGAGGAGATCGCCGTAATCCGTGATAGAGAGAGGAGGCCCTTTTCTTACACTGATCTCTGTATTTTTTATTTATTTTCGGAGATATAAGGATTGGGTTTTTTATCGTTGAGATAAGACGCCTAGTAAAGATTGGATTTTTATTGGCATCTAGAGTCTGAATTTTTGTGTGGATAGTGTTTTTGTTTCTTGATTTTTCTTGTAATTTGGGGTTTCTGTGTTTCTGGGTTTTGATTCCATGGCTGCTGGTGCAGAGGTATCCGGTGAGGGAGTGGTTGTTGATTCCCAAATTGCTGTTGTTGAGCCTTCATCACCCAAAAATCATGGCCCTCCTAGTGAAAAAATCGTTGAGAAAATTGAGAATGATAATGAAAATGAAACTGAGAATTTCGGTTCTGTTAATTCTGAGGAGTCAGATATAAGTAACGGTGTTAAAATTTCTGATTCGAAATTGAATGTGGATTCAAAGTCGGAGCTTCAAATGAAGGAAATTGTTGATATGTTGAAGAAACTCAAGTTGAATCCCATGGCCAAGGAGTTTTTTCCTTCTAATTATTATGATGGCCAAATGGGTGATTACAACTTTGTGCTTTCAGATAAGAATTTGGGGGATGATGGCCCTAATAATCGAAGGGTATATACACTCTCTCTCATCATTTGAATGTTGTAAATTGATGTTTTTTAATTATTTAATCTATGTGATGCTTGGTGTTGTACTGATCCATACTGTTTTGATTCGGCTTGTTCGCATTTCTGAATTGAATTGTGAGGTTTTAAACATGGAAAAGCATTTTGCTGGTGTGGTTTATGAGTTTGAATGAATTGTGTTGTAATTAACTTATTTGACAACGTGGTAACTTTTTTCATTATCGTGATTCTTGACTGAGGTTTTGTTCTTTATGAATGATCTGTTTCTGAAAACGAGATTTTTGTTTTAGCTGTTAAAAATATATTTTTTTACTGATGATGCTGAGGAAAATAATTTTATGCACTTGCAAATGATTATATTTGGCGGTTTCCCTGATGATCTTATTGTTTCAGAGTATCAGCATGAAAAGCCTTTTAGCTATCCTGACCCTCCGAATACTTCTCTGGTGATCTTAATACCATATTTGTGCTTTTATGGACTGGGTTAAATCTAAAAATTATGGCCAATGTTGCCTCATAGCTGTCTAAATCTTGCTGCAAAACTGTATTTTTGTATATGCACTCTTTATGTGTTTTTGTTGATTTTGCTGCAACACTGTTTTATGGACTGGCTTAAATCTTAAAATCACAACCATATGTATATTTTCTTCAGAATAGGAATTGTTAATTTGTACATGGTTTCATGAAATAAGCATTAATTAGTGATTACTGGACTAAACCTGTGATTTGGCACATGATTTTTTCTCATAAATCATTTTTCATAGTTCTGCTGTAAAAAGAATTGATTTTGACATGTGTACTAAAGTTTAGATTCTGACCTTGCATTTTGACATTCTTTTGTATTAAGGTATTAGTAACATCAGGATCTTGTTTGTCAGAATGAGTTTGTTATCTGCACAAGTAATCCTGTTTTTCTACACATTGATGATGAAGATAATATACATTCATGGATTTGCTATTGGTATGCTAAACAACTAGTAATAATAATGTAATTACCATTTTTCTTATGTACTACTCCATAATAATTGGTGTCAGTGACTTCAGGTTTCTTTGCCTTCACCTACTCAGTCACTATTATAATTTGCTAACTGAAATTTTCAACTGTACATTCCTTTGGTTGGGTTGGCTAGTTCTGGCTTGGACCATATCTAACTGCAAATATTTTGAATTTTTCTCCTCAGAGAAGAAATAACTACAACTCAAGCAGGAAGAGAATGAGTGGCAGAGCTGCTAGAGCTCAAAGGGAAGACAGCATTAGGCGAACTGTCTATGTCTCTGACATTGATCATAATGTAAGTGAAGTTGATGAACTTCTTCTTGTCTTAGGGCTAGAAACTTGATATTCACTCATAATTCTAACTTGATTGTTCCTTTGCTTGTTAAATCAAGATTACTGAGGAGCGGCTTGCTGCTCTATTCTGCAGCTATGGACAAGTAAGTTATTCTTCTGACTGACTTTGTCATGTGAATATTTTCTGCATGCTTAATAAAAAAAAATCATGCCACCTTATCTTTAAAATCACTTCTTTCTGGAATATAATATGAGTCTACCTCTGAATGTTCAATTTTTAACCTTGAAGCGCTAGTTACTTTTCTTTGTAGGGAAATTCTTGGCTATATTGTGATTTGTGCCCATGAATTCCCACATGAATTAAACATACTTGGCCTATTTTTATACTTTCCTTTTGTTTATCACTAGTTTGTAGCCATATTTTTGTATACTGTTTTTACATGCTCCCTTGCAGCAAAAAGGACATCTGGATCGACATTTCTCTGTAGGTTTGCTTGCACATCCTTTTGTATGGAAGCCTTCCATACATGGTTTTTGGGTCTTCCAGTTCTGCTATTGTTTTTAACTACTTCTTTCTAAGCCATTTCGTAAACCACCAAGTAGGGTCTTAAAAATTATATTTAGCTCGTCTTCAGCTTTTTAGTTGCATTCACTATGAAGCGTATTTTAGTTTGAAAATATTGTCTTTACTAGTTCATTTGGCAAGTTTCTAGCACTATTTAATTTGTCTTTTTCTGCTTTAAACATTTGACGTGCTGATATCTTGGTTTGACTCGGAAAACCTATATGTCATGTTTCTTTCTTTCTTTCTTTCTTATTTTGCCTCTTTGTCTGCAATGCATACCTGGAGTCTTTGTGCCCGTGGCTCCACTTTAGAAGCCTTGGTAACTATAAATGTTACTAATTGCGTTGTTTAAGCAAATTTTCTCTTATCTTTTACTTAATGCAACTTCAACCATCATGAAATGCAACTCCATTTTTTACGGCATGCAACTTCAACACTGTAAACCTCTGTATTTCTTTTGCAGGTTCTCGATTGCCGGGTATGTGGGGATCCACACTCCCGTCTTCGCTTTGCTTTTGTAGAATTTGCAGATGATTGTGAGTCATCTCTTTCTTTCCCCCCTCTTTCATTGGAGTTCCTTACCATGAATCTCTGATCTCTGAAACATTATCGTTTCTCATGTCCTAAAATCAACAGATTCTGCTAGAGCTGCTCTTATCCTTTCCGGAACACTCTTAGGTTTCTCTCCTATCAAGGTCTTGCCTTCTAAAACTGCTATTCTCCCCGTCAATCCGACATTCCTTCCAAGGGTATGAGTTAATCATCACTATTTGTATTCTATTAAAGATTTTTTCTTGAATTCCTTTCCTCCCATCCAGTTGCTTTCACATATATTTTGTTTCTGACATCTATTTTCTAGTAACTAAACTAATCATATCAATTCTTAATCACTTTGCAGTCGGAGGATGAGCGTGAAATGTGTGCGAGGACAGTTTACTGTACAAATATTGATAAGAAGGCATGCAAACTTTCTCCTTTCCCGCTGTTATGTTGTGTTTTTGTTATTTTACTAATTGGTGCTGTATTCTGAAGATTCATTATTTATAAATTAAATATTTAATATACGCTGAATAATTTTGTCGTAATGTAGGTTACACAACTTGATGTCAAGAATTTCTTTGAAACAAGATGTGGGGAGGTATACCTTGAAGTATAGTATGACTATTCACTTTCCCTGGTTGTGCTTGGAATTGGTATGACCAGACAATTCTCTTAACTTTCAGGTTTCCCGTCTGAGGCTCTTGGGGGATCACATGCACTCTACACGAATTGCTTTTGTTGAATTCTTCATGGTATGCTACTACTTTTATTTTCTCTGTGTTCTCATTTTGTTGTCTAGTTTATGCTTTCTTATTAGAATATGGAGTATTTCATTTTCATAGTATATGATAAGTGCATGTGGGAAATGTGGATAGGACCAGGCTATCAATAGATCCAAAACCACCTTTTAACCATTCAACGAGGAGGATAAAGTTAAGGGTATTTTTAGATGAAGAGAATTCAAACGAAGCTTTATAACGTAAGGAAGGGGACTAAAAGAGAAGAAAAACAACTTGCAAGTGAACCTGCACGAAATGCGGATCAGGAATTCCTGCCCAAGTAGAATATCCACCTACTCTACTAAGATAGAAAAAGTTAATGATCCCAAATCATTCTATCTACTCTTACATAAATAACATAATGAACTAGGGTTCAGAAACAAAAGCAAGGTTGGACCTTTTATTAGGGGCCTGAATAACTTAACTAATTAAGGAATTATTTTTTTTTAAGAAAAATGAGTAGAGGCATTTAGAAATGTGAGTGTTATCCATCTATATAACAGATCAGCATTTCAAATTGTAGGGTGAATGAAAATAATGTTACCAAGGACACTCTCATGAAGATGAACAACTGATAATACTGACATCTAGCAGTAACAGAACTTGAAGCTTTTCTGCATGAATTATCTTCAATTGATGACTGCTTGTACTTTACTTTGTAGAGCTACATTGTTAGAAATCTTTTAAGTTGGAATGTTGGATTATGTTTTAAACTCAAAAGGTGGGAGGACACTAACTCTACGAACGACTACGCGTGTGTCAGGGAACCTGTGCATAAACTTGTTTTCTTAGAAAGTATCGACAAAACACATCATGTTTCTGTGTTGCCTGTCTATTTAGTATCGCGTATAAGCCTTTAATACCATGAAATCGGTCTCAAATTTGTTGGCTTAAATTAAATTTCAGGCTGAGAGTGCAATCCTGGCTCTTGACTGCTGTGGTGAGATGCTGGGATCCCAGCGTATCAGGTACCTCGTTTCCCTGAGCCTGCCGCACTCATTCAGTCTCAACTCTTTAACTTCTTCAGTCTTAACAAGTTTGAGAAACTGTTGTGTAGGGTGAGCCCTTCAAAGACACCGGTGAGGCCGCGGATGCCCCAAGCTGGAGTGCAGTAACGATATAAACTGGAATCGTCTATCCCTGAAAGGTGAAGGTTGCTGTTTGTTCTCTTGGAAGAGAGCCTGCTTCGAAATAGAAGAGGTCGTGAAACTTGCTGTGTTTCAGCTTTCCAATTTCCTGGCAACAGTGACATTTTTTTTCTTTTCCTGCTCCTGGATTTAAATTCTGAGTTTTTTTCGATGAGTGCGAACTCGGCTACGTTATATGATATTTAAACATGAATGCTATCTTGAACTACTGCAATGCTGCTTCAAAATAAATGGAAAAATCGATGCTGCCCTTGCCTTGCTCAAGGGGTGGTTTACAATTTACAGGTTTTTTGTTTATGGGAAAAAGATGATAAGTGAAGTAACATAAGTGTAGATTTTGCTTACAAAATATTTATGTTCCGCAGGCATAAAATATCTATGATACCCATATAACTTTGATTTTTGCCCATAAAATACTCATTTTTCTTGCTCTTGGGATGTAAGACCTTTACTACTAGAGGGATCCTTATATTTGTGCCATAATATTGTCTTCGTTGTCCTAAAATATCTTTACTCTGAAGGTGAATGATGTATATATATGTACAACTTACTAAAACTGAGTTAAGAGCATCCGCAGCGGTAGGAATTTTGGCGTCCGTTCGTCCGTGCCAGCAGCAAGGACGAGCTCGTCCGTCGCGGCGAGCTATCCGTCCGTGCCAGCGGCACAGCGCTGCTCTTAGCTAAGAGCACGTCCGTGCCGCTGAGCAGCCCTACGTGGCACGATTTGATTGGCCAACGGCTAAATATCGATTTTTCTTTTTTTTTTAAAAAAAAATTGTAATTAATACAAAAAAAAAAAAAATTGGATTCCCAAAAAATAGAGCCGTTTATGGATGTTTTTTTTGGATTTTTGTGATTTTTTTAAAAAATGCCAAAATCATCTATAAATACACACATTCATCATCCACTTTTCACATCAAATTATCTCTCATTCATACTTTTTCATACTAAATCATCTACATCTTCCTCTCTCACTCAAACCCTTTCTAAAAAATTCTAAAATGGATTTCACCGATCTCATTGCGGAAGCGGAGCGTGAAGAACAAGAATATTATGAACAATATCGTGCCGCCTATGAAGCCTATGTCGCCGCCAATACCCCGCCCCTCCTCCTCAACCAACTAGATCAAAACGTCGCTACATCCCTCGTGATCGGGAAGGAGCCCACGAAAGGCTCGTTGCCGACTATTTTTCCGACCAGCCACGGTATCCAGAAGATTACTTTCGGCTTAAATGCATCAAAGATCATAGGCTAGGGTTCCATTTAAAAAGGGATTTGACCAAAGCATTTAATGAACAATTAAATAGGAGAAGAATAATGCCTTAGCAAAGAAATCCAACAAAAGGTTATCGCAATAAATGCTCATCAGAGTTTCCAAAATAATTCCAACTGTTTCATATCCAAAATATTCCCACGAAATAAAAGTATTCATCCCAACCAAAAGATAACAATTTTTCATAAAATAGCGGAAGCGATCAAGAGAGAAGTGAGGCTATGTATGGAGACACAACGACACTTTAAGTACCAACAGATCATCTTATTATTTCCTACTCAACACCGCCGCCCGCTCGCCACCGCTCAACCTGCACATAGGGAAAACACATGCAGGGCTGAGTACTATAAACATACTCAGTGGACTCATGCCGAAAACAGTTTTATCAACATTAGTAATTATCATGCCATTTTCAAGTGTCCATCGGGGTTTTAACTTTAGAAAGACCCGAGGCACCAAAATATTTCTTTATCAAATATCACGGTCGCGCAACCATTTTTCTCATCGACGTTTACCATATCCTCATTCTACATGACAAGGAATGCGGCCGCAATCCAGGTCACTAGACCGGCCAACCCGTACGCTGACACTCGGTCTAACATTGGTGTACACTAACCCAAGTAGAGTTTGCGGCTCTACAAGGATCCGAATTCGATTAAATCAATAGTGGCATAGCCACGAGGGATAGGCACGACAAAACAAATCAAGGCATGATAACACATATCTCATTCTCATCAATATCAGTTTAGGACAATGTCCTTATTTTAAAAGAAAGCCCACCTCGTC
Source organism: Salvia hispanica (assembly GCF_023119035.1). Classification (NCBI taxonomy): domain Eukaryota; kingdom Viridiplantae; phylum Streptophyta; class Magnoliopsida; order Lamiales; family Lamiaceae; genus Salvia; species Salvia hispanica. The sequence continues at coordinate 33,917,517 of NC_062970.1, forward strand.
GGCTTATCTCGAAAGTATTCTCTTCTCCTCGTTTATCACGCTGAGAGCGCGAAGTATCACCTTTAAATTAGGCGTATCACAAATCAGTTTCAATCATTGATTTCAAATCATGCATGTCTCCCATATTTCCCTTTTTTCCCATCGATTACTTTCAAATCATCAAACAAAATCAAAGTATGATTAGCATATCATTTTTATTCAAATAACAACTCCAAATTCACCATTAAATCGTGTCACGCATGAGTGTTCCACACACACAACACACGCACACGATCACAACACATGTGCACGCCGACCGAGGCGTGCACACACACACACACACGGTCTCGCACACACACACTTGCACACATATATCCCGAAATTCACCGATTAATTTCCCCTTCACTCAATCTATATGCATGTGGAAACAAGAACACCGATTGATCGGTAGAAGAAGAGGAGATCAATAATTAAAGTACCTTTTCCAAAAGAACGAACGGTAGAAACAAGGAATTAGTCTTGATTCTTCAATAATCTCTTGAATTTCACTTGAATTCTTCTCAATTGATGAAGAAATCTTGAAGAAAACTTGAAGAAAATATGGAGAAAGTGGGAGAGAGATTTTCGAAATTGTTGAGGAGTGGGGCGCCGGTTTTTGGTGTGCTAGGGTTTGATCTCTCTCTTATATTTATAGAGTGCCAAAATAATAATATCCCAATAATTAAATAAATCAAGATTTGGAAGATATGGAGAGATTTGGGGAAGTGGCGTTAATTAGTTGAGAAGTAGGAGGATTTTCGAATTTTGTAGGCTATTTTACTTAGCCTATGATTTAAATTCAAATATTTCACGGAGTAGAATAATATATCACGGAGCAAGAAAATAATAATCAAATCTCCCAAGTATAGCCAAAAGTGGCGTGTAAAAATCAAATCTTCCAAGGGATTTGAATTTCAAATCCTAATTTAATTAGGATATGCAATATCTTCTTAGATTTGGCAAGATATGCTAGGATATTCTAGCATATTTATATTTATTCATGGAATAGAATAAATAAGAGATCAAATAAATAAATAATTCCCTCTTCTCCAATATATGAGATTTTCGAAAATCTCATGGGAAAAATCAAAGTGGTGGTTCGAAAATTCCATGTAGGAATTATAGAGTATTTGGACTTTGGATTTAATTTGGATAATTATCCCAAACAAATAATTAAATCCAAGAATAATATTATTTCTTCTCCAATAATCATGATGGCCGAAAATTCCACCAACAAATAATGAATAATCGGACTTTGGATTTAAATTTGGAAAATTCTTCCAACCAAATAATTAAATCCAAGAAAAATAGGATTTCTTCTCCAAATAAAAATAGGAGGGATCGAATAATTCCACATGATTTAATAATGCTCCTATTTAATTCTCACTCATCCCTTAGGAAAATAATTCACCCACAATTATATTTCTCCGCATCAAATATTCACACCCAATCAATCATTTCTTTACTTCCTCTTCTTTTTCTCAACGCATTGACCTTTCAACGGCCACGTCATATTTTCCCATCTTTGACTATTCAATAGCCACGTCAACATTTCAACAAGTTGACTATTCAACTCAATCTCAATTCTCATACGCAATTAGGTCACAAAGACACTATGCAATTAATTACTCATCAAATAATCCACATATCATAGCATTTAAGGCATTTAATGCAAAAATTTTATAACCCGAAAATTAGGGTTTGAAAAAGTGGGTCCCACCCGCCCCACTCGAGTACACTCTCCATTCGCGTAACCAAACGCGGGCTCAGATGTACAAGGTCTTCCAAGATTGGAGGACCGCCACTGACCCCACGGAGAAGATGTTTCTTCACTCGATGCTCGAGAGCATGCGGGTTGATTTGGATGTCGCGAGGGCACGGCTAGGGGGTTCCGACGTGGGCTCAGATACCACGGGTGGCGGCGGCGGCGGCGGCGGCGACGACGGCGACGACGGCGATGAGGAGTAGAGAGCGGCGGGGCTCGTGTGTGGAAGCCCTTTTTTTAAAAAAAAAATCATGTACTTTTTTTTTAAAATCTTTGTACTTTTTTTGAATGGAATGGATTAATTTTCCCGTATATGTGTCGTAAATTTAATTTCGTAATTTAATCGTAATTTTAATTCCGTAAATGTAGTATATTTTGAATTATTTTTATTGCGGCTGGCCTATGGCTATCCTATGGCTGGCCTAAATCCGATGTGGCAGGTAGATTTTTAGTGCTGCTGACGTGGCAGGGAGAGAGAATGGCTAGCCTATTGCTGGCCTATGTAGCATTGGAGATGCTCTTAAGCGGCCACAAAGGCGGCGGCCCAACGCTTATCCTTGAAGTGGTCGTCGACTACCGCCTATGGATTTGGCATGTATATTTCGGTGTTGCCGGATCCAACAACGACTTGAACGTGCTATATTCTTCACCACTCTTCGATGATTTTTTGAATGGTGTAGCACCGGGGATCGACTTCACCGTCAACGGAAATGCATACCACATGGGTTACTATCTCGCCGATGGTATCTACCCAAGGTGGTCGACTTTCGTGAAGTCGTTCAGCAATCCACAAGAGCCGAGACAGATTCTTTTTGCACAGCGTCAAGAGTCTGCTCGGAAAGACGTTGAAAGAGCTTTTGGGGTCCTTCAAGGCCGATTCAACATTGTGAAGTCCCCTTCTTGGCTTTGGTACGTTAAGAATATCGCCGGCATCATGTACACGTGTATTTTCTTGCACAACATGATTATAGCTAACGAAGGACCGAGGGCGGCTAACTTTTACGACAAGGATGAAGCCGGAAACTCAACCGCGAGGTCTCCCCCACGGCGAGGTGTGCGTACGACGGTGAACGAGAGGATCGAAAGAAGACACACAATGCGCAATACAAGAGCCCACACTGAGCTACAAAAAGATCTAATCAATCACATTTGGACGAAATTCGGCAACGAGTAGTGGGTCTTTTTAATTTTATGGATTTTAATTATGTAATTTTTTAATTATTTTGTAATTTGTAATAGTATTTCGGGTATTTTTAATGCATTTTAATATTGTGGAAATGTTTTTATTTAAATTGAATAATAGAATGGTGGAACCCTTGAGCTTGTCCTTAGCTAAGAGCACGGATGTGGGTGTTGTGCTCTTAGCTAAGGACAAAGAGTAAAAGTGGGTCCGGGCCCACTTCCGTGCTCTTATCTAAGAGCACGGATGTGGATGCTGCTATAATCTGATGTTATCTACAAAATAAAGTATATAATTAAAAAGAAAAGTTACGACATAAAACTGATATGTTTATGTAACGTAAACTAATATGCTCAATTATTATACTAAAATTCCACAAGATTGGGCTCATCAATGATGATTTATATATCTGAACATGTACAGTTAGGATTTTATTAGATTTATCAAGAAAATACTTTTATTTTAACATAATATTTATGAAAACAAAAATTAATAAAGTACTAGTAACTTAAAATTTTCAAATATTGTTTTTTGAACAGAAATTCTTCAATTCACACGTGATCTTAGACATTAAAATTGAGATTGACAGAAATTCCTACTATAAAATAAATTAAATCACAATAAATTTAGTTTAAATTCATAACCACACGTTTAAGGCATGAGTCATCTTCTGTTGATATTCATGACCATGGATAATGAGAATGACATATATGGGTGAAATTAGGCAATAGCAACTAAATGTCTAATTTTTAACATTTGTTTTGAGCTCCAATTTTGTGTCTTCAATTTCATATTTCAATTGTTGCAATTTATATTTTTGGTTATTTATTTATATTATTAAATTTGCATTTCTATGTTTTTTTATAAATTTTGCAATACTAAAATGTTATACTCCACTATAGTAATAATAATATTAAAAATACAACATTCAAATATTACATAATATAGGATGGTTGGGTGGTTATTGATAAATGACCAAAAATATGTACGGTTATCGAGAGCATAGAAGTTGAATAAATATTGAGAGCATAGAAAAAATAATTAAATATTGAAAAATGTGATTGGTTAGATGGTACGTTCGGTCATTGATAAACATGGTCTTAACATAAATGAACATTTTTTCTTAAATCTTTGTCTTAGAAAAAAATGCCTTAACCATAGTTGAATGAAGAAGTATATATACTCTCTCCGTCCCACTTTAGGAGTCCCGGTTTACCATTTTTTGAGTGTCCCATTTTAGGAGTCCCGATTGAAATATTCCATAAATGGTATTAGGCCCCACATTCCACTAACCTTTTTCCACTCACATTTTATTATAAAATTAATATAAAAAATTAGAACTCACATTCCACTATCTTTTTTCACTAACTTTCATTTACATTTCTTAAAACTTGTACCGAACTCAACCGGGACTCTTAAAGTGGGACGAAGGAAGTACTAAATTTAGGAAAAATACCTAAAACAAAACAAATATCAAAAATAGCTTAAAAATGATAACTTGTCACATTTAAACATATGTCCCCAAAAAATTTGTCATTATTTGATTTGACATCAGTTTTAAGAAATATTTGTTGAAAAAGTTAGTGAAACGTATGATTTATTATTAAAAAGAAAAAATCAAAAGTGAAAGACGACAAATGTTTAGGCCGGGATGAACGAAAATAAAAACAAGTGATAAATTTTCACAGATTGATGAAGGTAAAAAGACCAACGAAATACTTAACAAATTAATAAAAATAACAAAAAATTGACAACTTGTGACATTCGAACATATGAATATACTAAAAAGGGCAAAAAATAAAAATAGGACAAAAATGATAACATATGACATTAGAACAAGTAGACAAAAGTGTAAATTTCGCGGGAGGTGGTGTTTATTCTCCCAAATGATAGTTCCATTGACTTTGCGAAAAAACAACGGTCTTCTAAGACTGCATTAGAAGAGTCAACTCATTCAAACCACACACGAAGCCCAACCCATGCATATAAATAGGACTACTTCATGGACAACCATTTACAACTACCACAAACAAAAACTCTCTCGCACAAACACAAACAATCTTTTTGCAAAAGAGGGAATGGGCAGCGGCAACGCCAGTGCTGTGAAGGTAGTAATAATCAACACACAATTCGTGGAGACTGATGCCAGAAGCTTCAAATCTGTCGTTCAGAGCCTCACGGGGAAGGACTCTACTATCCCCCCCGCCGCCCAGCCGCCTCAGCCAGCAGGCGGAGTTTCAGCTTCGTACAATTCTGCGCCGGTTTTGACGCGTGGAATGTCGTTTAGGGATTTCGAGAGAATGATGAATGAGTTGAACTGACAAGAATTTAGTATTGTGCAGAGGCAGAGCTATCTCTATCTCTATCTCTATCTCTATCTTTGTTAATATTTTTTGACCCATTTCTTCTCTAGTAGGTTACTGGAGAGGATGGATGATTTTTTTTATTGTAATCACATGTATCATGATTATACTACTACTACTATATATTTCTTCATTCTTTTCAACCATTTTGTTGTTACCTTAAATCCAACAGAAATAGTACTATCATTTTCCAATGTTCATGGAGTATCCGGCGACGATGATGATGAAAAAGACCATGTTTTGTTTATTTATTTTGGGGTTATACGCCCAAAAATGACAAAAAGAATTTTGTATCAAGTTTTGTGTATTTGTCACCCCCTACCAAACTGCACCTAATATAATTACAAAAAGCATTCACAATCAATTTTATAAATCATGTTATTTCCTGAAACATTTTTGTCGAAAATCAAAACAATTTACCAAAACTAAACTTTTATCCGACTAATTAAACTAGGCAAAATAATCAAAGTAATAGTAGTCAAAAGACGAAAAATAGAAAATTACCACCGTTTTGGTGGAAATCAAACCAAAGATCTCTCACTAAAACAGACTTTAATATGTATCAGTTTTAATTTGCCACTATACTAAGTGGCATCAACTCAATTAATTTACAGATGACCTTAAAAAAATTATGAAAACACAAAACAATTTTTTTTTTTGAGAAAAAATAAGATTTATTTATCAAGACC
>NC_062970.1:33923631-33975672 GCF_023119035.1 Salvia hispanica
ATAGGTAGCCAAAGCCTATCTAGGTTGTGAAAAAGTTTTACTTCTACAAGGTACCGGTTGGGCCACCTACTGTGATGACCTGTTCCACGACCCAACCTTCAATGTAGAAGACTTAGACTGATTTTACTTCCCGGCGCTTTAATTATATAATTAAATACGGTCAATACCCATTAAAGTAAAATACATAGTATGAAGAAAATATTTATTATTCTCATTAAATGAAGAGTGTTTACAATATACAAGCAATTTATCAAATTCAAAATAAACTAGAAAAATGCTTTTTAGTATATATGTTCCAACAATCTCCCACTTATACTCAAAACATGCTTTCGAGTATACTACTGTCAATTTTTCTTCAATTTCTCCCACTTATAGAGAAAGCAGGTCTGAGTCTTTAATGCATCTAACACCTATGCCTTCCATATGACGATTGAACGTCCCACCCGATAGGGCTTTCGTGAAAGGATCAGCTAGGTTGTTTTCTGTTGCAATCTTGACTACTTGTATGTCACCTCTCTGTACAATCTCCCGAATGATATGATACTTCTTCTCAATGTGTTTGCTTGCCTTATGGGATCGTGGTTCTTTTGAGTTTGCAATAGCTCCAGAGTTATCATAATAGACCGTGATACTCTTGGGCAAACTCTGAATCACACCCAACTCCTTTAGGAAGTTCTTGAGCCATACAGCCTCCTTTACAGCTTCAGAAGCAGCTATGTACTCGGCTTCCATGGTTGAGTCCGCAATGCATTTCTGCTTTGCACTCTTCCATATAACGGCTCCACCTCCCAAGGTGAACACATAACCAGAAGTAGACTTCCTCGAATCACGATCAGATTGAAAATCTGAATCCGTGTACCCCATCGGACATAGATCAGATGCCTTGTAAACTAGAACATACTCTTTAGTCCTCTTCAGGTACTTGAGTATATTCTTTACTGCAGTCCAATGTCCTTGGCCAGGGTTCGACTGATATCTTGCCACCATGCCTACGGTAAAGCATATATCAGGTCGTGTACACAACATAGCATACATGAGACTTCCAACTGCCGAGGCATATGGAACCTTTTTCATGTCCTCTATCTCTGTATGTGTCGTAGGACACATCTCCTTTGATAGATGAATTCCATGTCTGAAAGGAACGAAACCCTTCTTGGAATTCTCCATGCTAAAACGTTGTAGTACAGTATCGATGTAGGATTCTTGAGACAAGCACAACATTCTTTTCTTGCGATCTCTGATCACTTTGATTCCTAGAATGTGTCCCGCATCTCCCAAGTCCTTCATCTCAAACTGGGTAGACAACCAGTTTCTTACGGACGACAACATCTTATTATTGTTTCCAATTAGTAAGATGTCATCTACGTAAAGTTCCAAGAACACCACATTTGCACCTTCAACTTTCTTATATACGCAACTCTCTTCTGGGCACTGATCAAAACCAAATGATTTAACAGTTTTATCAAAATACATGTTCCATGCTCTGGATGCTTATTTGAGTCCATAAATGGATCTTTTAAGCTTCCACACCATGTGTTCCTTGCCCTTAACCTCATAGCCCTCGGGTTGTTTCATGTAAATGGTTTCCTCAAGACTGCCATGCAAGAAGGCGGTCTTGACATCCATTTGCCAAACTTCCCAGTCCATGTAGGCTGCGATGGATAGGAGAATCCAAATTGACTTAAGCATAGCGACGGGCGAGAAGGTTTCATCATAATCGATGCCTTCCCTCTGGGTATATCCCTTTGCCACTAATCTGGCATTAAACAATTTAACCTTCCCAATGGCAATGCAGCCTTCGGGCAGGTTTTCAAGGTCGTAAACGTCCTTATCCTCCATTGATTGTAATTCGGAATCCATTGCCTCAATCCAGTTGAGACCATCCAAATCATCTATTGCTTCTTTGTAGTTCCAGGGGTCAGGTTCTAGATGACCGGAAACTGAGTCTGAAGACTCTCCCAGACCAATCCACCTTTCTGGTTCTTTTGAAACCCTCCCACTACGACGAGGCTCTACAATCGTAGGAGTAGAAGTTGTAATACGTGGTGCAATATTTTCTTGTGGGATTTTCTCTTGTGTAATTGGAACGTCATCATCTCTCATCTCATCAAGAGTGATTACACTTCGGGGTTTCTGATTCTTTATATATTCCTCTTCCAAGAACTTTGCATTTGTGCCTACAAATACTTTGTTGTCTTGGGGACTATAGAATTCATAGTCTTTCGTTCCTTTGGCATATCCCACAAACAAACATACCTCCGTGCGAGAGTCCAATTTACTTGGATCTTTAACTAGCACATGCGCCGGACAACCCCATATCTTGAGATGTTCTAGGTTGGGCTTACGCCCAGTCCATAACTCATGAGGTGTCTTAGGCGCTGACTTTGTAGGTAAGTTATTGTGGGTATAACACGCTGTTTCTAGAGCAAACCCCCAAAGGAACTTTGGCAACTGAGCATAACACATCATTGATCGAACCATTTCAAGAAATGTTCGATTTCTCCTTTCCGCAACTCCATTTTGTTGAGGAGTGCCAGGTGCAGTCAGTTGGGATTCAATCCCAGCTTCCGCTAAGTAGCCCAAAAATTCATCACTAAGGTACTCGCCTCCTCGATCAGATCGTAAGGCTTTTATAGTCTTACTATGACGCGTTTCTGCAAATGCCTTGAATAGTTTGAATTTCTCAAAAGATTCCGATTTGCGTTGCATCAAATAGACTTGGGCTAGTCTTGAATGATCATCAATAAAGGTGATGAAATATACATAGCCTCCCCTAGTTTGAATTTGGAATGGACCACACACATCCGAGTGAATGAGATCTAGTACTTTCTTGGCTCTATTTCCTTTGATCTTAAAGGATCTTTTGGTCATCTTGCCTTCCAAGCAGGATTCGCAAGTTGGAAAAGGGTCTAAGCTTAGTCCCTCAATTGAGCCTAGGCTCGCCAACTTTTGGATCCTTCTCGGATTGGCATGCCCAAGCCTTAGATGCCATAAGTACATATCATTCACATCATGTGGTGAAGTCTTTCTCTTGCGAGAAACAGATATGTTATTCGACTCAACAACTTGATGCGTAGAGCGTATAGTATACAAGTTATTATCCATGATACCTTGACAGATAAAATAATCATCTCTCCTTATAATGCAAGCATCATTGAAAGAAATAGAATATCCGTCAAAAACCAGTTTAGAAACAGAAATTAAGTTCCTTCTAAACGAAGGTATCAATAAAACATTGTTTAATACCAAAACTCTACTACTAGAAAAGTGAATATAAACAGCTCCCACTGCAATCGCTCCCACTCTAGTAGCATCCCCCAAATGGACAGTGATCTCCCCTTCACTTAGTTTCCTTGATTCCTGCAATAAAGCGGGATCGAAACATACATGATCAGTTGCTCCCGTATCTACTACCCATTCATGGGTAGAAACAGTTGCTAAGTAAGTTTCAAGAACATGAGCTTGGTGTTTACCTTGACCATTTGGACCTTTACCCTTGTTGGGGCAATCAGGCTTCCAATGTCCCTTTTCACCACACTTGAAACACTTTCCAGTTTTTCTTGCTTTGACCTTCTTCTTGCCCTTCCTTGCCTTCAATCCCTTGGCAGCCTGCTCCGCCTTGCCATCCTTCCTAGGTCTAGTGACTTTGGAACTGGAGGCGCGGTCAACCAACATAGCTTGCTTAGCTTGGGCATAAATGCCTTCAGCGTTTTGAAGCTCAGTTAGAAGCTCAGCCAAGTTAAGGTCTTGCTTAGTCATCTCATAGTTGACTTTGAACTGTTGAAAACTTGCCGGAAGACTTTGGAGTATTATGTCTACTTGAGAATCTGGATCTATTGATCCTCCCAAGACCTCAATTTGATTGAGATGACGCATCATTTCAAGGACATGGTCCCTAACTGGCGTGCCCTCCTTCATCGTCTTATTCATGAGACTCCTAATCGCTAGAGATCTAGCAGATCGACTCTGAGTCCCAAAAAGAGATCTAAGGTTCTCCATGATCTCATAAGCGGATTCATAGGAATGATGCTGATGTTGAAGTACATTTGACATAGAAGCCAACATATAGCACTTCGCCATCTCATTTGCCTTTATCCACTTATTGTACATGGCCTTATCTTCCGCAGAAGCATTATCGGCAGGTTTTTCGGGGCAAACGGTTTCAAGCACAAACTTATAATCATCAGCGATGAGAACAATGTCCAAATTACGTTTCCAGTCTACATAATTTGGCCCCTCGAGTTTGTTTTCTTTCAAGATCACAGATAATGGATTGAGCGACATAATTGATATTGACTGAGAAAAATAAAAGGTATCCATCACACAACCATACATGATAAAGGAATGTAAAAACCATAAAACATTCAAGAATCACATATGCTATTAAAACGCTAAATAAACAAGCACCAAAAGATGTCATGGATTATTTAGATTTTAAAAAGTTTTTCTTGGTCACAATACCGACAGATAGTCCAGAGACCATAAGAATGGCATGGCTGCCTAATATTGCCTAAGCTAGTACCATAATTCTAGTCCTCAAGAATCTTATCTTGCTTTGAATACTCCTCTAAAGAAAGGTCGCACGCCACTCAATGAGATTCTAAGACCATGGTTAACATCTTTTAAACAATGCTCATTTCGTGATAATATCGCTCCCACTGGATACAATATTTCTTCAGAAATATGCCTTTCATTTAAAAGAACCATTTTAGTTATTCAAATCTTATGAAATCTGTAAATATTACTAATAACACAACTCCTCTAAAGAAAGGTCGAAATGTTATCTAATTTACTTCACATTTGAATACCATTTATGGAGACCATATACAACATGATTGTTCGTAATTATCGCTTAGTTATTTTAATAAAATGGTTTTCATTTGATTATCATGCAAGCAAATAATTTATTTAACTCACATAAGATGTAAATCACATAGGCAAATAATTTTGCACACTTTGCCACACCATGCCGCTGTTCTGCCGCCGCCGCCGCCAACCCAGCGCCTCCATCGCCGCCTATATCTGCGTTCGGCCGAGCTCGCTAGGGTTTCGGCCGCCGCCTAGTTCTTCTATCGCCGGATTCGTTCTTCGTCTTGTTTTTCTCCATTGTATTACATTTCTTTGTATTCTAACTATTACATTTGTTTACAAAAGAAATATACAAGGGAAAAACAAATCCTAATCTACCACGGTCAACCCCCGTGGGTTTACAATAAAACGAAGAACAACAAGATTCAACAATCACGCAATATTGCAAGCATGAAAACAATCATCCATCACATTTTTCAAACATGTAGATCTACACGAGTAGAACACAATAAACATAGATCAAGAATAAACTATCATAGATCTACAATATTCTTAAGAATATTCTCATAGATCTAGAATATTCCATTTAACAACTATATAAAATAGATCTAGAATATATTCTATAGATCTTGGAGTACTCTATTGTAGATCAAGACATTCTTCATCAATCTTGAATAAAATTCATAGATCTAGAATGTTCTTTAGCCGATCTAGAGTATTCACTTATAGATCTAAAATATTCTTCATTGATCCATGTAAAACAAGATTAAACCCACATAATCAGAGCCTAAAAGCATGGCTCTGATACCAATTGTTGGGGATAATCGCAGCGGAAATTGCAAGATTAAATAAATCCACAAAAGAATCTATTTAGGTGATTATGTGGGTCGATTCAATTTCATGCTTGAACATGTAGAGACATATTATTGCGCAATTAGTCACATAATTTAGAATTAAATTATGATGTTGAATACTTACAATTATGATTCTCCAAAGAATCGAAGTGGCTCGCTACTTCTCCACGTGTAGATCTTGATTCTTCAATGTGATTGCAAGACCAAGGATCTTCTAACCTATGACCCAACTCTAGATCTAAATTCCTTGTGGGAGGAATCTCTTAGAAATGTAGGGATCTCGAAGGAGAAGACAAGAATGCCGAGAACACACAAGGTGCAATTTTTGACTTCCCTATAGAGAGAGGGGGCCGAAAATTAGATGTGTGGAGGCTAGGGTTTCACTCTTATGTTGTGTATATTTGTCATGCCTCCTTCATCCCTTTAAATAGAGTTTTGTGTGGGCTAGGTTAGGGATCTATGGGGCTTGGATTGGGCCTCCCCAATTGGACCTTCTTTACTAATTAAATTATAACCCATAATTTAATATGAGGCCAATGGAATATTTCTTGTGCCACTATCGAAGAAATACTGACCACCCATCCAATCCATGATTACAAGCAATCCGGGTTAACCTCTTTAATATATTATTTCCCGTGTCTAAGACTTTCTATATCCATTAATTAATATCTTTTTTTTTTCCAAGAGTTTGTCTAGTACAAGATGTATATCAAAATATACTTTTCCTTTTCTATTTATTCTTGGATTAAATCCAAACCGGCCGGGTTTCCGAATAATAGAACTTCTCTCGAACACCTCTTGGGGATATAGTCAAACCACACAGGCACACGATTCAATGTAATAATAAAACTGACACCATACTAGTTATTAATTACTACTACCCAAGATATCAGGAATATTGGGTTACGAAAAACCCGCACCTATTGATAAGTCAAAGCAGCGTATGATTAAATAACGTGTGTCCTATATTATTACAAAGATTAGGAAATATTAAATCTCCAAGACATCGTCTTACATTAGATAGCAACAAAGACGTGTCTATACTTTAGATCCATTCAATGCTATACCACACCAGTGTCACTAGTCATTCTCAAGGTAAAGACGACTTTCGGATGGACACTGCAACCTTTTACGATAGGTAGCCAAAACCTATCTAGGTTGTGAAAAAGTTTTACTTCTACAAGGTACCGGTTGGGCCACCTACTGTGATGACCTGTTCCACGACCCAACCTTCAATGTAGAAGACTTAGACTGATTTTACTTCCCGGCGCTTTAATTATATAATTAAAAACGGTCAAAACCCATTAAAGTAAAATACACAGTATGAAGAAAACATTAAATGAAGATTTACAATATACAAGCAATTTATCAAATTCAAAATAAACTCGAAAAATGCTTTTTAGTATATATGTTCCAACATTAACTTACTTAGTTGTTGATTCACTTGGATTTTACATGGTTTTAGAGGGTAGTTTTACTTGGGTTTGATCATATATTGTGTACTTTGAGACATGGTTATAGCTACTTCTCTATTATGTTGGTATTTTGACCATTTTGTGAAGAATGTGTAGAAAAATGTATAAAATATGTGGATGTGCAGTTGCTCAATGTTCGAGACAGATTTTCTGGAGATTTTGAAGTCCGATTCGCATGTAATGGATACCATTCTCTTCGTCTTCGAAAGAGCTTCGCGTGGATATCTTAAACGTCTCAATCGGAGTTCGGTAGAAGAAGTTTAGTTGTGAAGCCCCATTATAAGAGTGAGTTATAAGCCTTAAATAACTTTGAGCTAACACATGTAAAGGGGCCGTCACTGAATGCTTAGAGAGAAGAGTCATGAAGGAGAAAAATAGGAGAATTGGGTTATGAAGGTATAAGCTGGACGAAGTCCAGGAAAATGAGTTATAAGCTGGAAGAAGTCCGGAGGAGAGAAGAGGGAAATGGAGGAATAAGCTGGACAAATTCCAGAGAGAAAAAAAAAGGGGGAAATGAATGGAAATTAAAAAAAAAGAGGTATAAGCTGGACGAAGTCCAGGGGAGAGGTGTCTAAGGGCAGGAACAATAATAACCTGACCCAGGAAAAAGAGGAGGAAACTCTCATAACCCGACGCTTCAGTGGTATGGCAATGACTTAAGAGAGAATCGATCCTAACATCCCTGGTGAGGAATGAGTGGTCGAGTGAATCCAACAATTGGGTAAGTAAAAGGCTATCTTGACGAACTGACAGATTGGCTAGGTAGAGGAAGGGAAAGAGCCTATTTGGAGGAGTGCAGCCTGTTGGATTGACTTTAATCTTGTGGGGACGGTTGCCTAAAGGTTGAAGCTAGCTCTTGCATATGTGTTTATGTGTTTTCATTTGTTTTAAGTGTCTATATTTGTGCGTCAGTTATGTCTAGGTCTAGGAGTCTGTGTTAAGTTAGAGTCTAAAGAGTCGGTCGAGGGATAACCTTGCTTTGAAATTCGCCTTATTCTTTTTTCTTATCTTTATACTTGAGGACAAGTATGGTTTTAGTGTGAGCAGTTTGATAAGGCTAATTTCATGCATCAGTTATGTAGTGAAAAATATACTGGGTCTAACACAGTTTTTAAGCCAGGTGTGTGACGGAATCACTAGATCTATGAAAAGTCGGAGGAAACGGACTAGCGAAGGAAATGAAGGAAAGTGAGCAGAACTGTAGGGAAAAGAATGGCTAGAAGAAGGGAGTCAATAGCTCAGTGCAACAAAGACTATCTATACCTCGCTGGGCCCACTTCAACGCCTATACATAAAGGAGCATGCATCACACGCCATATACGATTTTCGCTCTTAGCTCACACACTAAAACACACACTTGGGAAATGGGAGTTCTGGGGTAGTTTAGGGTTCTAAGGGGTTCATCTTCCGAGAAAGTCAGTCGTAACACCGTCCTTGCGAAGGGCGAAGAAACAATCTACTTACATTCTGTTTTTATTGCACTTTATTTCGTTCGAACTTCACGTTTTGGAAGTCGATTTGGTTGTGGCTACTTACCGATTTATCTATGCATTCAGTTTCTGTCATGATGGTATTTATCTTGTGTTGATCTACGTTGATTCTGTTTTGTTTGAAGTTTTATTTCGGCAGTTGCATGTCAATCTCTGTTTTGGTCAATTCTGTGCTTGATCTGGAGAATTCGGCTGTGGATCTGTGTTGTTGTTGTTGATCGGAGGTTGTTTGGCGATTTTGTAGTTATGAGTATGTTTTTGGTCGGTTTTGTGTCGGATGCTTGGATCTGGAGTGGATTTAGCATCCGAGGTTGGATCTGAACAGGGGATTCAAGTTGTGCATGGATTTCGGACTCTTTCGCTCTTTTTGCAATTTACTCCGTCTAGTAGCCGTAGATCTGTTTAGTTTTTAATTGTTCTTCGTTAAAAAGTGGTTTCAAATATTATAAAACATATCACGGTTGCCTATGTTAAATAAGATTTTGATGAAAATATCTTATTTGAGTGAGTTCGGAAAATACCAAACAAAATGCAAAGTTCGTGATATTATATACCAATTTCAAAGTTCATGGGAAATACCAAATTTTAGGCAAAGTTCATGGTTTTAGAGACAAATTTCCCTTATACTAACAGGACATGGACCCCAAAAATCCATTAACTCTACTTTTACTATTTTTTTTTTCATTTTTCTCACTTTACTCATTTTTTTTCCCTTTTTCTTACTTTACCAATTCTTCTTACTTACTTTACTAATTGTGCATTAAAACTCGTGGCATTTCAAATATTTATATTTTTTTGAATATGGAGGGATTATCATATTGCGCTTTCACATAAATAAAATTAAGTTGGTGAAATAAATTGAGGTTCCAACGGTCCTCGTTACATGTAAGACTAAACTATTGTACTAGAATTTTTCTGTGTCTTGACAATCATGAATGAGGGGACACAATTGATGTACAAGTCAGTATTCACTATTCAGTAACACACCGTAAACAAAATTGTTCACAATTAAAAATTAATATAAACATACCGGCATATCATTATCTGCATTTATTTAGCTAGTAACGTTTAATGTTCGTAGCGTGGCTATCCATGCTCCACAAGATTTCGGATTAGATACTATGTCCCATTATTAATTGTGTTTCATCTGTAAATTTATTACTAATACTCACTGCTCATATGATTGACTTTTTTTTTAGCCATTGTTTTGAAAAATAATAATAAATTATTAAAATGGTTAAAAATTAAAGTAAGAGTGGGAATAATGTGAAGATGACTTCCACTACGTTATTCTTTCATTTACTTTATTCGCAAAACACGCGCTGAATACTAGTCAATCTCTTGAACTTGGACGGAGCAAATATGATTTTTAATGAATATACTCCCTTTATTGGATATGCATATTATAATAAAATAAACCCTAATTATAATTTATTGCTACTAATATCCAGCGATTCGATTCTTTGTCACCAGCAAATATGGTAGTTCGCCAAGTTTATATAGATCGGTATAAATTATGATAATGAAAGAAGCACCTACCAAATCTCCTCATTTTATTGTTTGAAATATTCATATCAAACCCCGACTTCCCCTTTGAGTGCCTACAATTATATTGCATCTTATAATATTTGCTTGAATATCAATTAAAATCTCTGCAACTTTTTTGTATTACACGGAGTCAAACACTTACTTTATTCGCAAACACTTCACATTTCTTTAGCATGCGAAAATAATGAATTAAAAATCCTAGGTGATATATTTGATTTCACTATTCAACGACCACTAAGCGCGCCGAACAGAAACTAGCAAATATTTTAACTGGAACTTTCATTATGATTACTCATTGTCCAATGCTGATTATATGTGTGTATATATATATATTAAAAGTGGATCAACTAAGTCCAAGTATACACTGTAAATATAAGAAGTGGATTAAGTGGGTAAGTATAAAATAAGTTCTGTTATATTAGAAAATTGAATATTATGTAGCCTATAAGATTCTAATCTCGAATCATAAATCCATTTGGCTAAAGTGATGAACTCATGGTAAATGATAATTGTTCACTTGTTAAAATTTTAATTATTTCCGATTTTATACTATAATCATGATTTTTTTTAAGGACAAATTGCATGTAAAGTCATTAATTTTTGAAATAGTTTGGTTTTTTTCGTGAATTTTAAATGTTGCATGAAAAGTCATGAACTTTATCGGACTGTGTAAATTTCTCATCTGATCCGACCCGATAAATTTCTGACACAATTACTTATCCTACATGGCGCGCCAGAGGCGTGACTTGAACTCACAAAACAACACTAAATAAAATCTCGTATTGAAAAAGAAATGCTCTACTAATTTCACAAAATTATTGTACATGTCAAATTGCGTTGTTTGGGCCCGATTCCTACAATTTTTCTCGTATGTTTTTTTATATTAAAATATTATTGGGTTCCTGTATATAAAACGTGGGAGTTTTCAGTTATCACCATCAGAAACTTTAATGTATACCAACCAACATCATCAACATGCCTCAGTATGATACAAGTTGTGGTTTAAAAAAGAAAACGTAATCAAACTTTTTATATCATCAGCTAAATTAAAAATACTACAATTTTATTAAAATATAATTTGAGTTCTACATGATATGACATAGGCAGCACACCATCAGGCTTGCTACACCCGCACGAGGAACCCACTCCAAGTTCTAATTATGTACTAATGTGTATCGAGTCTGTTTTTTTTTATTTTTTTATTTTTTATGTTTATGTGTTTTGAGTTTTTAAAATTCTATTCCAAATCTTATCAACAGAGTCAAACTGTACAGATAATTAGATATGAAACTATGAGTGCAAATAGAGTCTTGCCTTTGATTATTGCCCCAGGGCCCGGGATATAAAACCCTAAAATTATTTCTCTATACCCTAGCTCTCTGAACCACCAGTACTTGCGTCTATCAACATACTAATATTAGCAGCCAGCTGTGTTGCGACATGTCTTACTTCAATTCGGTACTTCTATACTCTTAACATTACGCAACATTTTTTTATTATGTTGATCGACTGTTACGTAGTATTAAGAAACATTAAAATTTATTAAATCTTGTTTCAGGGTTTTTAAATAATAATTTTCTATACTGCAGTTAGATATATTTATCAGAAATATACCAAGTAAGTTACGAGTTAGAGACCATTGATCCGTATATCCAATTACTAGCTAGCTAGCTAGGTCAAATTGAAGATAAAAACACATTTCAAAATATGCATAGTGTCAGACAGTGTGTATGGAGAGAAATCAAAATCATCAATTCATACACCTACCCGCTACCACGACTTTAATACGCAATATGCTCTACTCTCCATTTCTCCACTTATAAATAAGCTACAATCTTGTGCGTAGAAAAACCATCCCAAGCAATGGCTTCCCTCTACCTTCATTGCACCGCCCCTCCCTCTTCCAAACTCCGCCCCTCCCCTCAACCCCTCCTCTCCAAGCCCTCCCCTTTCATCTCCCATGCAAGGCGTAGCCACCGCCACCCCCTCCGCGCCTCCTCCCAAAGCGACTCCGACTCTTCCAAAGGCAGGCTTGACCGCCGCAACGTCCTCCTTGGCCTGGGCGGCCTCTACGGTGCCACCAACCTGATCTCCCCTGGCTCGGCCTCCGCCAACCCTGTCCAAGCCCCCGAGCTGGACAAATGTGGCGCCGCTACCAATCTCAACAACCAGCAGATCCTCGACGTCAACTGCTGCCCCCCCGTCACGGGCGACATCATCGACTACAAGCTCCCGACCTTCTACAAACTCCGCACCCGCCAATCCGCCCACCGCCTCAACCCCACCGACGTCTTCAAGTACAACCTCGCCATCCAGCGCATGAAGGAACTCCCCGAAGACGACCCCCGCAGCTTCATGCAGCAGGCCTTCATCCACTGCGCTTACTGCAACGGCGCCTACAACCAACCCGGCCAGGGCGACCTTGACATCCAAGTCCACAACTCATGGCTCTTCTTCCCCTTCCACAGATGGTACGTACATACTGCTTCTCTCTTTAACGTTGAATATTTATTTATTTTTGTTTCAATTGCCAACAGGTACCTCTACTTCTACGAGAGAATCCTCGGGAAGCTCATCGACGATCCCACCTTTGCCCTCCCCTTTTGGAACTGGGACAACCCTAAAGGCATGACTATCCCGCCCATTTTCCTGGACCCCAAGGCAGCCATCTACGACGCCAAGCGCAACCCTGACAACCTCAAGGCGGTCGTGGACCTCGGCCGGACGGGGAGCAAAGACCCCATGCAGTTAGTCACCAACAACCTCACGGTCATGTACACGGAGATGGTCCGTGGAAATGCTGACGTGTACGACTTCATGGGGCAGCCCTACCGCGAAGGCACCCCGGTCAACCCAGGACCGGGGTCATCTGAGAGGGGCTCCCACACATCCCTCCACATATTCGTGGGGGACCCGAGGGAGCCCAGCGGGGAGGACATGGGGAACTTCTACTCGGCGGGGCGGGACCCACTGTTCTACTGCCACCACGCCAACGTTGACCGGATGTGGACTCTATGGAAGGACGTCCTCCCAAAAGACAAGGTCCCGACCAAGGACATCACCGATCCCGACTACCTGAACGCGTCCTTCCTGTTCTACGACGAGAACGCGCAGCTGGTGCGCGTGTACGTGAGGGACTGCCTCGACACGAGGAAGATGGGATACGACCTGCAGAGGATCGACCTGCCCTGGCTCGACTACCGGCCCCCGATCCAGACGGCCCTGGCGAGGATCAAGCGGACGACGAGCTTCTTCCCGAAGGTGTTCTCGGTGTTCCCTCTGAACCTGACCAAGGTGGTGAGGTTCGAGGTGCAGAAGGCGAAGAAGGGGAAGGCGGACGAGCTGCTGGTGCTGGAGGACATCACGGTGGACACGACCAAGTTCCTCAAGTTCGACGTGTTTGTGAACGACGAGGATGACAACCCGCTGGAGCTGGACAAGGCGGCGTACGCGGGGACGTACGCGCAGGTGCCGCACAAGGCGCCCAAGAAGACGTCGACGACGTCGATCAGGCTGAGGCTGACGGACTTGTATGAGGACATGGACATCGGCGACGATGATAGCATCGTTGTGACTATTGTGCCGAGGCACAGCGGGCCTGGCGTCACTATTGGTGGCATCAAGATCATTGAGAATCCAAACAAGGCTTGATTCCTTTCTGTCGCTGAGTTTAATAAATACTACTCCCTCCGTAGAATAAGAGGCCTGATCGATTTGTTTCGTTATCGGGTTCATCATGCTTGCGTTTTCATTTCAATTTCTATCGTAATTGTGAGTGTCATGCCTGATTTCATTTGGCAATAAGACTTTGGATGCTTTGTATCTTAATTATAAATTGAAGTTATCACATAATCTATTAAACCACCCAATGATATCATGTTTATTGTTTCTGGGGAATGATTTTACTTCATCAAATTGACAGACGATCCATCTTTCGACCGAGCATGCATCAAATAAAAAAATACCATACCTCCCCCATCCTTTAAAAATACTTAGAAATTTTTGAAATGATACATATTTTAATGCACAATTGGTAAAGTAAAAGAGACAAAGAAAAAAAGTATTATTAGTGGATTGTGGGGTCTATGTCTTAAAATAGAAAGTTATAATTTTTATTTTTAAGGGATGAGGGTAGTAATGGAGTGTCATTTTTAGCAATTAGAAAAAAAATACATGAAGATTCAACATACTTATTTGCAATTTAATAAAATAGTGTTTAGTCCCTAGATAATTGGATTCTAACATTTCTGATACCCGGACAATTTTATTAGCACTATTATTCTATGGACATGCTATGATATAATCACGTTGAAGGGACTTTTACCTTTTGAGGTATTTTTTGAACTGAGGGAAAAATTGTCTAGCTATTGACTATATTATTGCTTATATATTATGATATTAGGGGAGTGATCAATTGCTAATTCATCATTTAATTGCTAACTACAACTAATTTAAGGCTATAGGATTTTAGAAAACATGTGGTCTACAATTTACCACATGTAATTTTCGTTTTTATTAATAAAATAAAAAAAGATAAAAAAAAAACTCCAAATTAGGGTTTTAGATGAAAATGTCAATATAGTGTTTCGAAAATATCAACACAATGCTTTAAGAATGTTAACCCCATTACTTATATTGACATTCTACATGTATTATATTGACATATTTTATATACTCCCTCCGTCCCGGCTAAGATGACACATTGCTTAGCCGGCACGGGGTTTTAGGAGTTATTGGTTAAAGTGTTTAATTGGAGAGAGAGAATATGGGTGTAAGTATTAAAGTAGAGAGATAAAGAGAGATGGATATTTTAATAAAAGTGAGAAAAAGTGGTTGAGTGTGTTAATTGGAGAGAGAAAGTTACCAAAAAAAGAAATGTGTCATCTTAGTTGGGACAAACTAAAAAGGAAAACGTGTCATCTTAAGCGGGACGGAGGGAGTAGTATGTTGACATTTCTGCTTTACGAAAAAATTAAAAAATTTCAAATTTTTTTTCAAATTTTAATGTCGGAACATATGCATGTAGAATATCATTGGAATCCTTATGAAATTATCTTTAATTTGATATATGTTATATGAATTTAAAGTTTTGAGATTTCTTTTAAAAGTTATTTATAACTAAACATGTAGTATATTGCTATTAATACCCCTATTGATATTTTTTGGAATTAATCCTATGATCTTATTGACGTTTTTCGTTGATCGTATTGACATTTAAGGACTGATGATCTAAGCCCTTATTTGAATATCTAATGGTTATTATTTAGTTGTAGTTAGCAATTAAGTTATGAGTTGCAATATAACACTCCCCATACTATACTATGATACTATTATAATGTTAAGCTGATATTCAATGCATGATAGTATATATAATTATCCTTACGATAGATAACCAATATTGATACGCTGAGGACCTAATTGTGAGCAACAAACAAGCGACACCTATATTTTTCTCTCCTTGCTCTCCTTTTGTCATCCTCTCCGCGTAATTTTCTTCTCTCCATCATTTCTTTATCAAATTCACCATCCTCAATTCCTCTCTCTACAACATTCTCAGATCCCAAATTCACACAGCAACGACGCTGTCGCTATTCTCCTCTCGCTTGCTTCTTCATTTTTTTTTATCACGGTCAAATCAGCATTGGGAATCAATGCTCTTCATCATCGGCAGAAAAATTAGTTATGTTTCTATGCATCATCCAAATCGGCAGAAAGAGTGAGGAAGATAATTGCAGAGTCAATTGAAATTAAAAATACCGCGGAAACTCGAAAACAAGGACGTCTCAAATATAGACTTCAATTTTTCCAAAATTCTCCATAGATTTGTGCTTTTTTCTGTCAATTTGTCTTGCGCCATATTTCGGAGTATGTGAAATCTTCAATGATTTTGAGATCTTGATAAGCACATACCTGTCTCTTTTCTCTGATTAACTTAGAATTCGGATAATTATCTGTTGAGTTTAATATCCCAAAGAAATTGAGTTTTAATAAATCGAAGCAGAGCTATTTCCCAGAATTTGGTGGTTGCTGACTTGCTGTATCAATTGAAGAAGAAAAGAGCAAGGTCGTTGCTGACTTGCTGTGTGAATTTGGGAACTGAGAGAAATTGGTAGAGAGAGGACTTTGAATGGAGAATTTGATAAAGAAGTGTTTGGAAACATAAAGAATGTGGTAGAGAGGGGAATTGAGGATTGAGAATTTGATAAAGAAATTAGGAAGAGGGGAAATAAACGAAGACGAGAAAGAGAAGAAAGAAAAGTCTATAAAAGGAAATATGTAAATCATTAATTTACTCAGACGGCAACCAATGATCGAACATGTTTATGTTAATAAATACTGAGAAAAATAAAAATCTCTTTAATTAAAATTCACTCCTTGTTTTGTCTATTAAAAAAACAAACAAACAAAACAACGTGCGTGGCTTCGACATGTTAATAAATATAGTGATCTTCATTAATTGCATTCCTTTAAGTAGGTGGAAATGAAGCTATTAATTACATGTAAAAACATTGTGCAATTGTACAATTGCATTCTACCATCTGCCAATCTACAGCGCGCATAATTTGCACTTGTCTCTTTTTTTTTCGTATGTCATTTTCACGATATACAGAGGGGATAACGCACTCCTAAAAGTCCAGCCCCAAACCCATTCTTTACGTCAGTTTTTTTTTTTTTCATTTTATTCCCAATACCTACGATGCAGTCAGTCCAAATTTTACCCCCATTTTCAGCCCCTAATATTAACATGATTTTCAGTCATTTAAATAATTGAATTTAAATTAAAATTGAAAAATAAATTTCATGAAAAATACAATAATTTGAATACCAAATATTCATAAAAACGTAAATATCAAAATAAATTATAAAAATTGAGAATTAACTATATAAGTTTGGGTGTGATAAATGGATAGAAAATGGGTATTTTATAAATAGAATTGAGGTATTTATAATATGTCCATTTGAACGCCACACGTACCTATATTTAGGAGTGGATCCTCTGCTATTGTATAAAACACAGCAGAGAATGTTGTGTATGAAACGTGGCGCATTCTTCATGAAACGCATGAAAGATTTGAGGCTATGGGACCCACAAGCCAAGCATTTAATTCTAAAAATTAAAAATTGCAAAATAATCGGAACTTGAAAGTACTGCATCTATATTCCATTTTACTTCTAATCCTATGTGCCATTTTATCACACGGCTTATATTTCCAGTTTTATGATTATTCTCTTTTTATTGTATTCCACTTCATTATTTTTCTTTTTTAGAACTCTTTATTTACTTTTAAAAAAAATTGATTGCAGTTTGTTGGGGATTCTATGTTACAAGATATGAAACTAGCCGGGCGTAATACAATTCAAGAAGAAATACAAATGAAAAAAACTGAAACAAGATTACAAGGAAAATTCGAAACAAGTAAACTGTGAAAGTTGTTAGCCGAGTCGAGCATTCCTCTTTCCGCAAGACGAGATACGCCCGGTAGTGTTCTTCGGATTGGCGTTTCGTCCCCAAATATAAAACGGCTACGTCTTTGATGAAGCAACACCGCTATCAGCATAGCTCCGGCGAACTGGATGGAGGTGATGACAGAGTTTCGACAGAAGAACAATGCAAGAGAGGGAGAGAGCTTATGTTTTGTAGAATACTTGTGAATTGGTGTCTAGAATGCAAGAGTATGCATGCCTATTTATAGGCCAAGCCCACTCATTTGAATTGATGGAGTCAACACTCATAAAGTGTGTCATGATGGCTAGATTGTAACCGCCGGGGATTACTAGCCGTTACGAACGTTACAAACGTCAACCAAGGAGCATGAACCTGGACGGATGTATCTAGACACCTCTCACGTAGTTGTTCATTCCAGAAATGTATCTGGACGACCCGATCAATGTGCACGCATTCTACGAAGCCACATTATTTTATCTACGTGTCCAAAATAATATTAATTAATTATTTAAATAATTAATTACATATTTCCATATATCGTGACATACTTTAATATATTATTTCTCACTCACCGGGAATCGGTTTAGAGAAAGTGAATATACTACAATCATCTACTCGAAGCGTAGTTCGATTATAAATTATTTAATTATTTCAAAATTAAATAATCCGTCACTTGTACGACCCGGTCCAATTGCATTGACTGGACTACAATTCCAACACAGTTTACTTATTAATTTAATTACCTATTGATATATGCAATTATGCATACTTATATACCATTATACGAACAGTATAATATGGAGTATAATTAAGCTAATACGGACCCAGAAAATCCAAATCGTGGGATCAAAAAATCATTAATAAATATAATAAAATATTTAAATAATTATTATATATTATATTAGTAAAATTTAAATATTGCATTATATTTTGTTTGGCAAGGTAATTAATAAATGTGAGTAGCATATTTTCAAAAATAGAAAAAACACATCAAAAACTTTATAAAATTTAATTGTTTAGACTGTTATTTTTTTTTTAATGTTTCTTGTATCATTTATTTTATCAAAATATGCTTTTGCTAACTGTTTAAGTTTTACTATTTAGTTTTATTTGTAATATATTTTGCAACTACTAATAAAAATTAAACTTAAAATCAAATCAAATCAAATCATACTAGTTTAGTAATTGACAAAATTTAAAATATTTTACACGAATTTACTTGGACTGTATTAATCAAGTTTACGCTTAAACAAAGAAATAAAATCACGCCGCATTAATCAATATTAAAATAAAAGTAGTACTACCTAGTTTTACTAAAACAAATATAGAGCACTGCGCCGCTCTTCTTTTTCAAAATTTTCAAGAAACTTATTCTCTTTAGTGAAATTATTTCGCCTCCCCTAGTCTCTGTTCTTCTATTCTCTTCCTCTTCTCTCTTCCATGTCAACGAAGCAGCCATAGCATGGGGGTCGGAGCTGGAGCAACCCTTGGCCGACGACCAATTCTAGGAGGTTCTCGGAAGTACTCACGGACCGGTGGTGGGGTCGGCCGACCCCACCTGACCCCACTTGGGTCCGTCATTGTAATTAAGCAAATATATTATGTATACTATTTAGCAAGTTATTTATGCTTTTAGTTCACCGAAAATAAGTTAGTTAATACTTATATATATGCACACAGGGGAGCACTATGGTACCACTATAGATAGGAAAACACCATACCACTAATATAGTCTGTTAGATCTCATTTATGGACACCTAAGATTAAATTTCGTGAACAGAACATGAGTTGCAGTCTACTGTATTAGATATTACAGTCTACTGTAATAGATATTGCAGTCGTGGTAAACTGCAATATTATTGTGGTAAGACTGAATATTCAATGAATAACACTACAATCTGGTAGCGTAAAATTAGAAATTTCCTATTTTACACCTCTGCGTTTTTACACGTGGCAGCATGACAAGCACACGATTTTCAGATCCAATAGCCTAAAATGGTGGTATGGTATTACAGTAAAGAGGGTTGTCATCTTAATACCTCCCTATGCATATATCAGTGGCGGACGCAGGATTTTGAAGTTGAGGGGGTCCAATTTTTTTATAACAATTGTAAGGTATTATTTGATGTAGTCGTAGCCGAAAATTGCGATATTATTATGATGCGATGAAAATTAGTAATGAGATAGATTTAATTAGATGATATAGAAATTAAATATGCGTATATACTAGTTAATATTAATTATGAATAAATTTTGAAATAAGTTAAGTAATGAAGTCAATAGCACGACAATTTTTATGTATAATAGTTGTAGAAAAATTTAAAAACATCACAAAAAAATAACTAGCTAAAAGAAAATTTTGAATGGATTAATTAGTGAAGTACATAAAATATGAACTTTTTGTGTATAATTGATGTAAGAAAATCAGAAAAATAGTAAAAATACAAGTAAAAGCCTAGTTGAGCTTGCTGAGATTCAAACACAGGCTGGGAAATGCTAGGCGAGGGCAGTTACCACCTATGCTAAGTCATCATATTATACCTAATGAATATAAACTATATAGTAATATATGAAATTATTAGGGGTTCCATGAGTCCCCAACATCCCCATAGGTCCGCCACTGGCACATATACAGTAAGGGCCTCATACAGTAATATCCGCATTTATATGTATTCTAACCCGTTTCCTTATAAATAATTTGGTACTATTATTCAATATGATACAATATGTGTATTGCAACTAGAGCTGTCAAATGTTAAAATATGATATTTTCAACTTTCGGTCTACAATCGAGATCTGATTAAATTAAAGTTGTAAAAAAAGCTATTCATCCGATCATTGTAAATTTTGTTACATACTACATAGAAAATATGGTAAAAAAAGCTATTCATCCGATCATTGTAAATTTTGTTACATACTACATAGAAAATATTACTTCCGTCCGCAAGAAATAGTTTTAATTATGGTCGAAATAAATTTTAATACAAATGTAAAAAACATTGAAAGAAAAAGTATTAACATATTATTAATGAATAATGTGACTCATCTTATTAATAAAAAAAACTTATTATTAATAGATAGAGATTAATTTTGGTGAACGAAGGTGAAAAAAATATACTTTCGTGACTATTTTTCGTAGACAGAGGTAGTAGTATTCATTTTTTCGACAATTGTATTTGTTTTGTGCTAAATTTATTTCTTCAATATAGTAGTAGTACTATATTTGTGCATATTATATCAAACATATTAATATATAAATCTATTTAATTAATCACATACTCCCTCTACTTTTTAAAAATAGCAACTCTTTTCATTTTAGTCCTTTTCATTTTAGTCCGTTCTTTGAAAATAACAACTTTCAAGCTTTCTATTTTAGGAAATCTTTGCACCCCTATACATCGATTTATTTACCATTTATACCACTACAATTAACAACCTAAAGTGGACCCCATGATCCACTAACATTAATTCCATTACTTTTTTCTTGAGTGAACGACATAAATGGTACTTGATCTTTCACTTTTGCACAAAAATGGTACCTGATCTTTATTTTATATCGTTTTTGGTACCTATAAATCACATTTTTGGTACATGATGCAATTTTCACCTCAAAATGCCCTCTAAACAAATACATTTTTCCTTTTGTGTCATTGAGGTTATTTTGGGTATACACAAAACTATGTACTAAAAAAGTGATATTATAATATATTCTCTCATTCTTCTCACTCTTTATACTATTATATTATTAATCAATATTAATATTATTATTTTGAAATTATAAATTAATAATTTATATATTTTTTAATATCATTCAAATATATTTAATTATAATTATATTTAATTATTGTAATAATATTATTGTTATAATACTTTAATAAATAATTATAGTATAATTATTTAAATTATGAATCACACAATATTATATAATTATTATTATTATTATTATTATTATTATTATTTTATATTAAATTATTAACTAATCAATATAGTTTTAATAAAAATTTAAAATTGTGAATCGTATTCATAATGATATTAAGAGTTGGATATTTTTAGTTAGGTGTTTCGATCCTAAAATGAGTATAAAATTATTCAATAAAAAATCTTTAATTAATTTAATTATTTTAAATAATTAATTTAATTAGGTGTTTTCTTCTTGATTTATATTATGTATGCAATTAGACGTATGTATAAAACACTAAAAAGAAAGAAGAAAAAAAAGAGAAAAGAAAAAATAGGAAACATAAACTAAGGAGAAAAAGAAAGAAGAAAGGAAGACAAAATACTAAAAAGAAAGAAGAAAATGAAGAAAATAAAAAGAAGAGAAGAAAAAAATAATCACATGTTTGGTACTATTTAATGGAAATTTCAAAAATATCCTCCATAACAAAAAAATCACATGTTTGGTACATATGGTTATTATTGTCACTGGGTACCAAAAATGATATAAAATAAAGATCAGGTACCATTTGCGTGCGAAAGTGAAAGATCAGGTTCCATTTATGCAGTTCACTCTTTTTTCTTTCCCTTTCTCTTACTTTACCAATTTTTTTTCTCCCTCTCTCTTGCTTTACCAATTTTTCTCCCCATTTCTCTTACTTTACCAAATTATGCATTAAAACCCGTGTCGTTTCAAACCTTCCTATTTTTAAAAAACGGAGGGAGTATTATATAGTTTATATAATCATGCATAATTCAACATTAAAAAAATTATGAAAAATGACAGTTAATTTTGATAAAGAAAATCCATTAAAGTGGCATACGGTTAAATAGATGGGTGCATATGGTGTTAGAGCATCTCGAAAGGAGAAAGATAAATTGAGAAGGTATATTTCTCATTTACCTTCTCAAAAAGGTAATTATACCTTTTTAAAAAGTAATGTACTCCAAGGAAAGAAGGTAAATTAAAAATGCAACTAAAAATAACTAATATTTTACCCATTCTACCGAGAAGAGGTAAAGATACCTTCTCAATTTGAAAGAAGGTATAATACCTCCCCATATACCTTTCCATTGGAGCATGAATTTTTTTGAAGAAAAGATAAATGTGACAGTTATTTCCATATACCTTTCCATTTACCCTCCCTTAGAGATGCTCTTAGGAATAAAATGGAATATTGAGTAGTACTTAGTACTCCATATAGAGAGTAGTACATTCAGTTCCGATTATCTTAAAATTTGTAATTTTAAGAATTAAATGCTTGGCTTGTGGGTCCCATAGCCTCAAATCTTTGATGCGTTTCATGAAGAATGTGCCGAGTTTTATACACAACATTCTCTGCTGTGTTTTACACAACAAAAGAGGATCCACTCCCCCTATATTTGAAAAATAGGATTATCATACAAGGATTTATGTGTGAGTGTAATATCATATCAAGTCTTTTTCCACTATTTTAAGTCTTTTACTTTTTCCTTTTCTTTTAAGAGTGAACTACAAAAATAGTCCCTGGACTATGCATTTATCTCGCCAAACAACCCTGGACTTTAAAAATATCCCCAAACAACCCTGGACTAAGCCTTTATCTCAAAATTGGTCCTTTTTCACTGTTTCGTACCGAAACTACCCTTTTAGGGCTTTGGTCATTTTCGGAAGTTCAAAAAAATCACTTTTTCAGATGTCAGCACATTTAATGAGATGTTGCAGGTTGTCTCATTATATTAATAACTCCCTCATTCTCTCTCTCACCTTCTCTCCTCCATCTCTCTCTTCTCCTCCCTTCTTCTTCATCCCCTTCCTTTCTTCTGCAACAGTCGAGAAAACATCTCGACTCAAGAAAGAAATCAAAATGGAATGTTTTATCCCTTTTGCGAGCAAAAGGGTAAGGTTGGTTGGAGGATGCAAGTATTTTCGCTGGTGTCATCCACCCCAACTGTGTGGATTTTGAAGGCTGCAATTACTTGGTTGAGCATGGTGGGAGTGAAGACGAAGTTGGAATAGAAGACGAAGTTGATTCTGAAGTATCTATCTCCTCCATATCTCTCTGACCTTCTCTCCTCCATCTCATCTCATCTCATCTCTCTTATTTAGCAAAAGTCGACGCAACATCTCGTCTGAAATGGATTATTGCGAGAAAAATGGCAAAGGATTAATTTCGGTGGTGTTATCCGAATTGTGTAGATTTTAATTTGGTTTGGCAGATTCGGCGCGAAGGTTGGGTGGGGGGAGAGGCCGGACGAAGTTGATTTGTTAGATAGACTGCAGTTAGTGAGTTTTGGGCAAATTTTTTATTGGCGTGAATTTTATTTGATTATGTGTTTGTAAGTTGTAAGTTAAGAATTTTATTAATTTTGAAGGTTTGAAGGTTGTGATGTTGTAGTTTGGAGAATATGAAAATCACTCTGTGTTAAGTAGAAGTATGGAATAAGCATTTTCAGTCGAAATGTCCAAAATCTAGTTTCCTTTGCATTTTGGGGCCGCTTTAACCTTGCAAAGATACTTCTCAGCTTTTCTTTAGACTATTTTCCACCAATGTGTGTGTTTCGATTTCTGTTTTTCTCCATTTTGTTGTGTTTAGGCGTATGTATTGGGTTGTGTAGGTGTTTGTATTGGTTGATAATGTAGGGTTCAATGAGTTGAATGAGTTCGTTGGAAGTTGGATGATTTGAACGCGTATTTGGATGATCATTGGGTACCGATCGAATTACACATATCATATACAATACTAATATCAGTTCGAAACTAATATCATATTTGGTTTGGAAAACAATATCATCTTTATTAATTAATATTCCATGTGGTTTGGAAAACAATATCATCTTTATTAATTAATATCACCTGTGGTTTAGAAAATAATATTATCTTTCGAACAAAGGGTAATTGTAATATCATATTCGGTCACATTCTTAGAGAATAGTATCATCTTTGGTACTAATATCTGAAGATTGCAAACACTACTACACAAAACAATATCATACTGCATACAAATAGTAATCTGACCATAGTGGATATGCATGCAATCTCGCAATAATCCATTTCACAAAATATGCATGCAATCCCACAAAATGATATCAGGTTCAACAGACGAAGGTTTAAGTACATCAGTACTACTAAGTTATGCATGTAATCCTACATAAATGCATACCAAAATCATCATCAGTCTGCACAGAGTGTATGTGATTTACACCAACAAAACCATAAAGTTTCAATATTTGTAATGCCATTCACCAAATACACCATTTGCAAGGCCAATTTAATCAGCCGTCTTGCGACGACCACATCTCTGAGCTTTCCGAACACGGCTCGGCCCAGCAGTCGTCTCCGTAGTAGGGCGAGGAGGTCGGTCCCTCTGCGCGTCTTGCTCCTGACTCCCACGCGCACTTGATTGAGCACTTGCATGACTATGTTGGCTGTTGGGTACTGAAGGGTCGTTCTGGCAAGTCCGCCTATTATGCCCAATCTGTCCACACCGGCCACATGAGAGCACTGCAGTTCTTTGTAGCGATTCAAATCCATTCTCATGAAGATGTACCTGTCAGGAAATCAAACTTGCATCCGTAATCAACGTTGAACAACACAAATGTGATACATGTAATCTGAAAAAGATGTGTTACCTGAGGTTGTTCTCTCCCCAGTTTCCTTGGGCGACCACGTTGTCTTTTTGTGTTCGGAGGGTCCAGCTCAAAACCAACCTCTGAAGACCTCAACCAATTTTCCATACCGTTGATAGGGTACAAGACATGCTCATATAGTGCCGCCATGCTGGACCTCGAGTAATATGGTGAAACATAATCAGTCAGAGGGTGTTTACACTTGAGTATGGATGCTGCTGCATGCACGCATGGGATCCTACTGATTTGCCAAAGCCTACACGTGCATGACATATTGGGCATGTTCACCATAAACTGACCAGCAGGGCCTGAGACCTGGTATTCATTTTCCCCATTCCACAATGCTCTCCAAGAGGTAGAGTTGGATGCCGCCTTATCAAGAAGCTCTTTTATGACAGGTGGGACAAGGTAGTTGTAGTTCTTTACCCACTGACCTCTCATCTGGATGCGCTCCAGTTGGTTTGTTCTAATTTCTTCCAACAACGTCAGAATGGGTTTTTCACGAGGCTCGACGATCTTAGCATTAAACGTCTCACACATATTATTCAGCTGTAGAATAATGTCGACATTAGACAGTTTTGACTCCAGATTCAATACCCAAAACAGTGTTATATAAACTAAACGTGTGTTATTGACTTAAAAGTTGTTCACCTGCGTATCACATTTAGCATGTCCAGAGAAGTACGCCTTAACCCACTTTTCCTTCGGAGCCGCACCCAACAAATGCTGATAAGCAGCCTCGTTGTACACCCGAAGTTCATCCATATTCCTCTCGTAAACCTCCACAGTTGTGCTTTCAGATACTTGCCACATCCTTTTCTTCAACTCTTTACCCGAGAACCGCTTCTTAAAGTTGGTGTACATATGTTGTAAACAGAACCTGTGCTCACTCTGAGGATACTTTTCAGCAATTATCTTAGACAAACCCTGTCCAGAGAAAAATTAGAGTAGTTACCTATCAAGTTGTACAGAAACGCAATTATTTTCAGTTATGGTACTTACCTTCTGTTGATCAGACATGAATACATATCGAGGCCCGTTTTCTGATAGCTGCAAGTCGTCGTCCAGATGATCTAGAAACCATTTCCATTGCTCATAGCTTTCAGTTTCACAGACAGACCAAACAATTGGCCACCAACCATTATTCTGATCAATCCCGATGGCAGTCAAAATCTGTCCCTTATACGACCCTTGCAAAAAACATGCGTCAAGGAAGATGATAGGTCGACAGAACCGTTTCCATCCGATCTTCAGTGGCCCTAGGCAGATATAAATTCTAAGGAATCTCGGACTAGAGATTGGTGTGCGTCTAAAATTCTCATAGTGTATCTGAACAGTGGAGCCGGGATGCGTTTGAAGCAGCCCATTCTTGTAGTAGAAGAGCTTCTTGTATTGCTTGTCAATGCTCCCAAATATTCCTTCGAGCGCGTGTCCCTTAGCCCTGTAGGCCTTCATCCTCCTAAGTTTGGAACCAAACTGCTCATCAACACATTGTCTGATTGCAACCAATGGAATCTGAGGATTTTCCTTGATCTTCTCAATGTACTGTTTCCCCAACCACTTGACGTGATCCATTTGTTTTCTTGAACCTCTGAACAAGTGTGAATATGCCTCCTGTTCAAAGTATGCACAACGTAGTCCCCATTTTTTTCTTATGCAGGTACACAAACCAACTGCACTCACCATCAGCCCCACGGCACACGGCTCTCAACCTTATATCATCATTAACTTTGATATGAACGGGCCTCTTTGACATCACGCCGTACTGTTGGAGGACCTCTCTAAAGAAGTCTCTGCTGCCGAAGATATCTCCAGCACTAAATTGTGGCAGGTCATCAGTGAGTACAAACGGCCGATTAATCACGACAGTACGCCTCCTAGGTCCTTCATCTTCGGAATATACATTCCTCACCTCGGCATTGGCCACATCCTCAAGCATGTCAGCCTCATCAGCCAGCCGTCGGTCATCACCTTTGTTCACATCAACCACAGGGGAGAATGTGCGGCGTTTAGTTGTCTTCGAGGTAGATCTTTTGCCGGCCGCGATCTTCTCTCTTGCGGCTTGCTGAGCCTGGTGTTGCCTTTGGATTTCATTGTAGAATGACGAAAACAATTGTTCATCACGGCACATGCTTGCCAGAGAAATGAACTGGTCCAAGTCTTCGCAGTCATCATCACTATGCATATCAAAACCCTCGTTATGCAGAGGGCAGTCACCAAGGTCTTCGTCGTCGACGTCGTCGCCCTCAACCTGACCGGCTTGCAAATTTATATTTCCTACATTGTTCACAAACTCCTCAGCAGCAGCCCCGGCCTGGTTTGCCTCTGTGCTAAACTCCTCAACAGCAGGCGAAGTTGTGGTTGCTCCACCTGGTCCACCCAGGTTGAGATCTGTGTTAATATCCCCAACATCAGGCCAATGTGCAGTTTCTCCCACATTGTTCTCCAAATCCATCTCATTTAGCCGCCCAAGATACTCCTCAAACACAGCAGCTGCTTCACCAAAGTCGGGCACAAACTGTCTTTCACGGTGTGAATGAAATGCCCCGTAATCTTCCAAACCATCCATAATTGGCCTGTAAACATCATCCTCTATATGTGCATTACCAACTGTTTCTTGTTCAACTGCTTCACAAACACCTGAAGTTGGCTGCAAAGTGAAACAAAATGCTGCATTAACAAAACCACAACAAATCTCCTATCTCTTCCTCAAAATAAATACAAAATAATATCAAAATCAGAATGAATACAAACTAATATCAAAATAAATACAAATCCACACAACATAATATCAGAATCAGTATGCATGAAAACTAACATCAAAACTACATTCAAATGAAACCTTGAACTCGATATCATACGTACACAAGTAACAGTACCTCGTCAAATGCATGTTTAACCTCATCTCCAACTGAACAGTATAGATGAGCTTGTATTCCTCCCCATCCAAGCAATGTCTCAACCTACATCATGCATACAATATGATCAACTCATATACAATTTCATCATCTCATATACAATATGATCAACTCATATACAATTTCAATCAAGTCAGTTTGTCTGCTTTGTAACTCAGCAACCATGACAGCTATGTGAATGTAATCTATTCAACACTAAAGTCTCAAAACCAAGGACAGACAGTAAATTACCTCATCAACATGAGACACAGCTACATCAGATGCAGAATGAACTTCATCACCTTGTTCAACTGCTTTAGCTTGCTGCAAAGTGAAGTTATTTGAATTTGAATTAATTTGTTAACGTACATCAAATCTCCTCTCTCCTCCTCAAAACCAACAAAACATAATAGCAAAATCAATATGCATGAAAACTAATATCAATGACAGTACCTCATCGTCTTTAGATTGTGCTGCATCAATTGCTGCAGTTTGGACTTCATCAACTACAGATTGTTCAACTACAGATTGAACCTCATCTCCAACTACATGTCCAACTTCATCTTCTAATCCTCCCACACCAAGCACGGTCTCAACCTACAACACGCATTTCCAAAGTTGTAATTATGCAAGCATAGCATATCATCTGGTATTCAATTCAATCCAAATGTAAAATCTCAATATCAATGCAAGTACCTCAGGTATGTCAAATGCAGTATGGACTTCATCAACTTGTTCAACTGTTTCAGCTTGCTGCAAAGTCAAGTTCATTGAAGTTGTTAGTTAACCAAATTAAACCTCCTCCCTCCTCCTCAAAACCAACAAAACTTAATAGCAAAATCAATATGCATGAAAAATAATATCAATGACAGTACCTGATCAGCATGTGAATGTGAATGTGCTTCATCAATTGCAGTTTGAACTTCATCAACTTGTCCAACTACATGGCCTTTCTCTACCTACAACATGCATATATCAAACATATACTCCCTCCGTCCCGCTTTAGCAGTCCCATTGACTTTTCTGCCCTCTTTTTGTAAAAATGATAAAAAATAGTTAAAGAGGAGAAATGGTAAATTAAGAGAGAGAATAATATAGAGAAGAGTCTTATCTACATTATTGTCTATCTTACTTTACCATTTCTCCACTTTAACTATTTTTTTATCATTTTTACAAAAAGAGGACAGAAAAGTGAATGGGACTGCTAAAGCGGGACGGAGGGAGTAATATATTACAGTTAACTTGATTATATGCATAAATCTGTCATTTAATACCTGTTGTACTACATCAACATCATCTTCCGCAATTGCAGCACCATGATTAACATCACCAACATCATCTTCCTCTATTGCTTCACCATTATTAACATCACCAACATTATCCTACAAGATAAATTCAACATTTAGATATAGTAGCAGTTAGTATAGTTATAACACAACCAAACATAACATCGAAGTCACTAACCTCAACCACAACAAATTCATCCATCAGATTCTTGATAACGCTTTCATTTTCCCTGTCTTTTGCCTTCCATTCCTCACGTGCTTTCACCAAGCTATCAACGAGGAAGTCCTCAAACTCGATGTCACGTTCATACCACCCCAACAAAGGTATTTGTGGATTAACCTTTGATTCTGTTTGAATCACCTTTGCCTTCTTCCTAGGCGGCTTCGGTACAACCAAATTCAGCTCCTCTACTTCTTCTATCACAACACTACTAGACGATTGCGACTTCATAAACTTTTTAAACAACTCAAGTTGGTCCTCTTGCTGTCGTGCCCTAGCGTCTGCAGCTGTGATCTCAACCACGTAAACGTGAACGAGCCTTGATTTTGGAGCTACTAGCAACCTTCATAAATCGAGAGACATCGTCTTCTTCGTACATCGGATCAAGAGGATGCCCAATTTGAGTTCCCTCGCATCCATCATTGAAATGAGGATGACAATAGTAAGACTCACATATAGAGAACCTTGAATACCCAACTCTGACCATCATACTTGCCAATTCGAACAAGTCAAACTGCATTACGCTCACGTAATGGATATAGTTTAACAATCCCGCAAAGTAATCTCCAGCGCGGAACACACCATGGTGGTGAAGGGCAATTGTAAAACAATCGGGCCTATTCTCTGTCAAAGTCACACAACACAATAAAATCCATTAATTCAAAAATGTCTACCTTTTTCGAGTGCATAGAATCGATAACTTGTCACTAAACTCCTAACCTCAACATTACATAAGTTACAAATTCCTCAATTTACAAGTATATAGTCGAAAACTTTTAAAGGTAAAAAAGGCGTACCATATTCAAGCTCCGGGTGGAAGATGGAGATATGTTCACCACGAAGTACCCATGTCTCCTGCTCAAGGTCTATTATCACCGGAGGTGGCCGGCTAGGGCCAGCACCATCGTTGTTCCTCGTATTTTCACTCGACCCAGCACCATCGTCGTTCTTCTTCTTTCGTCCCCTTTTTTTTGGCGGCATCACGATCACGGTGTCGTCCCCTTCGACGATACGACTTTCTGAGTGTGGGCACCGGTGATTTACTTGCTCAACAGTCACGACACAGAGGAGTAACAGTCGGAGGATGAAGGGTAGTAGGTGAGAGAGCGAAGTGAGAGAGCGAGGTGAGAGAGTGAGCTGAGAGGGAAAATGAAGAGTTGGTGTGAGGGAAGGAAGATGAAAGGTTCAAATTGGTGGGAAGATGGAAGGGTTTCTCGAAAGTCACTAACATTTGTCTCTCTCTCTCTACGTGGCAGCACCCCATTACTCCGTTCCTCAAATTATATATATGTATATTTGAGAGTACATGCAAATCCGGGTGAGGCTGACAGATTGAAAAAGTTAAAATTTTCAACAGTCTACAATGTACAGTACTCTACTAGGGACTGCAATTGATATTTCTTCAAACCCAATATGATATTAAAATTTGGGACTACATCGGATATAACTATCAGGTATCAAATATGATATTATTTATTGCTTATTGTCCTAGTACTTCATATGATATTATTTGTTTTGATTACGTCGAGTACTACATCCGATATTATTTCAACAAGATGCATTTCAGTAACATCTCTAGCCCATTCTCAAACTAGTGAACTGTTTTTTTTTCGATGCGTATATGTCGTATCCATTTCATACCCATCGAAAAAAAACCCAGTCATTCATGCCATGGTTAGTTTCATTACTCAATTTAGAAATCAAAATCAAATTACATTGATTTGAACACTACAATTCTTCCACAACTTTCACGAACTACGTCACCAATTTTTTTTCAACAAACTGCAATCACAATATCTGAAACAAATGTGAAACTTCAAAAATTAATACTCAGTACTTAGAAAACATACATCAAAATCAAATTACATTAATTTGGAACACTACAATTCTTCCCAAGTTTCACGCACTACTTCACCAAATTTTTTTCCCACAAACTGCAATCTACGGGTGAAAGCCTACTTCATCAAACTCACCATAATGGCTACAAACGAAACAATCAACTAAAACCCAACAAATAACACCAAAATATAATCTTTAACTTTACTTCCACCTTCAACACGATTTGGAGATAATTCAGAATCAACTTCATCTTGTCTTCCAACTGCGTCTTCACGGCCACCATGCTCAACCATGTAATTGCAGCCTTCAAAATCCACACACTTGGGATGACACCACCGAAAATACTTGCAGCCTCCAATCTTGCCCTTTTTCTCGCAAACGAAATACAACATTCCATTAGATTCCTTTATTGGATCAACAACGATTTTGAGAATCGCTCTTTGCCGGCACAAACAATTTTCGTACTCAAATCGGAGCCACCTACAACCAGTCCCGCCTCCTCCATCAATCGATTTTGTAAATGACAGCGAAGACATTTTGATTTCTTTCTTGAGTCGAGATGTTTTCTCGACTTTTGCAGAAGAAAGAAAGGGGAGGAAGAAGAAGGGAATAGAAAAGAGATGGAGGAGAGAAGGTGAGAGAAAGAATGAGAGAGAGAGAAAGACATCTGCATTAATATAAAGAGACAACCTGCAACGTCTCATTAAATATGCTGACATCTGAAAAAGTGATTTTTTTGAACTTCCGAAAATGCCCAAAGCCCTAAAAGGGTAGTTTCGGTACGAAACAGTGAAAAATGACCAATTTTGAAATAAAGGCTTAGTCCAGGATTGTCTGGGGATATATTTAAAGTCCAGGATTATCTGACGAGATAAATACATAGTCCATAAATTATTTTTGTAGTCCACTCTTCTTTTAATTAAAGACATTTTTGTCGTTTCAATTTTGGTATCATTATAATTCTTCCTTCTCTTAAAGACATTTTTGTCGTTTCAATTTTGGTATCATTATAATTCTTCCTCCTCTCTTCTTCTGTCATCTCTCGCAGCCAATAAACAAGAATATAATCAATGCTCCTATATATATACCTCTACGTTCCAAAAGTTATGAGAAACAACAAAATATGTGTTGTGTTCATTAAGTGGAATTGAAACTTAATTATGTTGAAACGAAATAAACTCGGCACATGATATTGAACTAATATTCTTTAAAAAATAATTTATTTACTCTGAATTTTGTCATAAATAGGGTTAACAATAATTGAAAAAAAAATCACGAACTTTAATTTCTCAAAATGATGTCACTTCGGATTGCATTGACTTATGGTGAGTACTATCAGGTTTTCTAAAATTATTAACACATTTCTCCAATCATCAAAAATTTGGGCATGTCTGTTTTAAAATGGAAAATTAATTGGTATTAGTTCAATTAAAATATCAAAAACAACAATAGCTTTAAGTCCTAAAATAGGAACGAAACAATCTCTTTGAAAAAAGCACGTGGTTGACTGGTTGGCCAGAAAAAAAGGGCAATGGAATGGAAAGTAGAATTTCAGGTTGGCCACATCTCATTATTAAATGATTTCCACCAACTGCTGCACCTAAAATGATTAATTTTTTTCATGTTTATATATAGCCTCAACTATCAATCCTATTCATTCATGTATCCATTATCAAATGCTGGTGCATTCATACTCGATATTTATTTCTTTTCATCCACCTATATTGTAAGGATTGGGTCATTAATTAGGGTAAATACAATCTCCAGTGCCCATTCCGTTGGGTCATGTCAAAAATTATGAGAATGTGTCAATCAATGTTTTAAAAACATGATCGGCCGGTGAACCGGTGAGACTACTGGTTCACGGTTTAATCGGTCCGACCGGTTCAATTACTGGTCGAACCGTTTTACCTTGCAAATATAAAATTAAATATACTCTTACAAAATATATTAAATTTAGTGAGTAATATATTATAATTAATAGTAACATATAACAAAAACATATATTAAACATTTTAAGTAAATTAAATATTAAGAGTATTTAAAATAAGTGAGTGGTAAAATTTAAATAATTATTAAATACATAAAATTTTAATTAATGTAGCAAAAAGAAGTACATATTTTATATATAATAAATAGATAATATTCATATTATCTCAAAAACATTTATGTGGTGAAATAATATTATAGACAATATATAAAACTAAACATCAATTTTTAGTTAATTTGGATAAATATACACTATAATAGTATTATAGTTAATACATAAAATTAAACTTGAATTATTAGTAAGTTTGGAGTAATATTTAGTAAATATGGAGTAATAAACTATATTAATAATATACTATATAATATTAAATCTTAGGTAAAATTATTTTTTCACATATATATTACACCAATAAAAATAAAATTTAGTGACTTATAATTAAAATTAAACATATCACAACTAAAAATTATTTAAAAGTATAAAACTAAACTCAAATTATTAATTTGTGTGGACAAAAAATTATAGATTTAATAGTATATAACAATAATTAATGTTCACAAGATTTTATTCAAGATCATGTGGTGGAGTGGTAGAAGTTTTGGTTTCTTATCTAGAGGTCTAGGGTTCAATCCCCTCTACTCACATATTTTAAACACGCATTTTAAACATAAAAACCGGTTCCCGATTCAACCGGCTGGTTCAGGCGGTTCAAGGCGGCCTAACATACTAACGGTTTTTGGGGCTGAACCGGACCGGACGTGTCAATTATTTTAGAAAAAAATCATTAGTTAAAATCTCAAATACAATCTCCAGTGCCCATTCCGTTGGGTCATGTCTAAATTTAAAAGAAAGTGTCAATTATTTTAGAAAAAAATCATTCGTTAAAATATCAAAAGTTTGGGAGAAATTCAAGAAAATGTCAAAGTTTAGGAAAAAATTTAGAAAATGTCAAATTTTTGGAAAAAATTTAGAAAATCTCAAAACTTCGTTTACTTACAGGACAAATGACCATTTTTATTAAAATAAATACTTGCAGCTTTTTGCCACGTTGGCACTTTCGACAAACTCATCAGCTTCAATATAAAGAAAATTAATTTTAAGAAAAAAATCAGAAAGACTCAAAGTTCATATATATATACAATAATTCCAAAATATAAGTTTGAAGAAAAATCAAAAGATATTAAAAATTTGTGTATTTACATACAAATAATCTAATTTT
Source organism: Salvia hispanica (assembly GCF_023119035.1). Taxonomy (NCBI): domain Eukaryota; kingdom Viridiplantae; phylum Streptophyta; class Magnoliopsida; order Lamiales; family Lamiaceae; genus Salvia; species Salvia hispanica. The sequence goes on from NC_062970.1 coordinate 33,958,248, forward strand.
AAAATACCGACCGTAACACTATTTACAAGCTTAGAAAATGTTATTTATCATATATGTGAATTATAATTTGCAATGCCTATAAAAGAATTTCTCATTTGAAAATTTAGTACTAACTTTTCAGAAAGTTTTACATAAATAACTTCGATAAATAATGTAAAATTATGGTTATATTAGTATATGCGACGAAGTTCATATGCAAACGCTTGAACATATTCCATGTCACGTCAGGCGACCACTTAGATATTTCAATGCTAGAATATTTGTCTTTTGATATTACTAAAAAAAATATACTCCGTACTACTATAAAAACAGTAACCAATTCATTTAGAGTGTCCAAAGTGCTGGGGAACAGTCATGTTATAGTCACAAAAACTTGTCCACAGCCACAAAAATTTGTCCAATCCAAAACAGCCATACCACATCCACAAACCATATTATTAGGGAACATCATTTTTGGTCCACGAACTTTGCCAAAGTATCATTTTAGGTCCGTGAACTTTGAAAATATCATTTAAGGTCCATCAACTATGAAGTAATATCACTTGAAGTACTTTTTTACTATTTCCAAGTTTTTTTGGACGAAAATACCCTCAATATTTTTAAGGGTATATATTTTTAATAAACTTTTGATATACTCATATTTTTTATAAATATCTTTACTATATATTTTTGATGAATTTTTTAAATATAATTTGACCTTCAATATTATCACTTAATTTTGTGACATGCAAGAAATAATCCTTATTCAATTTTTTTATTATTAAAAAAGTTCTATATTCAATTTTAAAATTCTTTAATATAAATAATTGAAGAAGCAATTTAACTTGCATGTCACAATATGATAAAATTATATTTAGAAAAATCGTCAAAAATATATTGTAAAGATATTTATAAAAAATATGAGTATATGATAAGTTTATTAAAAATATATACCCTTTAAGGTATTGAGGGTATTTTCGTCCAGAAAAACTTGGAAATAGTAAAAGAGTACTTCAAATGATATTATCTCATAGTTGATGGACCTCAAATGATATTTTCAAAGTTCACGGACCTAAAATGATACTTTGGTAAAGTTCGTGGACCAAAAAAGAAGTTCCCTCTATTATTTAATCAATTGTTGGTATATTTTAATTGAATTGGAATAAAAATGAGAGGATTGAATGTATTTATAGAAAAGAAGTAAGATTTTTTTTTAAAAATCATCGTCGGTGCCGACGGTCGCTGGGACCTACTTTACTAATTGTGCATTAAAACTCGTGTCATTTCAAATGTTTCTATTTTTTGAATGTGGAGGAAGTATACAATAAACATATGGTGCAATGAGGAAACCTTAACAAAATTTGAATGTTCGACTCAATGTGTGACATCAGTGGTATTTTGTTGAGACTAATAGAATGTGGTTGTAGCGTGTTGCGACCACAATCTTATATAGGTCTTGAATTGAAATTAATTAGATGATTTTTTTATACTCCACAAAAAATAGGACACATTTACCATTTTTGGCTATTTATAAAAAATAGAGCACATTCATTTATGGAAAATTTTCAACAAATAATAACCCTATACATCATTCCACTAACAATATTTCTCTCTTACTTTTTCTCTTTCTCTCCTACTTTTTTCCCCTTCTATTTTACTTTATCAATTATATATTAAAACTCGTGTCATACACAAATTGTTCTATTTTTTTTTAAACGGAGTGAGTATATAAGATCGTGATAATGGTCCTATAGTTTTTATTAATTGATTACAGGTGTATAAATTTAATTCAAGATCGAATCAGATCAAATTAGTGGATATCATATCATGATATAATCCGATCAAATTAGTTTATAAATTACGCTGCATGATTCAAATTTTAAATTCCAAATAGAGTCCCAAGCGAGATTGCATTTGTAGGTAATTGAACTACTATTTGATTATGAGGCAATCGGATTGTACACCTTCCTAGCTGTTAGTTTACGTAACAATATACTTTCTTTGGATGATTATACATCTATTAAAAATTACTTTAGTGAGAAGTTTTTGGTTGGATTCCACCGATCTATATACACCTGTCCTTAGTTACATTTTGAGTTACTATAAGAACAATAGTATTAAATTATATGGATAAACATTTTAAAAAATATTGATTCAATTTAAATATAAACTAATGATCCTTTGTGAGAATTCTACACTACATGAAAAGGCTACAAGGTTAGCAATTTTATTACATTCCTCGATCAGGACCAGCTCAAAAAAAAAACAATGATTAGATATCGTTAAATAGGCCAGACTGTCCCAATTTTTAAAACACAATTTAAATTCTTTTTGGATCAAATTTATTTTCAGTGATATAAATAAATCATTGATTAATTATGTCGATGTCTATGAGAGATGGTTGTTTGATCAACTTTAAATATATGTCGTGCTGCTGAATTAATCTGGTTAGTATAAGCAAGAGACAATTTTGATCAAAAGACGACGAATTAGATTTATATAGCAGAGAGAATTTTTTGTTGAGTAATTTCTTTTTTCTTTATTTTTAGGATAAAGAAAATAAAAACAACCAATCCTTCATTCTTTCTATTTGGGCCCAACTATTTGGCATATCGGGCCTCCAAGGCCTATTTAAGCTCACATCAGTGTCTTTTTCTATTTGCGGTTTCAGTTTATTCCAATTTAGTTAATATTTCTATTTACAATGAAATTATATTTCATAAAATTTCTTTTCTCAGGTGCTCTCATAATCGTTTTTTATAGTGTTTTGCTATTCCTGATGTTAATTATAAGAACAACTTATGTAGCCAACAAATGATAAAGTTAAAGAATTGGGCCCAGACCTAGCCCATAATATCTCATTTCCTGTGATTTCGAATTGTGTTTATTTTCGGCCCAATCAAGTAAAATATTGTGCTCGACAAAGACATGTTTCGTCCGTTTCATAACTATATTTTAGAGTCTATATTATAATTTATACGATGTTATGATTAGTATTTAATAATAATATATGAAAATGAAAGAAAAAGAGTGTGAGCAAAAGGGCCCGATAGTTTAATTTTCTTTTTACTTTTTTGAAAAGGATGGTTGAAATTCGATTGAGATTCACATGCTTTGTCTTCTAACTATGAGACGTCCCACCTGCCATTTTTGGGACATATGAACTAATCTCTTCCCACCACTTATTTATCAAATCTCATATAAATAATAAATAAATATTTTCTCTATTTCCCGAAAATAAAAATTATTTTCTTTTTGTGTGTAGGTAGTGAGTTGAAGTGAACTAAAGTCTTGAGTCTCCCCAGTGACCAATAGCAGATCCAGAAACCGAAATTCGTGGGGTCGGACAGAATGAACAATAGTTTTATTGTTTTCTAACTTTCATGGCGTCCTTTTTGTTGCTTCCTCATTCGCCGTCGTTCTCATAAATCCTATGAAAGTAATCAAACAACGTATCGTAAATATCATATTCGTCGTAAATACATTTTCATGCTTATATACGTTGTCGAAATAAGTAGCTTAAAAATCACAATGTGCCTTAAACAATATGCATCCCTTTTTTAACTTCATTTACAAAAATTAAATTGTTAAATTACCATAATTTGATAATAAATCTTTTAGACAAAAAGCAATAAAATGGATAAATAATTAGTCATTGAAAATAGATATTTGATATTTAATTAAAATTAGATAAAATTACTATTTTTGATGGTCTCATAATTAATTAGAAATTTGTGAAATTATCATACACAACTTTTTAATATTTTGAAATTATCTATTTTTATTACTTCTTTTTATTAAAATAAGATAGATATGTATATAATTATCAATCCATTATTTTTAAAAGAAATTAGTTACAGTGTTAAATGTGGTAGGTATTAATTTAATATTAGTAGTCATTCCAGTTAATTAATTACTTTAATTAATAGTAGTATTCATTTATTAGTGATCACACTTTGAAAAGTTAATTAAGTGAATTATCAAAATTGAAAATTAAAATTATTATAGTATTAATTTCTAGTAATTAAATACGCAATTATCAAAAGATACATGAGTGATTCAAATAACCAAACATGTGGTTCCACAATAAGTCTTTTTTTCCTTTTCATCTTCTCCTTTCCCTCTTCTCGCCTGTAACTTCATTTTCATTCTCTGCATTTCAATTTTTTCAGGTTCTTCTGCTCATTTATTCAAACTATTCTATTAAGAAGAGTGATAACTCTCTTTCCCGCTCCGGCGTGGGGTCGACGGTGACTTCAAAGGGCGGAACTGATGGATTTCTGTTAGCCGGCGGTGGGGTCGGTCGACCACGCCCGACCTCACCTGGATCCCCCACTACCAGTGACTACTCCACGATCAAGGGGGGTGTGTCCACTGTTTTTTGTTTTTTTTTTTTACTTTTTATAACTGATTATCACATAATTATAGAGAGCTGTAAAGAGCACCAAGAAGCATGCAACAAACAAGAGCACAAAAGTCCTATAGCCACGGCCAGTGGCAACTACCAGAAACAACCGCCCACACCTAAAACTAGAAGGCAGTAAAAGTTTTAGGGCCTTAGCCAATTTACCAGAGTGAAAACCCTTCGTGCCCAAGTTTTATTGCCTTGTAAAGAGAATCTGTCTTACCTTAGAGCCTGTACCGGAGGCTGAGCCTTACTCTGACGAGCCCATCTCCTTTTAATTTGTGACCCGGCATGCCCAAGTGATCCCCCCATGGCTCTGATACCACTGTAGGGATCGGATCACATGGGATTCACTAATTACCGGGACCTCTTTGTATTAGGTCAACACTGAGATGACTAATCTCAGCAAGAACAAGCCAGTACAAAGACAAGTATCAAGATTACAAGTAATCTCATAAACTAACTAACTATTACAAGTGTTTGTTCTTAATCTAAGCTCTATCACAGATTAAACGCTAATCTGGAATCCAAGCTTGAACCGATTGAGAACCCTACACACTAAGTAGAGAAATTAGTATCACAAGAAACTAATCCTTTCGGATCTAAACAAGAAAAAGGACTAAGTCAGAGAAATCTGGCCAAGAGTGGCTCAGGTCACAGCAGTGACTGCACTAGGCCTCAGACCTCCCCAATCCTCCATACAAATCACAAGGTGAGCTCCGTTGAACAATCTACATACCTGAGATCAGTAAAACCCTAGATCTCACCGGTCATCGTACACCACGACCATCTCAACACAAGGAATCACCACCGCTTCTCAGAAAACACAGATCAACACCAAGGGAACCTTCGCACAACAGTTCAGGCACAGAGGATCGGTCACAGAAGAAGACCGAGCCCTAGGGTTTGAGAAGGGAACCGAAGAAGTTGCCTAACACTCAAACTAAACCGATAGATCTCTTAGAAACTGAGAATCATCGGTGGAACCAAAAGCTTGAAGAGAAACGCCGGCTAAAACCGCTGGAAACGAAGAGAGAAGGTGGAGGATCGACGTAGAGTTTTCAGAGAGAGAGAGAGAGAGTTCTGGAATGAATAAGGTAAGTGAGAAGGCACTTCTTACTTAAAAAACACACCACACAATCAACGGTCCAGGTAGGTGATCCGAGTGGAGTTGCCACGTGGCTGCGATCCAGGGAGTCTAGTAAGTCATTGGGCCACCAACAGATTAGGCTGCCAATAATTCTTATGGGCCCAGTAACAAACCAGCCCAAGCAAAATTAATAGAGGCCCAAGAGAGGAGTCCAATATTCATCATTCTCCACCTTTGGACTACCTTAGGAGAAATAGGGCGGTGCCTTGGTCCACTGCTATTTCTTCAAAGCCTACAAGGCTTGTCTGAAGACACCAAAGAGTTTTTAGGCTCATTGGTCAATAGAGAAGCCAGGATGCCTAACAAGACACCAGATGGCAAGCCAATTTGTCTTGTAGGACTTTACTACCTTGTGATCTCAATTAAGCCAATGCTTTATGAATCATCAAGATCTTCCCCCAGGACATGCAATGCACATGCTAACCACAATAAAAAAGCAGCCTTTTAATGTAAGAAAACAATTTTTTCATAGGTAAACACTTAGTGCCCATGTTAGCAGGGTTTTTATCAGTATGCACTTTATGCAACAAAACCTCACTTTTTTCAACAACATCACTAATGAAATGGAACCTAACATCTATATGTTTGGTCCTATCATGAAAAATAGGGTTTTTGCACAATTGTATAGCAGACTGACTATCAGAATACACAGCAAGAGTATCATGCAAGAATTTGAGATTAGAGAGAACTCCCTTTAACCATATAGCCTCCTTCATAGCCTCTGTGATGACTATATATTCTGACTCAGTAGTGGAGAGGGCAACTATGTGCTGCAATTGATATTTCCAACTAACACAAAACCTACACACAGTAAACACATAAGAAGTAGTGGACTTTCTCTTGTCCTTGTCATTAGCATAGTTAGAATCAATAAAACCACATAGCTCAACACCATAATCACACTTAGTAAAACACAGACCATACTTGGAAGTATGTTTCAGATACCTAAGCAGCCATTTAAGAGCCTCCCAATGCACATGCCAAGGGTTAGACATGTATCTACTCAAGCAAGAAATAGTATAGGCAATATCAGGCCTAGTACTAACCATTAGATACATCACAGAGTCAATAGCAATAGAATAAGGGACCTTCTTCATAGCTTTAATATCAGACTCAGTTTTAGGACAAACGTCCTTACTCAGCATGAAATGAGCAGCTAAAGGAAAAGAAGCAGTTTTAGCACCAAACATATTAAACTTTTCAAGAATTTTTTGCACATAAGGCTCCTGATGAAGGATCAGAGAAGAGGATTTCCTATCCCTTAGGATATTGATCCCCAAAATATTTTTAGCATCACCAAGGTCTTTCATGTCAAAATTATCACAGAGAGAAGACTGCACATGTTTAATAGACTTAATGCAAGGACCCATAATAAGCATATCATCCACATACAGGAGCAAGAACATAGGCACGGCGTTGCCAAGCGACTTCTCTGCCTCTCTTCTTTCCTTGCCTAGGTCTCCTGCCTCCGGAGGTTGATATGTAGTTCCGCTACGCAGCGACACGGCGTGGCACTTTCCTTTCGGGTTAACCTCTGGCAGGCAAGGAAGTGTACCTGGGGTGTGCCTGCTTCCTATGGTCGTGGCTAGGATCCCAAGATTAAATTCCAGCATCTCGACTTGAGTAACTAGGGTTGCCAACCCTCTTTCCAAGGTGTTTGTATTTCTTTCTAGATTTTCCAACCGCTGGTTCGTCACCTTTCTATGTTCGAAAACTTCTGCGATGCAGATTTCCAGCAGATTCTCCCAATTGGAGCGGGGTTGATCCTCCATACCTGCACATATTTCAGAAGAATTATCAGAACAATAATCTTGTGCATCGTAGGAGAATTCAGAGCAGTTTGGGTCGTAGTATGATCCCCCATGGTCGGAGTTATAGTACTCATCGCTAAATCCCCACTGCTGCTCATAGCCATATGGATCCTCCATCCCTGCAGGAAAATCCATAACAAAATAAAAATAAAAATAAAATAAAATAAAAGCGATTAAAATCCAAAGTAGCAAAATTATCCGTTTGAAGATATCACTCAAAAGTGAATTGTCTTACCCGGCAACGGCGCCAAAAACTTGATGCACTTTTTATTAGCACTAAATAAACCTGCAAGTATACAGAGTATATATAGTATAGCTAAAGGTTAGTACCGGATATCGAACACGGAGAAGGCAAACACAAAGTGTCTATCCTCTAGTAAGACTCAATTACTATCTGGAAAAGCAAGTAGGTTTTGGAAAACTTTTGAAAAACTAAAAACAATAAAAAGTAGAAAATAACTAAGAGATAAAACACGGAGATAGACGATAGAGATAAGGGAATCCCAGGGATGTGCGTTCACAGTTATGGTTCTACAAATTCCAACTACAATACCCTAGCACAGTTTATACTTTGAAAGGACGAGTCACTTAGCTTATGCTCATGCAATACAAACGTTGATTACAAAGTTAGGGTTGTCAATCCTAACACGTAACTCCAAGAAGCTCCTAAGACCCTTGAAAAGTTCTCACTCTCAATTAACAGTGCCGTTTTAAGGGAAGCTAACTGTAGTGTCTACTAAGTGAATATAACTCGCTAGAACTCTGTCACAGTTATGAAGCAAGTTATATTGAATCATACAAGATTGTGTCACTCAATCATGCAGCATAAGAACTACTTAGGGAAGAAACAAAGTAAAAACAAAACGGATATTAAATGGAAAAATGAATTTGTATAACCAAAGTCGTTACTAACACATCCCTAGAATCCTATGAGTTTAGTTACACATAATTGAATAAGCTAAAAACATAGATTGAAGGGAAGACAATTTGAACATAAAACTAAAGCAAATAAAACTCGTAGATTGAATCCTTGTCGTTCTTGATGTTCTTGAAATCCTTCTCCAACTCCTTGCACAAGTGAAGTACTCTAGCTCTTGATCTCTATGAATTATTTTGCAAGTAGAAGCTCTCTCTTTTGATGAAGCTTGAGGTCTTATTTATAGGGAAAAGCCAATCCTTGTTATAGAAGGAAAAGATCTCCAAAATATGGTAAATCTGGGCGCAAATCTAGGGCTTCTCGGATTCGCTGCTTTCTCCGGCGGGCCGCCGCACCTTGGCCGGCGGTCGCCGCGTTGGACTCCAGAGAGTCTGTTCCCTCCGCGGCGGACTGCCGCATGAATTCCGGCGGTCGCCGGACGAGACTTTTCTTCCAAACGTATTTTTCCGAGGCGGACCGCCGCATTGATACGCCCGTCAGTGCGCCGGCGGTCGCGCACACATCCGCGCGCGGTCGCCGTCTGACTCCAGATTTTCTGACTTTGTATTTTGGTTCCCTTTTTCGGCTCAATTATGCACATTTCTCACAAAACACGTCAAAATACCAAAATAGACAAAATATGCAAATAATGGACGTGTAGAGTGACATACTTGGATTTTACATGGTTTTAGAGGGTGGTTTTGTATGAATTGGAGCATATTTCGTCTATTATTAGGCGTGTTTATATCTACTTCTCTATTATGTTGGTATGTTGACCATTTTGTTAAGAATGTGTAGAAAAAGGTACAAAATATGTGGATGTGCAGCAGCCTTGGTTTGAGACAATATTTACGGGAGATTTTGAAGTCCAATCAGCCCCTAATGCATACCAATCTCTTCGTCTTCGAAAGAGCTTCGCGTAGGTATCTCACACGCCTCAATCGGAGTTCGGTAGAAGAAGTTATGGCCGTTATACAAACACTGCGCTGTCCAGAAAATCTCACCCGACCGGGTGAATTATTGCCCTATAATTCCACCCGGCCGGGTGGCGTAATTATGCCTGCGAGATTCCAGAGAGTACCAAAGAAGTCCCACCCGGCCGGGTGTATTTCCAGTGGATTAATTCCACCCGGCCGTAGTTGAAATTGGTTCGTGGTACTTAGGTTTACACTTAATTGTCTCTGTGGGATACGATATACTCTTGCTTGTTGTTTGCTACGATAGCCCCGTACACTTGCGGGTATTAATTGGGTAAAATAAAGTTGAGTCACAGAGTGACTTTGACATAAAAAACGGACCAAATAATGGCCTGAAAATAGTGCAAAATCCGAGCGTATCACTTAAGCAAACACATATGATTGGGAAAATTAGGATCCACAAAACCCTCTGATTGTTTCATGTAGATGGGTTTATCCAAGTTACCATGAAGGAAAACAGTTTTGACATCCATTTGCTTTATTTCCCAATTAAAATGAGCACATAAGTAGTAAACTTAACCACAGGTGCAAAAATTTATGAATAATCTACCCCTTCTTGCTGAGTAAAACCCTTTGCAACCAAACCTAGCCTTGTACCTCAACCCCTCAATTTCATCTTTCAATTTAAATAATCACATGCAATCGACCACAGAAGCACCAGGGGGCAAAAGCACAAGGATCCAGGTTTTATTAACAAACAAGGATTGAATTTCTTCTTTCATAGCTGTGAACCACATATCCCAAAACTTGGACTTTTGAGTCTGCTAATAAGATTGTGGCTCATTTTCATCGGACTCAAACACATTAAAAGCAAGATTGATCAAGTTAGCAAGACCCAAATACTTAACAGGGGGATTAGGATTCCTTCTGGCTCTATCTCTAGACAGGAGGTAATCTTTCAAATCTGGACCAGGGTTAGGAACATGTTGAGGCTCAACTACTTGGTCATCATGAAGAGTCACATTTTGGGGTTCGGGCTCAAGCTCAGGCTCAGGCTCAGGCTCAGGGTCAGGGTCAGGGGCTATAGGATTTGTATTCCAGAAAGACTCCACCTCACTTGGAGCATCATTTGATGGCTCCACCTCAGTGAGAGTATCAGTGGACTCCACCTCACTAAGAGGCTCATTGTCAGCACTTATAGGAGAGGTATCAGGGTCAGGTTTAAGACAGGGGAACTCATCCTCATTAAAGACCACATCCCTACTTATTATGACCCTAAAGCCTGGTTCACTTCTATTCCAAATCCTATAACCCTTAACACCTTCTGGATATCCAAGAAATACCCCTTTCTTGGATCTAGGATCTAGCTTATCAGTTTTAGAGTGAATAAAAGCACTACGCCCAAAAAATTTTAAATGGGATTAAAAAAATTTCCTTCCAGTGAATATAGACTGAGGACATTTACCCTTTAAAGGGGCTGAGGGAGACCTATTCACCAGGTATGCAGAAGTCAGAAGGGCTTCATCCCAAAATTTTTTAGAAAAACCACTTTTAGACAAAAGATACCTAACTTTTTCCAAAATGGTTCTGTTCATCCTTTCAGCAACTCAATTTTGCTGAGGGGTATAAGGAGTGGTCTTGTGTCTTTTAATTCCAAACTTGGAGCACAAAGCATCCATCTAGGAATTACAAAACTCAAGACCATTATCTGTTCTAATCACTTTAATGGTTTTTCCAGTTTGATTTTCAACAAGATTTTTCCATGTCAAAAACTTTTCAAAGACTTCAGACTTATTTTTCATTAAAAAACACCAAACTTTTCTAGAAAAATCATCAATTATAGACAGAAAATACACAGACCCTGAATGAGAAGAAACAGAGGCTGGACCCCACACATCCATGTGGAGGTACTCAATAACATTCTGACTGACATTGTCAGTCATAGGTGTAGGGAAGGTAACTCTGTGTTGTTTGCCCAAAACACAAGTGTCACAAAAGAGAAGGCTATTTTGAAAATCATTTTCAGACAACAACTCCTTTTTCTTCAAAATAATGAGACCCTTTTCACTCATATGACCAAGTCTATTATGCCACAACATGATTTTGTCAACCCTAACCACATTAGCAAGATTACTCACACATGCCACAGATTGAGCAAAACACACATAGAGATTACACTTATTCTCAGGTTTAAACAAACACATAGCACCCTGCCCTCACTTACCCTTAAGACCATCTTGCTCTAAACAGGTACAAGAAAGCATGTTGTAACACAAATCAGGCACATAATTCACATTCTTCAAATTAAGCACATAGTCATTACTGAATTTCAAACACACAGTCTCAATGCCAAGAATCTGACACTTTTTGTCATTTGCCATAGAAACAAAGGTATTTTCTACAGGTTTGAAATCAGAAAACACATTTTTGAAAGGAGGGATATGATAGGTGCATCCAGAATCAATTATCCAGTCATTGATGGAAAAAGAACAGCCAAGAGTAGAGTTAACAGAAAGAATATCATGAGTCATGAAGCAAACACCTTCAGAATCACCATTCTTAGCCAGGTTAGCCATGGAATCCAGTTGATTATTATTTTTCTGCTTTTTAGGATTAGGACACTCCTTTTTATAGTGGCCAACCTCACCACAGTTAAAACATTTTCTATTAGCCTTAGGATTCCTGCTTTTTGACCTGGACCTACTCTTGCCCTTCTTTTTACCATTCCCATAAGAGCTACTATCCTCATTACCCCCTCTATTTTTAGATCTACCCCTTACATTTAAAGCCTTTGACTGAGCAGATTTAAAAGCTTGATTTTCTTTAAGCTCAATTTCTTTGGATTTTAAAGAACTAATGATCAAATCAAGAGGGGCAGAATCCCTGCCATACTTAATGGCAGCTTTAACATCATTGTAAGAATCGGGGATAGCGTTCATCAAGGCAATGCTAGTATACTCATCAATGGTTTTGTCACCAGACCTTTTAATATCTTGAACAAGTTTTTGAAAAAATCAATGTTATCCTCAATGTCCTTTGAAAGATCAAGTTTAAATTGAAAGAGCTTTTCCAGCAAATACATTCTTGATGACATTGAGGTTTCAGTATACAGAGTATCTAGCTTTTCCCATAGCTCAGAGGCAAACTCAATGGTACCAACCTTTCTAATCACAGAATCAGAAAGGTTGAGTATAATAGCGGACCTAGCCAATTCATTCATTTCTGCAGCCTTATCTGCAGACTCAGTATCAAGGACTATACCCTCAACAGATTTGAAAACCTTTTGCTGAATTAAAACACACTTCATTTTCTGTTTCCAAATCACAAAATCATTTTTCCCATTGAAGGGGACAATGCCAACTGGCTGGGACATTTTGAGAAAATTTTTAACACACACAAAAGTACCAGTAACTGAGAGAGCACAACAAGCAACCCTGTTTTCACAGAGAGTGGTCTTAACACACAACAGTCAAAGAGACCACTTAGAACAGATATGCAGGGATTTTTCATTCAAGAAACACAGATGCACATACACAGCAAAGGCACACACGCACATGAGACACCTCAAAGTGATCCCAGACTCAAGAATCAAGTCCAGAAGGAGTTCCTCCCTATCTGTCACGTGTACCCCGGCAAGAGGATTTCCCAGTTCACAATCACCCAATGTATGGGGGCGCAGGGGGTCACTCAAGGCGGTTAAGGCACAGGGTGGATAGGTAATTCACTCAAGAACACAGAGTCAAGCTCTGAGATACACACTTTGAGATTAAAGAAACACTCAGAAAGCAGCAACGGAAGCAAGAGAGCTGTAAATAGCACCAAGAAGCATGCAACAAACAAGAGCACAGAAGTCCTATAGCCACGGCCAGTGGCAACTACCAGAAACAACTGCCCACACCTAAAACTAGAAAGCAGTAAAAGTTTTAGGGCTTTATCCAATTTATCAGAGCGAAAACCCTTCGTTAAGGAGAATCCGTCTTACCTCAGAGCCTGTACCGGAGGCTGAGCCTTACTCTGACGAGCCCATCTCCTTTTAATTTGCGACCCGGCGTGCCCAAGTGATCCCCCCGTGGCTCTGATACTACTGTAGGGATCGGATCACTCGGGATTCACTAATTACCGGGACCTCTTTGTATTAGGTCAACACTGAGATAGCTAATCTCAGCAAGAACAAGCCAGTACAAAGACAAGTATCAAGATTACGTGCATCAAGGATTTCAACTACAGCTGGATTCAACCAGAAACCGTCCTATCGAGATGATATCCGAAAGCTATGAAACTACCACCATCGTCTTCGTCTTGGAAACAGCTTCGCGTGGGTATCTTGCACATCTCAATCGGAGTCCGAATGAGGGAGTTATGGCGGTTTTACAGAAGTCGCGCAGAACTGGCGAGGGAGTCCAGAGAGAACACCCGGGCGGGTGTTTTGCACCCTGCAATTCACCCGACCGGGTGAATCACCCGAGACTTAGTTTTTGAGGGCCTTTTTCCACATTTTGGGCCCTTAGTATAAATACCTTTTGGTGTCATTTTTCATTCTAGATTGAGATAAGATTGTGATTGAAGTTATCTCCCTAGTGAGTTTTTCCTCTTTGAGGAATGTATCCAATTCCTTCCTTGAAGGTTGCTTGTCTCAATTTCATAGATTGATTCAAGTAGAGGTATGCATCAATGGAGTGTATCCATTGAGTAGTGGAGCCAAGGGGTGATAGAGCTATTGAAAGTTGCCTAGGGTTGTTTCCATCCTTTTGGTCAAGGTCCTATGGTTGTAGCTCTTTTATCTCATCATTATACACATGCTTTCCATTCCTAATCTTCCATCAATTCTTGTTTAGATTCAATTTTTGTTGGTTGGATCTTTATTATCTTTTGTTTGTGTTGATAAATTGAAAATCAATCTCACAAAAATAGTTAGATCAAACATCATAAATGGGTAATCCTTGGGAAATGGATCATAAAATACATGGATCCTTATCATTTGGTATCTAGAGCCTAGTACCCACTAGGTGTTTGATCTATTGTTGCTTTGGGTTGGGTTATTTTTCCTTTTGTTCTTTGTTTTGCTCTGTTTTTGTTGGGATGATCGGATTGATCAATTGTGCTTAGATTAAGCTGAAATTTGGTGTGTATGATCTATGTTATGTGACCTAGCTACCTGCAAAATTTCATCAAAAAATTCCTTCGTTTGCCTAGTTAACTGTGGAGATTAACATCATTGCCCTGTTTTGGCATAGTTGGGGAAAACCATACAAAACCTATCAAATTATCAAATCTGACTATATATGGCTATTTTTCCCTTGATCTAGACTTGTTTGGGAATCTATCCACCAAAATTCATCCAAATTGGGCGCGGGGATCAATACCAAAAAAATTCATAAAGATCAGCCAGATTTCAGCAAAAAGCTTCATCCCATGTCTTGTGTTCTTTAGTGTGTGTGTTTGCTCTAGGCCTAGTTTTCCTTGCTTTCATATGTTTAATCATTATTACTTTGGTATTTACTACTTGGTGTCCATATGTTCTTGAGGTGTATACCTTGATTGAGTTGTCCGGGCGCCAACGAGTGGGAATTGGATCGAGAGTGTGTGATACTAGCCCCACTATATTCTAAACCTACCGAGTGACATTGGTGAGTGACTTGGGGGGTGTTGGGATACTACATTGGGGTGAGTTAGCTTCTTAAATCTCTCTTTCTTAATTTTACTAATCTCTAAGACTAGTCCCTAGTCTTTGTTTTTGTGTTTGTAGGAAACTTTGATGCCTCCTATGACTCGATCCAACAAAATGGTGGACATCCACGAGGAGGAAGTCGAGAAGGGCGCGGGCTCAAGTAATTCCAAACCCGAAGGGGATCTAGTGAGCATGATGTCCCAAATGATGGAAGATTTTAGTCGTGATCTCAAACAAGAGATGAGAGAATGGGATGCCCGGATGGATGCCCGGAGGAAGGAGTTCGAGACCCGATGGAAATCCAATCAAAACACATTGGTTGGAGCCTTAAAGGAGGTTCGTGCATCAAGATCCGTCACTCCTAAAAGTGACCATCTACATCTCAAAGCTTCCGGCATAGAACATGTAGTGTCGAGGGGTAATGGAGCCAATAGGCGGTTTGGAGGAGGAAATGAGGAGTATGGTCGTTTTGGGGTAGGAAACCAACATGGAGGGGTGGAGTCTTGTGGGGAAGTTGAAGGAGGGAATATGGAAATCGGGATGAGAATGAGGGCTATGGGAGATTCGGGATGGAGAATGTTGGTCGAGGCCTTTTGGAGGAGGATATGGAGGGAATGATAGATTTGGGATGGGCAATCAACGAGGAGAGAGTTGGGCTCTATGGTGATGATAGAGGTGACTATGAATCAAGGTACCATGAAGATGGACTTGATAGGGGAAGTCGTGGGGAACGAGCTCCAAAGTCTCATGGAGAGTGGCATTCTAGGAGGGTGAGAGATCATGTTAGCCATAAGGGGTTTGAGAGGCCAATTGAAGAAGAAGTCTCATATAGAGCTCGATTGAGGCCTACCTACCCACATGGTGGTGTTGACACAAACCAAAGAGGTAACTCATCAAGTCATTTGACTACATCCTCTTCTTTCCATTTCTCACATAAGCCTCTTGATGTATATGGAAATGTCTCCTCTTCGATGAGCTTAAACCAAATTAGTAGAGAAAAAGAACGAGAGAGAGAGAAAAGGCTTGAGAGTGAAAGTGAGTCTAAAAAGCCAAGAGAGCGTGATAAAAGACAAGAGTGTGAGGTGCAAAAGTCAAGAGAGAGTGGTGGGGGTGAGAGAAAAGAAAAATATCAAATGAGAGAAAAACCACAAGCACAAGTGAGTAAAGGGTGCTTGTTAGATTCTAAGGCCTACCTTGGGTGGGCACCAAATGATCCTTTGCCTCTTGCCCTTGGTGAGGAAAATAAGCCCTTACCCACTAACATTTCTTCTATGTCTTTTTGTGTTGATGAATGTGTAGGAAATTTAATTGAAGACATGGAAGTGAAGCACCAAATTGCACATGGCTTGGAGACTATGCCCCCGGAGAAGGACCAAGAGGAACAAGGGCAAGTGGATGAACTCCTTGCCCAAGGTTCAAGTGCACTATCCTTGTCTCCTTGTGATGCTCCCTTGCATATGATTACACTAGAGAAGTCCCTTTGTGTTGATAGATTTGTTATTGATGACTTGTGTAAAAAGTGGTCTCATGAGCTTGAATCTTTGAATGCTAAATCTATCTTTGCATCATATGTTGATCCTTTCTTGATAAATCCAAGCATTGATAGACATGAAATTTCTCTTGTGAAATCTACCTTAAATGTTGGAGTGACTTCTTCTCATGCTAAGATGCCTAATAAATCCTTTCCAAGAATGGGAGAATGATATAACCATGAGTGCTAGACATCAAGTGTCTTCACCTCGACGTGAGCCATGGATTGATTGGGGTCCAAGGAAGAGAGTGAAGACATGCCAAGGATTCAATAAAGCTAGAGGGTCTCCCGAGGATGTGAGGGATAGAGAAGGCTTGGATTTGAGGACAAATCCTTTCCAAGAAGGGGAGGATGATACGATCATGGAAGTCGTGCGTCAAGGATTTCAACTACAGCTGGATTCAACCGAGAAATCGTCCTATCGAGATGATATCCGAAAGCTATGAAACTATTACCATAGGCCTTCGCCTTGGAAACAACTTCACGTGGGTATTGTCTTGGCACATCTCAATCGGAGTCCGAATGAGGGAGTTATGGCATGTATTTATGACAGAAGTCGCGCAAGAACCGGCGAGGGAGTCCAGAGAGAACACTCGGGCGGGTGTTTTGCACCCTGCACTCACTCCGTTCCGGTGGAATCACTCCGAGACTTAGATTTTGGAGGGCCTTTTCCCACATTTTGGACCTTGGTATAAATATCTTTTGGTGTCATTTTTTCATTCTGCATTGGTATTACAGGACAAGCTTATCATCCTCAGTGAGTTTCTTCCTATTTGAGGATCATCGTATCCAATTCCTTCCTTGAAGGTTGCTTTGTCTGTATTTCATAGATTGATTCAAGTAGAGGTATGCATCAATGGAATGTATCCATTGAGTAGTGGAGCCAAGGGTGATAGAGCTAGTTAAAAGTTTCCTATGGTTGTTTCCATTCTTTTGGTCAAGGTCCTATGGTCATAACTCTTTTATCTCATCATTATACACATGCTTTCCATTCCTAATCTTCCATCAATTCTTGTTTAGATTCAATCTTTTGTGGTTGGGTCTACCT
>NC_062970.1:33975772-34073501 GCF_023119035.1 Salvia hispanica
CTATCAAAACCTCGTTATGCGAGAGCGTCCCAGGTCTTCGTCGTCGACGTCGTCGCCCTCAACCGACCGGCTTGCAAATTTATATTTCCTACATTGTTCACAAACTCCTCGCGCAGCCCGCCTGGTTTGCCTCGTGCTAAACTCCTCAGACACGGCAAGTTGTGGTTGCTCCACCTGGTCCACCCGGTTGAGATCGTGTTAATATCCCCAACATCAGGCCAATGTGCGTTTCTCCCACATTGTTCTCCAAATCCATCTCATTTAGCCGCCCAAGATACTCCTCAAACACAAGATGCTTCACCAAAGTCGGCACAACGTCTTTCACGGTGTGAATGAAATGCCCCGTAATCTTCCAAACCATCCATAATTGGCCGTAAACATCATCCTCTATATGTGCATTACCAACTGCTTTCTTGTCAACGCTTCACAAACACCTGAAGTTGGTCGCAAAGTGAAACAAAATGCTGCATTAACAAAACCACAACAAATCTCCTATCTCTTCCTCAAAATAAATACAAAATAATATCAAAATCGAATGAATACAAACTAATATCAAAATAAATACAAATCCACACAACATAATATCGAATCAGTATGCATGAAAACTAACATCAAAACTACATTCAAATGAAACCTTGAACTCGATATCATACGTACACAACGTAACATACGTCCAAATGCATGTTTAACCTCATCTCCAGACTGAACAAGTATAGATGAGCTTGTATTCCTCCCCATCCAAGCAATGTCTCAACCTACATCATGCATACAATATGATCAACTCATATACAATTTCATCATCTCATATACAATATGATCAACTCATATACAATTTCAATCAAGTCGGTTTGAATCTCGCTTTGTAACTCAGCAACCATGCAGCTATGTGAATGTAATCTATTCAACACTAAAGTCTCAAAACCAAGGACGACGTAAATTACCTCATCAACATGAGACACTATCATCGGATGGAATGAACTTCATCACCTTGTTCAACTCGCTTTAGCTTGCTTTGCAAAGTGAAGTTATTTGAATTTGAATTAATTTGTTAACGTACATCAAATCTCCTCTCTCTCCTCAAAACCAACAAAACATAATAGCAAAATCAATATGCATGAAAACTAATATCAATGACAGTACCTCATCGTCTTTAGATTGTGCTGCATCAATTGCTCAGTTTGACTTCATCAACTACGATTGTTCAACTACGGATTGAACCTCATCTCCAACTACATGTCCAACTTCATCTTCTAATCCTCCCCACCAAGCACGGTCTCAACCTACAACACGCATTTCCAAAGTTGTAATTATGCAAGCATAGCATATCATCGGTATTCAATTCAATCCAAATGTAAAATCTCAATATCAATGCAAGTACCTCGGTATGTCAAATGCAGTATGGACTTCATCAACTTGTTCAACTGTTTGAACTTTCGCAAAGTCAAGTTCATTGAAGTTGTTAGTTAACCAAATTAAACCTCCCCTCCTCCTCAAAACCAACAAAACTTAATAGCAAAATCAATATGCATGAAAAATAATATCAATGGCAGCATTCGATCAGCATGTGAATGTGAATGCTTCATAATTGAGTTGAACTTCATCAACTTGTCCAACTCATGGCCTTTCTCTCCTACAACATGCATATATCAACATGATTCATCCAACTTTTCAAAGTCCCATTGACTTTTCGCGTCTTCTTTTTGTAAAAATGATAAAAATAGTTAAGAGGAGAAATGGTAAATTAAGAGAGAATAATATGAGAAGAGTCTTATCTACATTATGTCTATCTTACTTTACCATTTCTCCATAACTATTTTTTTATCATTTTTACAAAAGAGGCCTTAATAATGGACGCTAAAGAAGATAAATATTCGTTAACTTGATTATATGCATAAATCTGTCATTTAATACGATTGTATACATCAACATCATCTTCGCAATTGCGGCACCATGATTAACATCACCAACATCATCTTCCTCTATTGCTTCACCATTATTAACATCACCAACATTATCCTACAAGATAAATTCAACATTTAGATATAGTAGCAGTTAGTATAGTTATAACACAACCAAACATAACATCGAAGTCACTAACCTCAACCACAACAAATTCATCCATCGATTCTTGATAACGCTTTCATTTTCCCTGTCTTTTGCCTTCCATTCCTCACGTGCTTTCACAAGCTATCAACGAGGAAGTCCTCAAACTCGATGTCACGTTCATACCACCCTGACAAAGGTATTTGTGGATTAACCTTTGATTCGTTTGAATCACCTTTGCCTTCTTCCTAGGCTGACTTCAGGTACAACCAAATTCAGCTCTCTACTTTTCTATCACAACACTACTAGACGATTGCGACTTCATAAACTTTTTAAACAACTCGAAGTTGGTCCTCTTGCTGTCGTGCCTAGCGTCTGCAGCTGTGATCTCAACCACGTAAACGTGAGCGAGCCTTGATTTTGGGCTACTGCAACCTTCATAAATCGAGAGACATCGTCTTCTTCGTACATCGGATCAAGAGGATGCCCATTTGAGTTCCTCGCATCCATCATTGAAATGAGGATGACAATAGTAAGACTCATATAGAGAACCTTGAATACCCAACTCGACCATCATACTTGCCAATTCGAACAAGTCAATGCATTACGCTCACGTAATGGATATAGTTTAACAATCCAAAAGTAATCTCCAGCGGAACACACCATGGTGGTGAAGGGCAATTGTAAAACAATCGGGCCTATTCTCTCGTCAAAGTCACACAACACGATAAAATCCATTAATTCAAAAATGTCTACCTTTTTGGTGCATAGAATCGATAACTTGTCACTAAACTCCTAACCTCAACATTACATAAGTTACAAATTCCTCAATTTACAAGTATATAGTCGAAAACTTTTAAAGGTAAAAAGGCGTACCATATTCAAGCTCCGGGTGGAAGATGGAGATATGTTCACCACGAAGTACCCATGTCTCCTCTCGAGTCTATTATCACGGAGGGCCGGCTAGGAGCCAGCACCATCGTTGTTCCTCGTATTTTCACTCGACCCAGCACCATCGTCGTTCTTCTTCTTTCGTCCCCTTTTTTTGGCGCATCACGATCACGGTGTCGTCCCCTTCGACGATACGACTTTCGAGTGTGGGCACCGGTGATTTACTTGCTCACAGTCACGACACGGAGGAGTAACGATCGGAGGATGAAGGGTAGTAGGTGAAGAGAAGTGAGAGAGCGAGGTGAGAGAGTGAGTGAGAGGGAAAATGAAGAGTTGGATGTGAGGGAAGGAAGATGAAAGGTTCAAATTGGTGGGAAGATGGAAGGGTTTCTCGAAAGTCACTAACATTTGTCTCTTCTCTCTACGTGGCGCACCCCATTACTCCGTTCCTCAAAATTATATATATGTATATTTGAGAGTACATGCAAATCGGGTGAGGTGACAGATTGAAAAAGTTAAAATTTTCAACGAGTCACAATGTCAGATACTTGCAGGAATGCAATTGATATTTCTTCAAACCCGATATGATATTAAAATTTGGGACTACATCGGATATAACTATCGGTATCAAATATGATATTATTTATTGCTTATTGTCCTAGTACTTCATATGATATTATTTGTTTTGATTACGTCGAGTACTACATCCGATATTATTTCAACAAGATGCATTTCGTAACATCTACAGCCCATTCTCAAACTAGTGAAGCTGTTTTTTTCGATGCGTATATGTCGTATCCATTTCATACCCATCGAAAAAAAACCCGATCATTCATGCCATGGTTAGTTTCATTACTCAATTTAGAAATCAAAATCAAATTACATTGATTTGAACACTACAATTCTTCCACAACTTTCACGAACTACGTCACCAATTTTTTTCAACAAGCTGCAATCACAATATCGAAACAAATGTGAAACTTCAAAAATTAATACTCGTACTTAGAAAACATACATCAAAATCAAATTACATTAATTTGGAACACTACAATTCTTCCCAGTTTCACGCACTACTTCACCAAATTTTTTTCCCACAAGCTGCAATCTACGGTGAAAGCTCTTCATCAAACTCACCATAATGGCTACAAAGCGAAACAATCAACTAAAACCCAACAAATAACACCAAAATATAATCTTTAACTTTACTTCCACCTTCAACACGATTTGGAGATAATTGAGAATCAACTTCATCTTGTTTTCCCAATCGTCTTCACGGCCACCATCTCAACCATGTAATGGCCTTCAAAATCCACACACTTGGGATGACACCACCGAAAATACTTGCGCCTCCAATCTTGCCCTTTTTTCTGCAAACGAAATACAACATTCCATTAGATTCCTTTATTGGATCAACAACGATTTTGAGAATCGCTCTTTGCGACAAACAATTTTCGTACTCAAATCGGAGCCACCTACAACCGAGTCCGCCTCCTCCATCAATCGATTTTGTAAATGACAGAAGACATTTTGATTTCTTTCTTGAGTCGAGATGTTTTCTCGACTTTTGCAGAAGAAAGAAAGGAGGAAGAAGAAGGGAATAGAAAAGAGATGGAGAGAGAAGGTGAGAGAAAGAATGAGAGAGAGAGAAAGACATCGCATTAATATAAAGAGACAACTCGCAACGCCTCATTAAATATCTGACATCGAAAAAGTGATTTTTGAACTTCCGAAATGCCCAAAGCCTAAAGGGTAGTTTCGGTACGAAACAGTGAAAAATGACCAATTTTGAAATAAAGTTTAGTCAGGGATTATCGGGGATATATTTAAAGTCGGGATTATCGAAGATAAATACATAGTCATAAATTATTTTTGTAGTCCACTCTTCTTTTAATTAAAGACATTTTTGTCGTTTCAATTTTGGTATCATTATAATTCTTCCTTCTCTTAAAGACATTTTTGTCGTTTCAATTTTGGTATCATTATAATTCTTCCTCCTCTCTTCTTCTGTCATCTCTGCAGCCAATAAACAAGAATATAATCAATGCTCCTATATATATACCTCTACGTTCCAAAAGTTATGAGAAACAACAAAATATGTGTTGTGTTCATTAAGTGGAATTGAAACTTAATTATGTTGAAACGAAATAAACTCGGCACATGATATTGAACTAATATTCTTTAAAAAATAATTTATTTACTCTGAATTTTGTCATAAATAGGGTTAACAATAATTGAAAAAAAATCACGAACTTTAATTTCTCAAAATGATGTCACTTCGGATTGCATTGACTTATGGTGAGTACTATCAGGTTTTCTAAAATTATTAACACATTTCTCCAATCATCAAAAATTTGGGCATGTCTGTTTTAAAATGGAAAATTAATTGGTATTAGTTCAATTAAAATATCAAAAACAACAATAGCTTTAAGTCCTAAAATAGGAACGAAACAATCTCTTTGAAAAAAGCACGTGGTTGACTGGTTGGCCAGAAAAAAAGGGCAATGGAATGGAAAGTAGAATTTCAGGTTGGCCACATCTCATTATTAAATGATTTCCACCAACTGCTGCACCTAAAATGATTAATTTTTTCATGTTTATATATAGCCTCAACTATCAATCCTATTCATTCATGTATCCATTATCAAATGCTGGTGCATTCATACTCGATATTTATTTCTTTTCATCCACCTATATTGTAAGGATTGGGTCATTAATTAGGGTAAATACAATCTCCAGTGCCCATTCCGTTGGGTCATGTCAAAAATTATGAGAATGTGTCAATCAATGTTTTAAAAACATGATCGGCCGGTGAACCGGTGAGACACATTGCTCACGGTTTAATCGGTCCGACCGGTTCAATTACTCTGGCCGAACCGTTTACCTGCTAAATATAAAATTAAATATACTCTTACAAAATATATTAAATTTAGTGAGTAATATATTATAATTAATAGTAACATATAACAAAAACATATATTAAACATTTTAAGTAAATTAAATATTAAGAGTATTTAAAATAAGTGAGTGGTAAAATTTAAATAATTATTAAATACATAAAATTTTAATTAATGTAGCAAAAAGAAGTACATATTTTATATATAATAAATAGATAATATTCATATTATCTCAAAAACATTTATGTGGTGAAATAATATTATAGACAATATATAAAACTAAACATCAATTTTTAGTTAATTTGGATAAATATACACTATAATAGTATTATAGTTAATACATAAAATTAAACTTGAATTATTAGTAAGTTTGGAGTAATATTTAGTAAATATGGAGTAATAAACTATATTAATAATATACTATATAATATTAAATCTTAGGTAAAATTATTTTTTCACATATATATTACACCAATAAAAATAAAATTTAGTGACTTATAATTAAAATTAAACATATCACAACTAAAAATTATTTAAAAGTATAAAACTAAACTCAAATTATTAATTTGTGTGGACAAAAAATTATAGATTTAATAGTATATAACAATAATTAATGTTCACAAGATTTTATTCAAGATCATGTGGTGGAGTGGTAGAAGTTTTGGTTTCTTATCTAGAGGTCTAGGTTCAATCCCCTCTACTCACATATTTTAAACACGCATTTTAAACATAAAAACCGGTTCCCGATTCAACCGGCTGGTTCGGCGGTTCAAGGCTGCCTAACATACTAACGGTTTTGGGCTGAACCGGACCGGACGTGTCAATTATTTTAGAAAAAATCATTAGTTAAAATCTCAAATACAATCTCCAGTGCCCATTCCGTTGGGTCATGTCTAAATTTAAAAGAAAGTGTCAATTATTTTAGAAAAAATCATTCGTTAAAATATCAAAAGTTTGGGAGAAATTCAAGAAAATGTCAAAGTTTAGGAAAAAATTTAGAAAATGTCAAATTTTTGGAAAAAATTTAGAAAATCTCAAAACTTCGTTTACTTACAGGACAAATGACCATTTTTATTAAAATAAATACTTGAAACTTTTTGCCACGTTGGCACTTTCGACAAACTCATCAAATTTCAATATAAAGAAAATTAATTTTAAGAAAAAAATCAGAAAGACTCAAAGTTCATATATATATACAATAATTCCAAAATATAAGTTTGAAGAAAAATCAAAAGATATTAAAAATTTGTGTATTTACATACAAATAATCTAATTTTAAAATACCGACCGTAACACTATTTACAAGCTTAGAAAATGTTATTTATCATATATGTGAATTATAATTTGCAATGCCTATAAAAGAATTTCTCATTTGAAAATTTAGTACTAACTTTTCAGAAAGTTTTACATAAATAACTTCGATAAATAATGTAAAATTATGGTTATATTAGTATATGCGACGAAGTTCATATGCAAACGCTTGAACATATTCCATGTCACGTCAGGCGACCACTTAGATATTTCAATGCTAGAATATTTGTCTTTTGATATTACAAAAAAAAATATACCCGTACTACTAAAAAAAACAGAACCCAACATTTGGGTGCCAAAGTGCTAACAGCATGTTATATACAAAACTTGTCCACACCAAAAATTTGTCCAATCCAAAACACCATCCCAAATCCAAAAAACCATTTATTAAAAACATCTTTTTTCCCACAATTTCCAAAAAATTTTATTCCAATTTTAAAATATCTTTTTGGGCCATCAACCATGAAGAATACACTAAATTTTTTATTTTTCCCAAATTTTTTTTGACAAAATCCCCCAATATTTTTAAGGGTATATTTTTAATAAATTTTTGATATACTCATATTTTTATAAATATCTTTTTATATATTTTTGATAAATTTTTTTAAATAAATTTGACCTTCAATATTATCACTTAATTTTGTGACATGAAAGAAATAATTTATTAAATTTTTTTTATTTTTAAAAAAAGTTCTATATTCAATTTTAAAATTCTTTAATATAAATAATTGAAGAAGCAATTTAACTTGCATGTCACAATATGATAAAATTATATTTAGAAAATCCAAAAAAATTTTTAAAGATTTTTTTAAAAAAATAAAAAGTATTTATAAGTTTATTAAAAATATATACCCTTTTTTATTGGGGATTTTTTTAAAATTTAAAAAAGAAAAAAGACTTCAAAGATATTATCTCATATATAATTCAAAGAATTTTCAAAGTTCAGGACTAAAAATACTTGAAAGTTGGAAAAAAAAGAAGCCTCTATTATTTAATCAATGTTGGTATTTTTTTAAATTAATAAATGGGGGATTGAATGTATTTATAAAAAAGAAGTAAGATTTTTTTAAAAATCATCGTTTGCCGACGGCCGACCTACTTTTTACTAATGGCATTAAAACTCCCAAATTTTAAATGTTCTATTTTTTGAATGTGGAAAAGGGATACAATAAACATGGGGAAAAGAGGAAACCAACAAAATTTGAATGTTCGATCAATGTGTGACATCGGTATTTTTTTGAGACTAATAGAATGTGGGTTGAGTTGTTTACCACAATCTTATAGGTTAATTGAAATTAATTAGATGATTTTTTTTTCTCCAAAAAAAAGGACACATTTACCATTTTTCATTTATAAAAAATAGAGACATTCATTTTTAAAATTTTCAACAAATAATAACCCTATACATCATTCCACTAACAATATTTCCTTACTTTTTTTTTTTCTCCTACTTTTTTCCCTTCTATTTTACTTTATCAATTATATATTAAAACCCCGCATACACAAATCTTTATTTTTTTTTGGAGTGAGTATATAAGCGTGATAATGGTCCTATAGTTTTTATTAATTGATTAAGGTGTATAAATTTAATTCAAGATCGAATCAGATAAATTAGTGGATATCTATCAATATAATCCGACAAAAATTTGTTTATAAAATTTTGCATGATTCAAATTTTAAATTCCAAATAGAGTCCCAAGCGAGATTGCATTTGTAGGTAATTGAACTACTATTTGATTATGAGGCAATCGGATTTACACCTTCCTAGCTGTTAGTTTACGTAACAATATACTTTTTTGATGATTATACATCTATTAAAAATTACTTTAGTGAGAAGTTTTTTTGGGTTCCACCGATCTATATACACCTGTCCTTAGTTACATTTTGAGTTACTATAAGAACAATAGTATTAAATTATATGGATAAACATTTTAAAAAATATTGATTCAATTTAAATATAAACTAATGATCCTTTGTGAGAATTCTACACTACATGAAAAGGCTACAAGGTTAGCAATTTTATTACATTCCTCGATCAGGACCAGCTCAAAAAAAAAATGATTAGATATCGTTAAATAGGCCAGACTGTCCCAATTTTTAAAACACAATTTAAATTCTTTTTGGATCAAATTTATTTTCAGTGATATAAATAAATCATTGATTAATTATGTCGATGTCTATGAGAGATGGTTGTTTGATCAACTTTAAATATATGTCGTGCTGCTGAATTAATCTGGTTAGTATAAGCAAGAGACAATTTTGATCAAAAGACGACGAATTAGATTTATATAGCAGAGAGAATTTTTTGTTGAGTAATTTCTTTTTTCTTTATTTTTAGGATAAAGAAAATAAAAACAACCAATCCTTCATTCTTTCTATTTGGGCCCAACTATTTGGCATATCGGGCCTCCAAGGCCTATTTAAGCTCACATCAGTGTCTTTTTCTATTTGCGGTTTCAGTTTATTCCAATTTAGTTAATATTTCTATTTACAATGAAATTATATTTCATAAAATTTCTTTTCTCAGGTGCTCTCATAATCGTTTTTTATAGTGTTTTGTATTCCTGATGTTAATTATAAGAACAACTTATGTAGCCAACAAATGATAAAGTTAAAGAATTGGGCCCAGACCTAGCCCATAATATCTCATTTCCTGTGATTTCGAATTGTGTTTATTTTCGGCCCAATCAAGTAAAATATTGTGCTCGACAAAGACATGTTTCGTCCGTTTCATAACTATATTTTAGAGTCTATATTATAATTTATACGATGTTATGATTAGTATTTAATAATAATATATGAAAATGAAAGAAAAAGAGTGTGAGCAAAAGGGCCCGATAGTTTAATTTTCTTTTACTTTTTTTGAAAAGGATGGTTGAAATTCGATTGAGATTCACATGCTTTGTCTTCTAACAAAGAGACGTCCCACCTGCCATTTTTGGGACATATGAACTAATCTCTTCCCACCACTTATTTATCAAATCTCATATAAATAATAAATAAATATTTTTTTCTATTTCCTAAAATAAAAATTATTTTCTTTTTGTGTGTAGGTGGGAGTTGAAGTGAACTAAAGTCTTGAGTCTCCCAAAGGCCCTAATAGTATCCGTAAACCGAAATTCATGGCCTGCGTAACGAACAATGCTTTATCGTTTTTTAACTTTCACGGCGCCTTTGTTGCTTCCTCATTCGCCGTCGTTCTCATAAATCCTATGAAAGTAATCAAACAACGTATCGTAAAAATCATATTCGTCGTAAATACATTTTCATGCTTATATACGTTTAAATAAGTAGCTTAAAAATCACAATGTGCCTTAAACAATATGCATCCCTTTTTAACTTCATTTACAAAAAATTTAAAATTTTTAAATTACCATAATTTGATAATAAATCTTTTAGACAAAAAGCAATAAAATGGATAAATAATTAGTCATTGAAAATAGATATTTGATATTTAATTAAAATTAGATAAAATTACTATTTTTGATGGTCTCATAATTAATTAGAAATTTGTGAAATTATCATACACAACTTTTTTAAAATTTTGAAATTATCTATTTTTATTACTTCTTTTTATTAAAATAAGATAGATATGTATATAATTATCAATCCATTATTTTTAAAAGAAATTAGTTACAAATGTTAAATGTGGTAGGTATTAATTTAATATTAGTAGTCATTCCAGTTAATTAATTACTTTAATTAATAGTAGTATTCATTTATTAGTGATCACACTTTGAAAAGTTAATTAAGTGAATTATCAAAATTGAAAATTAAAATTATTATAGTATTAATTTCTAGTAATTAAATACGCAATTATCAAAAGATACATGAGTGATTCAAATAACCAAACATGTGGTTCCACAATGAGTCTTTTTTCCTTTTCACCTTCTTCTTTCCCTCTTCTCGCCTCTGGAACTTCATTCTCATTCTCTGCATTTCAATTTTTTCAGTTCTTCCTCCCATTTATTCAAACTATTCTATTAAGAAGAGCGATAACTCTCTTTCCGATCCGGCGTGGGGTCGGCGGTGACTTCAAAGGGCGGAACCGATGGATTGCTTAGCCGTGCGGTGGGTCGGTCGACCACGCCCGACCTCACCCTGATCCCCCACTACCGTGACTACTCCACGATCAAGGGGGCGTGTCCACCGTTTTTTGTTTTTTTTTTTTACTTTTTATAACGATTATCACATAATTATAGAGAGCGTAAAGAGCACCAAGAAGCATGCAACAAACAAGAGCACAAAAGTCCTATAGCCACGGCCGGGCAACTACCGTAAACAACCGCCCACACCTAAAACTAGAAGGCAGAAAGTTTTAGGGCCTTAGCCAATTTACCGTAGTGAAAACCCTTCGTGCCCAAGTTTTATCGCCTTGTAAAGAGAATCTTCTTACCTTAGAGCCTCGCATCGAGGGCTCGAGCCTTACTCGACGAGCCCATCTCCTTTTAATTTGTGACCCTGCATGCCCAGTGATCCCCCCATGGCCTCGATACCACCGCAGGATCGGATCACAGGGATTCACTATACGGACCTCTTTGTATTAGGTCAACACCGAGATGACTAATCTCAGCAAGAACAAGCCAAGCACAAAGACAAGTATCAAGATTACAAGTAATCTCATAAACTAACTAACTATTACAAGTGTTTGTTCTTAATCTAAGCTCTATCACGCATTAAACGCTAATCTGAATCCAAGCTTGAACCGATTGAGAACCCTACACACTAAAGAGAAATTAGTATCACAAGAAACTAATCCTTTCGGATCTAAACAAGAAAAAGGACTAAGTCGAGAAATCAGCCAAGAGTGGCTCAGTCACGCAGGGATCGCACTAGCCTCGACCTCCCCAATCCTCCATACAAATCACAAGGTGAGCTCCGTTGAACAATCTACATACCGAGATCAAGAAACCCTAGATCTCACCGGTCATCGTACACCACGACCATCTCAACACAAGGAATCACCACCGCTCTCGAAAAACACGATCAACACCAAGGGAACCTTCGCACAACAAGTCAGTACGAGGATCGGCACATAAGACTCGAGCCCTAGTGGTTTGAGAAGGGAACCGAAGAAGTGCCTAACACTAAACTAAACCGATAGATCTCTTAGAAACCGAGAATCATCGTGGAACCAAAAGCTTGAAGAGAAACGCCGGCTAAAACCGCCGGAAACGAAGAGAGAAGTGAGGATCGACGTAGAGTTTTCAGGAGGAGAGAGTTCTGAATGAATAAGGTAAGTGAGAAGGCACTTCTTACTTTAAAAAACACACCACAATCAACGGTCCGTAGGTGATCCGAGTGGAGTTGCCACGTGGCCGCGATCCAGGAGTCTAGTAAGTCATGGGCCACCAAGACAGGCCGCCAATAATTCCCATGGGCCCAAGAACAAACCAAATTTCAAGCAAAATTAATGAGGCCCAAGAGAGGAGTCCAATATTCATCATTCTCCACCTTTGGACTACCTTAGGAGAAATAGGTGCCTTGGTCCACTGCTATTTCTTCAAAGCCTACAAGGCTTGTCCGAAGACACCAAAGAGTTTTTAGGCTCATGGTCAAGAGAAGCCAGGATGCCTAACAAGACACCAGATGGCAAGCCAATTTGTCTTGTAGGACTTTACTACCTTGGATCTCAATTAAGCCAATGCTTTATGAATCATCAAGATCTTCCCCTGACATGCAATGCACATGCTAACCACAATAAAAAAGCAGCCTTTTAATGTAGAAAACAATTTTTTCATAGGTAAACACTTAGTGCCCATGTTAGGTGGTTTTTATCAGATGCACTTTATGCAACAAAACCTCACTTTTTTCAACAACATCACTAATGAAATGGAACCTAACATCTATATGTTTGGTCCTATCATGAAAAATAGGTTTTTGCACAATAGATAGCACGACTATCGAATACACAAGAAGAGTATCATGCAAGAATTTGAGATTAGAGAGAACTCCTTTAACCATATAAACCTCCTTCATAGCCTCTCGGATGACTATATATTCGACTCGCAGGGAGAGGGCAACTATGTGCCGCAATTGATATTTCCAACTAACACAAAACCTACACACAAAGAAACACATAAAAGTAGGACTTTCTCTTGTCCTTGTCATTAAGATAGTTAGAATCAATAAAACCACATAGCTCAACACCATAATCACACTTAGTAAAACACAGACCATACTTGGAAGTATGTTTCGATACCTAAGCAGCCATTTAAGAGCCTCCCAATGCACATGCCAAGGGTTAGACATGTATCTACTCAAGCAAGAAATAGTATAGGCATATCGCCTAGTACTAACCATTAGATACATCACACAGTCAATAGCAATAGAATAAGGGACCTTCTTCATAGCTTTAATATCGACTCGCTTTAGGACAAACGTCCTTACTCAGATGAAATGAGCAACTAAAGGAAAAGAAGCAGTTTTAGCACCAAACATATTAAACTTTTCAAGAATTTTTTGCACATAAGGCTCCCGATGAAGGATCGTAGAAGAGGATTTCCTATCCCTTAGGATATTGATCCCCAAAATATTTTTAGCATCACCAAGGTCTTTCATGTCAAAATTATCACGAGAGAAGACTGCACATGTTTAATAGACTTAATGCAAGGACCCATAATAAGCATATCATCCACATACAGAGCAAGAACATAGGCACGGCGTTGCCAAGCGACTTCTCTCGCTCTCTTCTTTCCTTGCTCTAGGTCTCCCGCCCGGAGGTTGATATGTAGTTCCGCTACGCAGCGACACGGCGTGGCACTTTCCTTTCGGTTAACCTCCGGGCAAGGAAGTGTACCGGGTGTGCTCGCTTCCTATGGTCGTGGCTGGGATCCCAAGATTAAATTCCAGCATCTCGACTGAGTAACTAGGGTTGCCAACCCTCTTTCCAAGGTGTTTGTATTTCTTTCTAGATTTTCCAACCGCTGGTTCGTCACCTTTCTATGTTCGAAAACTTCGCGATGCGATTTGCAGATTCTCCCAATTGGAGCGGGTTGATCCTCCATACCGCACATATTTCGAAGAATTATCGAACAATAATCTTGTGCATCGTAGGAGAATTCGAGCGCTTGGGTCGTAGTATGATCCCCCATGGTCGGAGTTATAGTACTCATCGCTAAATCCCCACGCTGCCATGCCATAGGATCCTCCATCCCGCAGAAAATCCATAACAAAATAAAAAAAAATAAAATAAAATAAAAGCGATTAAAATCCAAAGTAGCAAAATTATCCGTTTGAAGATATCACTCAAAAGTGAATTGTCTTATCCGAACGCGCCAAAACTTGATGCACTTTTTATTAGCACTAAATAAACCTGCAAGTATACAGTAGTATATATAGTATAGCTAAAGGTTAAGACGGATATCGAACACTGAAGGCAAACACAAAGTGTCTATCCTCTAGTAAGACTCAATTACTATCCGAAAAGCAAGTAGGTTTTGGAAAACTTTTGAAAAACTAAAAACAATAAAAAGTAGAAAATAACTAAGAGATAAAACACGAGATAACGATAGAGATAAGGGAATCCGTGGATGTGCGTCACAGCTTATGGTTCTACAAATTCCAACTACAATACCCTAGCACAGCTTTATACTTTGAAAGGACGAGTCACTTAGCTTATGCTCATGCAATACAAACGTTGATTACAAAGTTAGGGTTGTCAATCCTAACACGTAACTCCAAGAAGCTCCTAAGACCCTTGAAAAGTTCTCACTCTCAATAAGTGCCCTTTAAGGAAGCTAACCGTAGTGTCTACTAAGTGAATATAACTCGCTAGAACTCGTCACGCTATGAAGCAAGTTATATTGAATCATACAAGATTGTGTCACTCAATCATGCAGATAAGAACTACTTAGGGAAGAAACAAAGTAAAAACAAAACGGATATTAAATGGAAAAAATGAATTTGTATAAAAATGGGATTAAAACCCCCTAAAATCCTATGAGTTTAGTTACACATAATTGAAAAAAACAAAAAACGGGGGTTGAAGGAAAAAAAATTTGGAACAAAAAACTAAAGCAAAAAAAACTCGGGGTTTAACCTTTTCGTTCGATTTCTTGAAATCCTTCCCAACTCCTTGCACAAGTGAATTTACCTAGCTCTTGATCTCTAGAATTATTTTGCAAGTAGAAGCTCTCTTTTTTGATGAACCCAAGGTTTTATTTATGAAAAGGTAAATTGTTTAAAAGGGAAAAAAAGATCTCCAAAATATGGTAAAAACAAATCTAGGGCTTCGGTTTTTCCCCCTTTCCCCGGGCCCCCGCCCCGGGCCCGGCGGTCCCCGGGTTGGACCCCGGGTATTTCCTGCGGGGCTATAAACCCCGGGGCGGGGCCAAGATTTTTCCCAAACGTATTTTTCCGGGCGGACATGACTGTTTCGCCGGTAGCCGGCGGCCCCGCAACACCCCGGGCGGCCGCCGCCCGACCCCGTTTTCCCGACTTTGTTTTTTGGGTTTCCCCTTTTTTCTCCAATAATGCACATTTCCCCAAAACACGTCAAAATCCAAAATAGAAAAAATATCAAATAAATGGACGTGCGAGTGACATACTTGGATTTTACAGGGTTTTTAGAGGGTGGTTTTGTATGAATTGGAGCATTTTTCGTCTATTATTAGGCGTGTTTTTTCTCTTCCCCTATTATGTTGGTATTTACCTTTTTGTTAAGAATGTGAAAAAAGGTACAAAATATGTGGATGTGCAGCAGCCTTGGTTTGAGACAATATTTACGGGAGATTTTGAAGTCCAATCACCCCCTAATGCATACCAATCTCTTCGTCTTCGAAAGAGCTTCGCGTAGGTATCTCACACGCCTCAATCAGTTCGGTAGAAGAAGTTATGGCCGTTATACAAACACTGCGCTGTCCGGGAAAATCTCCCCCGACCGGGTGAATTATTGTTTTTATAATTCCACCCGGCCGGGTGGCGAATTAGGGTGAGTTTCCCAGGGGTCCCAAAAAGTCCCCCCCGGGGGTGTTTTTCCATGGATTAATTCCACCCGCGGGGTCCGCATTTGGCTTTTTAAAGGAAAAAGCTTTTTTGGAAGGGAAAAAAAGAAGGAAAATGAGGTCAATTCTATTCATTCTCTACTTTGCAAAAAACAGCTTCTTTTTGGGGAAGCCCTCTTGGAAGAAGATTGAAGATTAACTTAATTCCTCCGAATTGCGATTGGATCATGATTTCCATTTTTTTCTTAGTTTTTTTTGTTTTCTACCATGAACATATTTAGCTAAACATTTTTTATGTAAAATTTTTGGTGAAGATGCATTGATTCATAGTTTTAATCCAATTGACTTCGTTTTTATCTAGCTCTTGTAGTTGTTTGGTTTTTTCCCTGTGTTTTTCTTTAATTGCTTGATCCCCAAATTGGTAGTGTTGGGTTTTTTAAAAAGTGGGGAGGGAAATAATTAATCTTGAAAGGGGGATACGGCACCTTAATTCAAAAAAATTTTCCGGGAGAGTTGGGGGTTTTGAGTGGGATCTTTAATCTAATCGAACTATTAGGAGTTAGGCAAGAAAAAGGGGGACTTAATTATTACACCTAATCTACATTTCTCCCCCGGGGGAGGGGTTTTAATCTATATTTGTGTTTGATTCAAAAATTTCCCAGATTTTAAATTTTAAAAATCTTTTCAATTGGTTGGTATGAGTTGTGCATCATCCTTGAATTGGGATATTTCTTATCATTTTTACAACTTCCTTCTTTGTTTTCTTTTTTAAAGTTTATTTTAACCCTTTTGTTTTTAAAATGTTTTTAGTAGTTTTATTTTAAAAACCAAAATTCTCGATCTTGGATAGTAGTTGAAATTGGTTCGGGGTATTTAGGTTTACACTTAATTGCTGGGATACGATAAAATTTTTGTTTGGGCTTTTTACGATCCCCAAAGTAAATTTCGGGTTTTAAATTTTGGGTAAAATTAATTTTGGGTCAATTTTTTGGGCCCTTTCGGGATGTTTTTTGTGTTATAAAAAGCTTGATATCGGTAATAACCCAAAAAATACTTGGACATTCCCTTTTTTTTTATTTTTTTCTTTTTTTTTAATTTTTTCAGTTTCAAAATTTGGTTTCTTTTTAAAAGTGTAGCACACCGTTCTAAAGGCTTGCCTCTAGAACCTTTCGACTGAGATCGAAGCATCAAACCCTTTAAGGGGAAACGAATATGGGAACCCCCAAAAGGTTCAAGCTTCCCCCCAAACCCGGAGGAAATTTGGCCGGGGGGACCCTCTCACCTATTCGATCCCCCGGGGGGATCATCTTCCTTGACCCCGTTTTCCCCTTTTCCCGATGGGGGAACGAAGAAGGGAACAACAACGGGGGAAACAATGGCCCCCCCCCTCCCCCCCACTAATCCCGAGCCCTAGGGATTTTGGGAGGAATTGCGGGCCCGGGTTAACGTGAAAAAAAGGGTGGGGTTTGGGAATCAATATGTATACCAGGGGTTGGAAAAACCAACCCGTTTTAAAAAATATTGACGCCAACAACTTTGGGGCTAAAACCCGGGGGATGTGGATGGCGGAAAAAAATTTTTTAAAAGGGGCAAACCCCAGATGACCTTAAAAGCATATTACCAAGTTCTTTCCCGGGTTTCCGAAACCCACAAGAAAATGAATGGGAATGGATGATCAAATTTGTTTGAGTTTTTTTCCTTTTCTTTGGAAGACCCCAAAGTTTGGCTCGGGGTTTAACCCGGGGTCCATTAGAACATGGGCCCCCGGATGGCCCCAAAAATTCCCCGGAGAATTTTACCCCTTTAGTGGGGTTTTTAAAGGCCGGTTTGTTTGGATGTTCTCGGAGACTATTAAAGTTTAAGGGGAGATTCAAACCCCTGAAGGGTCCCAATCTGGCACCCCCAAAAAGGTAAGTCATTGCATTCTTAAGGGAATAGAAACCGGAGAAATTTTGGGGGGGGGAGGTAATCTTCTAAAAGGAGAGGAAGAGGCGATGGAGGTGTTTTAAGAGCTTGCATAAAAAGTGATGAAGGATGGAGCAAAAAGGGAAGGGTTGCATGGGGTGGCTTCTACCACGGATCATGATACAATGAGCACCTTACCCAAAAGAAAGGCCGGATCCCCCAACCCATAAAATTTGGGTTGCATCGGAGGCCCGTCAAAGACCCCCAAAGGAAGTATGGAGGAGGGAATTCCCAGGAAAGGCAACATGTATTAAAAAATTTTCACGCCCCGGAACTTTAATGGTGGGGGAAACCCAACCCAAAGGGGAAACGGGGGGGCACCCAAACCCTCTTTAGGGGAACCCAAAAGTTCCCCGGCCTCCTGGGATTCAGGTCGGGAGGGGATGGTGAACGCCCCCAAGAAAAATTAACCACGGAGGACATACTCAATTTTGTACAATCTAATAAGGCCTGGACGGAATAATCGGGGGATGGAGAAGGTCGAAAAAGGAATGTACAAGGAAGGGCCCACTCATTTGAAGAACATTGATATTGATACCGGTTTTCCCCGGACGGGGGTACTTTTTCCAATGGGAAAATTCCTCTACCACCGGGTCAATCCCAAGGCCGAAAGCTATACACCCGAGGGGGGAAAAAACCTTAAAAGGACCTTAACCCTCCGAGAATGAGGGAAGAAGCGAAAAAAAGGGGCAAAAAGGGAATTGGTCGAAGAAGGTGAGACGGGCAAATTTCTACTCCCCAAAGGGAAACCCCATTATACCTTCACCCACCCACATAAAATTTTCATACCCCAGTGAAGTAAAAGGATCCCTTATCCTCAACGTGTTCAAAGAAGAAGATAGATGCTCAGCCTCGAGGTTCTTGGGCATTTTTGGGGGAAGATGAACTTGAATACCCCGTTGGTGGAGGCACTTCAAGAAATGCCTACATATGCAAATTTCCCTAAAAGATGTGCTCTCCAAGAAGGGGAAAGGGGGCCCGACTATGAGACGGGAAAATATCCGAAAACCGAGTGCCATAATTGGAAAAAGCTACCGGCCCCCAAACTTAAAGATCCGGGGGTTTCAACATCTCATGCGTCATTGGAAATGACAACACAAAAGGGGACTTTGTGATTCCGGGGCGAGCATAAATTTGATGCCATTATCATTTTTTGGAAAAAATTTTAAAACGACCTCTCGGGGGCTACAATCAACCGCCGGGTGGCAGAGAACCGTCACCTATCCTAAAAGGGAAATTTTTGGGGGCGTTCTTTGGGAAAGGGACACGACTTCATTTCCCCCGATTTGTAGTTTTGGATATGGAAGAAGACCCTGAATGTACCGCTTTTTCCCGGGGGCCCCTTCCAACGGGAAAAGCATTAATAGATAAAAGCAGGGGGGAGCTCACTCTTCATATGGGCAAAAAACGCCACATCTTATCTATCTACAATCTTTTTGAAGAGTCGTGAGGAAGAAAGGCCGGGTTACGGGAAAAAGGAGTGCAAAATTTGTGCATTTTTGTAGAAGTCCCAAAAAGGCCGAAATTGAGACCACATTTAGGATTTCTTTTCCCGGGGGGATGTTTTGGGGTTTATGTGGTGGGTCAAATTTTTAAAGGGAAAACCCAAACAAATGCCAAAAATGAAGGGGAAAAAAACAAAAAACGAAAATTCACCCCAAAGTGGGAAAACCCAAAATTTTCCCATGGAACTCCCCAAGAATACTTGGTGGAAAACATTGGGGGATCCCCCGCCCAAATTGGGAAAAATCCAAACCACCATTTAAAGGCTGGCTGAGAAACTCATGGAGGACTTGAAAAAAAGACGATAACCAAAACCTTGAGGGGGGGTAACCCCTAGTGGAACTTTAATTTTATCGTTTTAGTTTATTTTTGGTGTGTTTTGTGTTGCTTTCATACCATGTAAGTCTCCCTTCTCCATCAACTTTTCAAACTTATTCTTTGCATAGCAATAAGTTTGGGGGGATGAGATGGTGGATAGGGATACTAACGAGGTACTTATTCTTATTGCTTTAGATTGATTAGTTGTCTTTCGTTGCTTTTTATTTTGTTTTAGGATAGAATTGTTTTGTTTGGTTGTGATTGATTGAAAATTTAGAGGCTTGAAGTGAAAAAAATTTGGTTTCTTGGGGTAAAGACTAGTTGTTAATGATAAAAACATCATCTATCTTTTAAGCTATCATGGTCTTTGACTTAAGAGTTTGAGTAATAGGTGCATAAGTAACGAATTGCTTGTTTTGCCTTGATTCAATGCCAATTACCCGAGTGAGATTTGAGCCAAAACTTCTCATTTTTGTGTGATTTTTTATCATATGCTTGTTGTTGTTTCTAGAACTTGCTCCTAATCATATTAAATCTACATAGTGAATGTGAATTTAGGAGATGACGTTAGGCATTCTTTGTTTTCCCCTTCACAAGTGTATATATTTTTGTCTTAATCCCTAGTTAGCCCTCCAGCCTAAAAAGTGTCAAAATGTCAAATATTTGTTAAGTCACCGTCAAGAGTGATAAGCCTACAAACTTGGAAGCACATATGGGGCGTTGTAAAAAAAAAAAAAAAAATGTAACGGAGGTATAAGCTAGACGAAGTCTAGAGGAATAAGGAAAAAAATAACAATAAATTTGTGGAGGTATAAGCTAGACGAAGTCTAGAAGAGTTATTGGTTGGGTTTCTAAATAAGTGAGGACCGGATGGAAAGAAGAAGTTCGACAAAGTCTTACTTATCTGAGATTTGTTCTGGGAAATGGTCTTTTGTTGGGATTTGTAATATGCGAGTACTTGGGCTTCTCTTACTTCTCAGCCACTTTAGCCAAAATGTTCCCTACCGTCCAAAAAGCCACATTACAACCTTAATAAAATCCTTTCTGATTTTAGATTCACTTTCACATTCTAGTAGAGGAGATGTTTGATTTTGAGCAAGCCTATGGTAAACACTGCTTGTATTTTGATTTGAGAGTATTATTTCTATACATACACTTTTGAGAGTGAGATACATATACACATATCTTGAGAGAAGCATGAATCCAAGGTGATATACGAGTTAGTAGTAAAAGTGCATTCGACGGCTTGACTTTATAGAATTTATATTGTGATATGCTCTTGTCTTCCATACTCTTTGAAACAATGATGATGTCTAAATCCCTTTAAATCCAAGTCTTCTTTTAGTTCTTTTTTCTTCATTGCTCGAGGACTATCAATTATGTAAGTTTGGGGGAGTTGACATACTTGGATTTTACATGGTTTTAGAGGGTGGTTTTGTATGAATTGGAGCATATTTCGTCTATTATTAGGCGTGTTTATATCTACTTCTCTATTATGTTGGTATGTTGATCATTTTGTTAAGAATGTGTAGAAAAAGGTACAAAATATGTGGATGTGCAGCAGCCTTGGTTTGAGACAATATTTACGGGAGATTTTGAAGTCCAATCAGCCCCTAATGCATACCAATCTCTTCGTCTTCGAAAGAGCTTCGCGTAGGTATCTCACACGCCTCAATCGGAGTTCGGTAGAAGAAGTTATGGCCGTTATACAAACACTGCGCTGTCCAGAAAATCTCACCCGACCGGGTGAATTATTGCCCTATAATTCCACCCGGCCGGGTGGCGTAATTATGCCTGTGAGATTCCAGAGAGTACCAAAGAAGTCCCACCCGGCCGGGTGTATTTCCAGTGGATTAATTCCACCCGGCCGGGTCCGTCATTTTGGCGTTTTTCAAAGCAGAAACGCTATTTTGGAAGAGGAAAATAAGAAGGAAGAATGAGGTCAATTCTATTCATTCTCTACATGCGACAAAACACACGCTCTCTTTTTGTGAAGAACTCTTGGAAGAAGATTGAAGATTCAAGCTTCAATTCCTCCGCCAATTGCGATTCGGATCATGATTTCCATTGTTTTGCTTAGTTTCTTTTTGTTTTCTACCATGAACATGAGTAGCTAAACATCTTTTATGTAGAATTCTTAGTGAAGATGCATTGATTCATAGTTTTAATCCAATTGACTTCGTTTTTATCTAGCTCTTGTAATTGTTTGGTTTATTCCTGTGCTTTTTCCTGTCAATTGCTTGATCACCAATTGGTAGTGTTAGGGTTTCTTAGAGTAATCGGGAGGTGAAATAATTAATCTTGAAAGAGGGATACTTCGCACCTTAATTCAGTAAAACTCGGGAGAGTTGAGGTTTTGAGTGAGATCTTTAATCTAATCGAACTATTAGGAGTTAGGTCTAAGAATTAGAAGGGGACTTCAATTATTACACCTAATCTACGGATTTCTCACTTCGGGAGGGGGTTTAATCTATATTTGTGATTGATTCAACAATTCTGGAGACTTTAAATGGTAAATCGGTTTCAATTGGGTTAGGCTATGAGTTGTGCATCGGATCCTTGAATTCTGCATATTTCTCTATCATTTTTACAACTTGCTTCTTTGTTTTCTTGTTTAAGTGCTTATTTTAATCTCTGTTTTTATATGCTTTTAGTAGTTGTTAGTTTAAAACCAAAATTCTCGATCGTCTGGATAGTAGTTGAAATTGGTTCGTGGTACTTAGGTTTACACTTAATTGTCTACTGTGGGATACGATATATACTCTTGCTTGTTGTTTGCTACGATAGCCCCGTACACTTGCGGGTATTAATTGGAGTAAAATAAAGTTGAGTCACAAGAGTGACTTTGACATAAAAAACGGACCAAATAATGGCCTGAAAATAGTGCAAAATCCGAGCGTATCACTTAAGCAAACACATATGATTGGGAAAATTAGGATCCACAAAACCCTCTGATTGTTTCATGTAGATGGGTTTATCCAAGTTACCATGAAGGAAAACAGTTTTGACATCCATTTGCTTTATTTCCCAATTAAAATGAGCACATAAGTAGTAAACTTAACCACAGGTGCAAAAATTTATGAATAATCTACCCCTTCTTGCTGAGTAAAACCCTTTGCAACCAAACCTAGCCTTGTACCTCAACCCCTCAATTTCATCTTTCAATTTAAATAATCACATGCAATCGACCACAGAAGCACCAGGGGGCAAAAGCACAAGGATCCAGGTTTTATTAACAAACAAGGATTGAATTTCTTCTTTCATAGCTGTGAACCACATATCCCAAAACTTGGACTTTTGAGTCTGCTAATAAGATTGTGGCTCATTTCCATCAGACTCAAACACATTAAAAGCAAGATTAATCAAGTTAGCAAGACCCAAATACCTAACAGGGGGATTAGGATTCCTTCTGGCTCTATCTCTAGACAGGAGGTAATCTTTCAAATCTGGACCAGGGTTAGGAACATGTTGAGGCTCAACTACTTGGTCATCATGAAGAGTCACATTTTGGGGTTCGGGCTCAAGCTCAGGCTCAGGCTCAGGCTCAGGGTCAGGGTCAGGGGCTATAGGATTTGTATTCCAGAAAGACTCCACCTCACTTGGAGCATCATTTGATGGCTCCACCTCAGTGAGAGTATCAGTGGACTCCACCTCACTAAGAGGCTCATTGTCAGCACTTATAGGAGAGGTATCAGGGTCAGGTTTAAGACAGGGGAACTCATCCTCATTAAAAACCACATCCCTACTTATTATGACCCTAAAGCCTGGTTCACTTCTATTCCAAATCCTATAACCCTTAACACCTTCTGGATATCCAAGAAATACCCCTTTCTTGGATCTGGGATCCAGCTTATCAGTTTTAGAGTGAATAAAAGCACTACATCCAAAAACTTTTAAATGGGATAAAGAGATTTTCCTCCCAGTGAATATAGACTCAGGACATTTACCCTTTAAAGGGACTGAGGGAGACCTATTCACCAGGTATGCTGAAGTCAGAAGGGCTTCACCCCAAAATTTTTTAGAAAGACCACTTTTAGACAAAAGACACCTAACTTTTTCCAAAAGGGTTCTGTTCATCCTTTCAGCAACTCCATTTTGCTGAGGGGTATAAGGAGTGGTCTTGTGTCTTTTAATTCCAAACTTGGAGCACAAAGCATCCATTTGGGAATTACAAAACTCAAGACCATTATCTGTTCTAATCACTTTAATGGTTTTTCCAGTTTGATTTTCAACAAGATTTTTCCATGTCAAAAACTTTTCAAAGACTTCAGACTTATTTTTCATTAAAAAACACCAAACTTTTCTAGAAAAATCATCAATTATAGACAGAAAATACACAGACCCTGAATGAGAAGAAACAGAGGCTGGACCCCACACATCCATGTGGAGGTACTCAATAACATTCTGACTGACATTGTCAGTCATAGGTGTAGGGAAGGTAACTCTGTGTTGTTTGCCCAAAACACAAGTGTCACAAAAGGGAAGGCTATTTTGAAAATCATTTTCAGACAACAACTCCTTTTTCTTCAAAATAATGAGACCCTTTTCACTCATATGACCAAGTCTATTATGCCACAACATGATTTTGTCAACCCTAACCACATTAGCAAGATTACTCACACATGCCACAGATTGAGCAAAACACACATAGAGATTACACTTCTTCTCAGGTTTAAACAAACACATAGCACCCTGCCCTCACTTACCCTTAAGACCATCTTGCTCTAAACATGTACAAGAAAGCAGGTTGTAACATAAATCAGGCACATAATCTCACATTCTTCAAATTAAGCACATAGTCATTACTGAATTTCAAACACACTGTCCCAATGCCAAGAATCTGACACTTTTTGTCATTTGCCATAGAAACAAAGGTATTTTCCACAGGTTTGAAATCAGAAAACACATTTTTGAAAGGAGAGATATGATAGGTGCATCCAGAATCAATTAGCCAGTCATTAATGGAAAAAGAACAGCCAAGAGTAGAGTTAACAGAAAGAATATCATGAGTCATGAAGCAAACACCTTCAGAATCACCATTCTTAGCCAGGTTAGCCATGGAATCCAGTTGATTATTATTTTTCTGCTTTTTAGGATTAGGACACTCCTTTTTATAGTGGCCAACCTCACCACAGTTAAAACATTTTCTATTAGCCTTAGGATTCCTGCTTTTAGACCTGGACCTACTCTTGCCCTTCTTTTTACCATTCCCATTAGAGCTACTGTCCTCATTACCCCCTCTATTTTTAGATCTGCCCCTAACATTTAAAGCCTTTGACTGAGCAGATTTAAAAGCTTGATTTTCTTTAAGCTCAATTTCTTTGGATTTTAAAGAACTAATGATCAAATCAAGAGGGGCAGAATCCCTGCCATACTTAATGGCAGCTTTAACATCATTGTAAGAATCAGGGATAGCATTCATTAGGGCAATGCTAGTATACTCATCAATGGTTTTGTCACCAGACCTTTTAATATCTTGAACAAGTTTTTGAAAAAATCAATGTTATCCTCAATGTCCTTTGAAAGATCAAGTTTAAATTGAAAGAGCTTTTCCAGCAAATACATTCTTGATGACATTGAGGTTTCAGTATACAGAGTATCTAGCTTTTCCCATAGCTCAGAGGCAAACTCAATGGTACCAACCTTTCTAATCACAGAATCAGAAAGGTTGAGTATAATAGTGGACCTAGCCAATTCATTCATTTCAGCCTTATCTGCAGACTCAGTATCAAGGAACTATACCCTCAACAGATTTGAAAACCTTTTGCTGAATTAAAACACACTTCATTTTCTGTTTCCAAATCACAAAATCATTTTTCCCATTGAAGGGGACAATGCCAACTGGCTGGGACATTTTGAGAAAGATTTTTAACACACACAAAAGTACCAGTAACCCAGAGAGCACAACAAGCAACCCTGCTTTCACAGAGAGTGGTCTTAAACACACAACAGTCAAAGAGACCACTTAGAACAGATATGCAGGGGTTTCTCATGCAAGAAACACAGATGCACATATACAGCAAAGGCACACACGCACAGGAGACACCTCAAAGTGATCCCAGACTCAAGAATCAAGTCCAGAAGGAGTTCCTCCCTATCTGTCACGTGTACCCCGGCAAGAGGATTTCCCAGTTCACAATCACCCAATGTATGGGGGCGCAGGGGGTCACTCAAGGCGGTTAAGGCACAGGGTGGATAGGTAATTCACTCAAGAACACAGAGTCAAGCTCTGAGATACACACTTTGAGATTAAAGAAACACTCAGAAAGCAGCAACGGAAGCAAGAGAGCTGTAAATAGCACCAAGAAGCATGCAACAAACAAGAGCACAGAAGTCCTATAGCCACGGCCAGTGGCAACTACCAGAAACAACTGCCCACACCTAAAACTAGAAAGCAGTAAAAGTTTTAGGGCTTTATCCAATTTATCAGAGCGAAAACCCTTCGTTAAGGAGAATCCGTCTTACCTCAGAGCCTGTACCGGAGGCTGAGCCTTACTCTGACGAGCCCATCTCCTTTTAATTTGCGACCCGGCGTGCCCAAGTGATCCCCCCGTGGCTCTGATACTACTGTAGGGATCGGATCACTCGGGATTCACTAATTACCGGGACCTCTTTGTATTAGGTCAACACTGAGATAGCTAATCTCAGCAAGAACAAGCCAGTACAAAGACAAGTATCAAGATTACAAGTAATCTCAGAAACTAACTAACTATTGCAAGTGTTTGTTCTTAATCTAAGATCTATCACAGTGATATGACCATGAGTGCTAGACATCAAGTGTTAAAACAAGAACAAATATATCGATTAGACGACGCGAGAATTACGTGGTTCGATGATACGAACATGGAAGCCGTGCGTCAAGGATTTCAACTACAGCTGGATTCAACCAGACACCGTCCTATCGAGATGAT
Source organism: Salvia hispanica (assembly GCF_023119035.1). Taxonomy (NCBI): domain Eukaryota; kingdom Viridiplantae; phylum Streptophyta; class Magnoliopsida; order Lamiales; family Lamiaceae; genus Salvia; species Salvia hispanica. Next base: position 34,002,554 of record NC_062970.1, read on the forward strand.
ATCCGAAAGCTATGAAACTACCACCATCGTCTTCGTCTTGGAAACAGCTTCGCGTGGGTATCTTGCACATCTCAATCGGAGTCCGAATGAGGGAGTTATGGTGGTTTTACAGAAGTCGCGCAGAACTGGCGAGGGAGTCCAGAGAGAACACCCGGGCGGGTGTTTTGCACCCTGCAATTCACCCGACCGGGTGAATCACCCGATACTTAGTTTTTGAGGGCCTTTTTCCACATTTTGGGCCCTTAGTATAAATACCTTTTGGTGTCATTTTTCATTCTAGATTGAGATAAGATTGTGATTGAAGTTATCTCCCTAGTGAGTTTTTCCTCTTTGAGGAATGTATCCAATTCCTTCCTTGAAGGTTGCTTGTTTCAATTCCATAAATTGATTCAAGTAGAGGTATGCATCAATGGGGTGTATCCATTGAGTAGTGGAGCCAAGGGGTGATAGAGCTATTGAAAGTTGCCTAGGGTTGTCTCCATCTTTTTGGTTAAGGTCCTATGGTTGTAGCTCTTTTATCTCATCATTATACACATGCTTTCCATTCCTAATCTTCCATCCTTTCTTGTTTAGATTCAATTTTTGTTGGTTGGATCATCTATTATCTTTTGTCTTGTGTTGATAAATTGAAAATAGCATCACAAAAATAGTTAGATCAAGCATCATAAATGGGTAATCCTTGGGAAATGGATCATAAACTACATGGATCCTTATCATTTGGTATCTAGAGCCTAGTACCCACTAGGTGTTTGATCTATTGTTGCTTTGGGTTGGGTTATTTTTCCTTTTGTTCTTTGTTTTGACTCTGTTTTTGTTGGGATGATCGGATTGATCAATTGTGCTTAGATTAAGCTGAAATTTGGTGTGTATGATCTATGTTATCTGACCTAGCTACCTGCAAAATTTCATCAAAAATGTCCTTCGTTTGCCTAGTTAACTGTGGAGATTAATATCATTGCCCTGTTATGGCATAGTTGGGGAAAATCATACAAAACCTATCAAATTATCAAATCTGACTATATATGGATATTTTTCCCTTGATCTAGAGTTGTTTGGGAATCTATCCACTAAAATTCATCCAAATTGGGCGCGGGGATCAATACCAAAAAAATTCATAAAGATCAGCCAGATTTCAGCAAAAAGCTTCATCCCATGTCTTGTGTTCGTTAGTGTGTGTGTTTGCTCTAGGCCTAGTTTTCCTTGCTTTCATATGTTTAATCATTATTACTTTGGTATTTACTACTTGGTGTCCATATGTTCTTGAGGTGTATACCTTGATTGAGTTGTCCGGGCGCCAACGAGTGGGAATTGGATCGAGAGTGTGTGATACTAGCCCCACTATATTCTAAACCTACCGAGTGACATTGGTGAGTGACTTGGGGGGTGTTGGGATACTACATTGGGGTGAGTTAGCTTCTTAAATCTCTCTTTCTTAATTTTACTAATCTCTAAGACTAGTCCCTAGTCTTTGTTTTTGTGTTTGTAGGAAACTTTGATGCCTCCTATGACTCGATCCAACAAAATGGTGGACATCCACGAGGAGGAAGTCGAGAAGGGCGCGGGCTCAAGTAATTCCAAACCCGAAGGGGATCTAGTGAGCATGATGTCCCAAATGATAGAAGATTTTAGTCGTGATCTCAAACAAGAGATGAGAGAATGGGATGCCCGGATGGATGCCCGGAGGAAGGAGTTCGAGACCCGATGGAAATCCAATCAAAACACATTGGTTGGAGCCTTAAAGGAGGTTCGTGCATCAAGATCCGTCACTCCTAAAAGTGACCATCTACATCTCAAAGCTTCCGGCATAGAGCATGTAGTGTCGAGGGGTAATGGAGCCAATAGGCAGTTTGGAGGAGGAAATGAGGAGTATGGTCGTTTTGGGGTAGGAAACCAACATGGAGGGGTGGAGTCTTGTGGGGAAATTGAAGGAGGGAATATGGAAAATCGGGATGAGAATGGAGGCTATGGTAGATTTGGGATGGGCAATCAACAAGAGAGAGTTGGGCTCTATGGTGATGATAGAGGTGACTATGAATCAAGGTACCATGAAGATGGACTTGATAGGGGAAGTCGTGGGGAACGAGTTCCAAAGTCTCATAGAGAGTGGCATTCTAGGAGGGTGAGAGATCATGTTAGCCATAAGGGGTTTGAGAGGCCAATTGAAGAAGAAGTCTCATATAGAGCTCGATTGAGGCCTACCTACCTACATGGTGGTGTTGACACGAACCAAAGAGGTAACTTATCAAGTCATTTGACTACATCCTCTTCTTTCTATTTTTCACATAAGCCTCTTGATGTATATGGAAATGTCTCCTCTTCGATGAGCTTAAACCAAATTAGTAGAGAAAAAGAACGAGAGAGAGAGAAAAGGCTTGAGAGTGAAAGTGAGTCTAAAAAGCCAAGAGAGCGTGATAAAAGACAAGAGTGTGAGGTGCAAAAGTCAAGAGAGAGTGGTGGGGGTGAGAGAAAAGAAAAATATCAAATGAGAGAAAAACCACAAGCACAAGTGAGTAAAGGGTGCTTGTTAGATTCTAAGGCCTACCTTGGGTGGGCACCAAATGATCCTTTGCCTCTTGCCCTTGGTGAGGAAAATAAGCCCTTACCCACTAACACTTCTTCTATGTATTTTTGTGTTGATGAATGTGTAGGAAATTTAATTGAAGACATGGAAGTGAAGTATCAAATTGTACATGGTTTGGAAACTATGCCCCCGGAGAAGGACCAAGAGGAACAAGGGCAAGTGGATGAACTCCTTGCCCAAGGTTCAAGTGCACTATCCTTGTCGCCTTGTGATGCTCCCTTGCATATGATTACACTAGAGAAGTCCCTTTGTGTTGATAGATTTGTTATTGATGACTTGTGTAAAAAGTGGTCTCATGAGCTTGAATCTTTGAATGCTAAATCTATCTTTGCATCATATGTTGATCCTTTCTTGATAAATCCAAGCATTGATAGACATGAAATTTCTCTTGTGAAATCTACCTTGAATGTTGGAGTGACTTCCTTTTATGCTAAGATGCCTAAGCTTTCATTTGTTGGTAATTTTGAGTTTCATGAGTGTGCGGATGAGAATAGTAGGACCAAGAGGAGTGACATGGATAGTGACTTTAGAACTTGGTGTTTGCTATGTTTTCATTTCAAGGTGGTTAAACCCTTCAATGGGATTGGAGTGTTCTATGGCCGTTTTGTGAAGGATTTTTCCACTCATATGTCTCTTGAGGATGATGTTGTGAATATGGGCATAAAATTGCATTGTTCCCATAATTGTGGTCTTGTTTTTATATTGTTGGAGCAATTGTGTAAGGCATATTTTGATAAAAATCTTATGATGCGTATTATGACTTTACACAAGTTACATATGCATGATGTTGTGCTTATTATACATGTGGAGCATAAAGATTTATGGCTACATTGTGCATATGATTTTGACCACTTTTTGAAATTGTTGAAGCAAGTGAGTGAAATCCATTGTGATGAACTTTGTTTGTTGAATGATAATCCTTCTTGCAAACTTGATGTGTGTTGTGATGAACCACCTCTATATTTTGACCAAGAGTTTGTCAATTTGTGGAAGAGAACTTATTTGAGCAAGAGTGGTGTGTTAATGATTGAAAATGATTGTTCATTGCATGAGCGTGAGAATAAAATTTTTATGCTTAGACCTCTCTTGATAACTTTCCATTTTGCACCATATGAGGATCCTTTCTTGTATATGCCTAGTCTTGTTGGGAATGCCAAATCTTTTGTAAAGATGTTCAAGAATTTGGAAATCATTTGTATGAGGATGGTCAAACCAAATAGAAACAAGGTGCTTGGGGCATGTGTGTTTTGGCATGTTGATTGCTTTTATTGCATGTCCATCAAACCATTCAATGGAGTTGGGATATTTTATGGTCTATTTGTGAAGAACTTTATATCTAATGGCTTTGTTTGGGACTACATTGTGAAGGAATGTCTATGTTTATTTGCACCCACATCTTGTACCTATATTGTGAGATTGTTTGAGTTTTGGTATGAAGGGTATCTTGATGAGTTTGTCTTGATTCCTTATGGGTGGGATTTGGACATGAAAGGATTCATTAATTTGTGTTCTCATATTTATTGTGACTTGGCCTTGAGCTTGAGGGAACATGAATTTGGAGGTCCATACAACGTCTTTGGTGTAGTATTGTCTCTTAGAGCCGTTAGTGGTCTTAATCCTTTTCATCATATTTTGATATTTGATTTACTCTTTTTCCATTTCATAGGTGTGCGGAATCCGGATTTGAGGGCAAATCCTTTCCAAGAAGGGGAGAATGATATGACCATGAGTGCTAGACATCAAGTGTTAAAAAAATAACAAATATATCGATTAGACGACGCGAGAATTACGTGGTTCGATGATACGAACATGGAAGCCGTGCGTCTCATCATTATACACATGCTTTCCATTCCTAATCTTCCATCCTTTCTTGTTTAGATTCAATTTTTGTTGGTTGGATCATCTATTATCTTTTGTCTTGTGTTGATAAATTGAAAATAGCATCACAAAAATAGTTAGATCAAGCATCATAAATGGGTAATCCTTGGGAAATGGATCATAAACTACATGGATCCTTATCACACAGATTAAACCCTAATCTGGAATCCAAGCTTAAACCGATTGAGAACCCTGCACACTAAGTAGAGAAGTTAGTATCACAAGAAACTGATCCTTTCGGATCAGGTCACAGCAGTGACTGCACTAGGCCTCAGACCTCCCCAATCCTCACTACAAATCACAAGGTGAGCTCTGTTGAACGATCTACACACCAGAGATCAGTGAAACCCTAGATCTCACTGGTCATTGCACACCACGGCCATCTCAACACAAGGAATCACCACCGCTTCTCAGAAAACACAGATCAACACCAAGGGAACCTTCGCACAATAGTTCGGGCACAGAGGATCAGTCACAGAAGAAGACCGAGCCCTAGGGTTTGAGAAGGAAACCGAAGAAGTTGCCTAACACTCAAACTAAACCGATAGATCTCTTAGAAACTGAGAATCATCGGTGGAACCAAAAGCCTGAAGGGAAACGTCGGCTAAAACTGCCGAAAACGAAGATTGAAGGTGGAGGATCGACGGAGAGTTTTCAGAGAGAGAGAGAGAGAGAGTTCTGGAATGAATAAGGTAAGTGAGAAGCGTCTTCTCACTTAACAAACACACCACGCAATCAACGGTCCAGGTAGGTGATCCGAGTGGATTTGCCACGTGGCTGCGATCCAGGGAGTCTAGTAAGTCATTGGGGCACCAATAGATTGGGCTTCCAATAATTCTTATGGGCCCAGTAACAAACCAACCCAAGCAGAATTAATAGAGGTCCAAGAGAGGAGTCCAATATTCAACATAATTAGCTCAAATAGTAATAAAAATTCAATTACATTTTTTGTATTTGAGTAAAAAAATAGAGTACTTATTTTTAGGTTTATACTAAACCAAAACTAAAATCTCTTTCAAATTTTGTGAGTAAAAAAATATCATATAGATAATATTTTTTTTAAGTTTAAATTTAGTGTAAATAGTTGATAAAATTCTATTTAATGTGACATTTACACTAAAATGAGTTTGAGTTTAGTATAAATGGTTAGGATGCTCGAAACCACGCCTGTAAAAGTTGGGAGGCTTTGACTTGCTTAATATCCGATGACGATGCATTTCTAACGGAATAGTGCAAACACATTATTTACGTTGTACTACTCTGTGTCAAGTCTTCTACACATACTAGTCCAAAATTAGTTACATAAACAATCTTTACATGCTAAATAATTATTGCACAAGAATACTTTAGTTTTTTCTTTAGACCATCAATATAATCCTAAATGCATTCGGGAGAAGAATACATACCCTTCTCTTCTAGTGGTTCGGTTTGACCAGGGGCGGATCTAGGAATATAAATGGACAGTGGCAAAATTATATGTAAGAAAAATTTGAGAATTTGAGAAGAGGCAAATATAAAGAAATTTTAAAAAAAATGCAAGAATTGACAAAATAGCATATGTTAAAAATATTTGAGGAGGGACGTTTGCCCCACCTTATGTTAAGGTGGATCCGCCCGTGGGTTTGACTTCACTCCGAACAACCTCAATTCTCCATTCAGTGTTTGGTTAAATTTAATTGAAGTTTTAGTGTGTGATACACAATGGAAAAATTTATATGTACTCCCTCCATCTGCCATTAGGAGTCACATTTTATGACGGCACAGATTTTAAGAAATGTTAAGAAAAGTGAGTGGAAACAAGTTAAGAGCATCCGCAACGGTGGGGTGTCCGTCCGTGCCGCTGGCACGCCCAACCGCTGTCCGTCGCTGCAGCTCGTCCGTCCGTGCCTCTGAGCAGGATTATGTGGCGGGCTGCGATTGGCCAACGGCATATTCGTTGGCAATTTTGTTTTTTTCTTTTTTTTTAAAAAAAATTTCGAAAATAATACCAAAATTTTTTTTTAAAAATTTGATTCCCAAAATATTGAGCCGTTTATGGACGTTTATTTGGAATTTTTTGAATTTTTTTTAATCCCAAAATCATCTATAAATACACACATTCATCATCCACTTTTCACACCAAAATCATCTATAAATACACACATTCATCGTCCACTTTTCACATCAAATTATCTCTCATTCATCAAATTATCTCTCATTCATATCCCAAAATCCCAAAAATTATTTTAGGATTTTAATTATGTAATTTTTATTTTTTAGGATTTTAATTATGTAATTTTTATTTTTAGGATTTAATTATGTCATTTTTATATTTTAATATATTTTTATATTGTAGAAATGTTTTTAGTAATTGAAGTATTTAAATTGAATAATAGAAGGGTGGGACCCTTGAGCTTGTCCTTGCGGAAGAGCATGAATGTGGGTGTTGTGCTCTTTTACCTAAGGACAATGAGTAAAAGTGGTTCCGGGTCCACTTCGGTGCTCTTAAATAAGAGCACGGATGGGGATGCTCTAATGGAATAGGAGTCTCACTTGTATATATTAGTTTTAAATGAAATGTGAGTGAAATTAGTTAGTGAAAGGTGAGACCCTATTACTATTTATGATAAAAGGAATCGATAATTTAAAAAATTAAGAAAAAAAGATAAAATTACAAAATGAATCATTAAATTCGTTCAAATTCTAGTCAATCCTTCCTTTTTTATAAAGAAAAAATAGTCAACTACTTAATCTTAAGGAGTATTCTATATTCTTCATGCCAATATCAATAGTAAATTTTTTAAATAATAGTATAGTACAAAAAAATTATTGATTTCGACTATCATGCCATACGCAATTTCATCGAAATACAAATAAATTGGATAGTTAAAAAAATGCCAAAAGTTATTAGCCAAAATTTGATCAAATTGATTTTTTCTTCAATTTACCAAAAGAAAAACTAAAATTCGCAATGCTGCCCACGTTTCAATTTAACCACCTTTAATTCAAATTTTGAAAAGGATGCGTAAAATTCCATTTTCTCTCTCCTCCATCAACATTTTAAAAATAATCCTATTGGTTTCTGTACATTGCATGCAGTTTTACTGTCCATGCAAGTTTCCAACACGAGTTGTCAATATATATACTTGTATTCATAAATGCATTTGCACACTTTCAATACTTACCTCCATTTTCCCATCTCCTATTCTTTTTCTCTTCAACATTTCCTTCTTCCACATCTGCTACAAAGTGCAAACTCCAGTTTCTGCGTAATGAAAGAAGAACACAATTAAGGTGATATGATTTCCCATTTCTTCTTTACCATTCGTATTTGGACTTGTTTGTTTATTGAATAAGTATTTCATCTAATTTATGTCATAAATACCTTTTGATGAACCTGTAAAAAGTTTAGTCTTTTGGTGAGTTTTTTTACTTCTTTTGGAGAAGATGTCGCACTTTGCTAAAGTTGTTTTAATATTTTACTATGCAGAATCAATTTTGGATTTAATGAGTGCATATTTCAACAGAAGTGAGTGGGGCTATAAAGCCAAAATGGTCTGCATCTTTATTCATAAAATTGATGTGTGCATGCCTGCAGTGACTAGCTAGTACTGCAACCAAAAACTACTTTATCTCTTTTCAAGAAAGACAATGGCCTTGATCATATTCTCTCACGGGTTCAAAAAGTATTTTCCTTTTTTAGGAAAATAAATAAACATCAAATTCACATTGTCTCTTTTTTTTTTTTTTTGAGGAAAATAAATACAGTACCACATTATATAGTACATCAATAATTTAAACGTAGAAAGTGCACATCAGTGTTTTAGTCTCTGATTTTCTCATTCAATTCTTGTAGCATCAAATTCACACTGCAACCGGAGAGATGCCAAGATCAAGGTATTTTCAAGAATGTTAATTCAAACATGTATGTGTATGCAAAATGATTTTGATTGTGTGTTTTCTTGCAAAACAGAGCGAGTGAGATGCCTCAACGGCCGTCTCCTCGGGCTCCGCACAGCCTCCGGACGTCCTCGAGTTCGGACTCGGATCCAGTCCATCCGCGGTCGAGGACCACCGTGCGGAGCCCGAGGCTATCGGAGCCGCTGAATCAGAGGAAGCTAGGCAGCCGCATTGCCGATCTCGAGACTCAGCTTGGGCAGGCTCAGGGCGAGCTCAAATGCCTCAAGGATCAATTGGCCTCTGCCGAGGCAGCCAAGACAGCAGCTCAGGAGCTTCTTAACAAGAAATCAAGGAAGCCAAAGAAGGTTGTGGAAATGGAAGACAAGAAAGAGAGTAATGAGGAGTTCTATGATGATGTGTTTGAAGTGCCGATGGAGAAAGCAGCTGTGGAGTCGCCGCTCAAGGAGAAGAGTAGAGAAGCTGAGGTTGTTGGTGAGGAAAATGCAAAGATGAAGATGGAAATTGAGGAGCTGAGTTTGAAGCTGAAGCAGGCCAATGAAGAAGTGGAGAAGAGTAGAGCAAATGTAGCAACCATGAAGGAGAAAGTGGAAGCTAGTGAGAGAGGGAAGGTGGAGTTGGAGATGGAGATGAAGAGGCTTCGTGTTCAAACGGAGCAGTGGAGAAAGGCGGCGGATGCAGCTGCGGCAGTGTTGGCTGGGGAAGTGGACAAGCATGTTTATGGAAGCTCACCAGAGGATTCCGACGACGGTGGCAAGAGGAGAGGTTCTGGTATTAAAATGTTTGGAGACCTGTGGAGAAAGAAAGGAAACAAATAGACTGTTTAGGTTTCCAAATAATGCTTGTTTTCCATTTGCATTTCTTTTCAGTTTGGAATGTACTACTAGTAGACTATATTTGATTTGTGTTTGCAGGCAACTCAATGGTATTCATTTATCAAGGATGCCAATCAAAATATGAATTGTGGAGATAGATACAATCACAATATGTTCCACAACAACGAGATGCATAACTAACCAATACCATATTGAAATCCAGATGAAAAATGCAGCAGCACTAGTTTTGTTTTCAGTCATTAAATTATTGTTCTTCATGTATGAATTGAGGCACAGCAGGGGATCTCCTCCCCTAGATTTATCAAGTATTTCAATCTGACATCAAACAGGCAAAAATGCTTTGATAGCAACAAAACCTTAATGCTTTGAATGTGAACAAGGGACATCAGTATTACATGTTTTATCATTATATATACTTTGATTACTCGTCTTCATCGCTTCCATACTGTTGAAATAAGGATTGTAATACGTTGCTGGTAGCAGCGGAGGGTTTGGCATCTTGCTGTCCTTTCTCCACGCCTATGGTTGAGGATTGTGGCACGGATTTCTTGATGATTGAGAATTTGATTGAAGGCGTCTTCGAAACAGGTTTACTACTAGCAGAAGCCCCATCAACACCAGCTTTACCTACCAACAACATACATGCAATGGTAAGTAATGTGTCATCAACTATCTTCATAAAGCGGAAGCACATCCACTTATGTTGACAATAGCCAAAATGCAAGTTAATAGCAGTTTGTTGAAACACAAAGATCTCAAGGATAATATATACTATTACATCAAGCTAAAAACAGTTTATGCAGCAAACCTTGAATGTTGGCACCCTCGCTGCCACCGTTGTTCTCTGTCAAAATATCTGTTGGCATGGAAGGATTTTCATCAGACACCTTTGTCCTCTGCACCAAAACACAAGATTTCTAAGTAAAACCACATAAAAAGTGGACCTCTGTAAGCACAGAGTCAACTAAGTTTCTACAAAATTAGATAAGAGACATTCATAGATGAGCACTAAAGGCTCTGATGCTGCATATTTACAATATGGTTTCAAATTCAATTTCTGTCAAGTACAGATAACAGATAAAGATAGATGCTACTGAAGTGGTAGAAGATCCTTCCTCCTGTAATGTCCCTTAGATAATTAGTGGGCCTCAAATATCACGAGGAGCAAACACTCTGCACCCAACTAACTGAGCACGCTACTTTATTAAGGTGAACCTATAACCTAGTACAAACATCAATGGAAACTAAGCTTGAGAATTGGGTACTCAGAAGTTTCAATTAGTGTCAGTCTCAGGTCAGTTCCTAACTTCCTGCTTCCTACATATAGTTATTCATTGCATTAACTAAAAGTTAAAACAAAATCAATTTTGTTAGGAACGCGAGCAGGGTCGGAAATATAAATTTTACTAATCTATTTATAAGTCAAAGTGAAACCCCCATCAACGTGTAAGCACATTTAGAAGGTAGGGAACAACCATGGACATCAACCAATTCAGTTAGTGTTGCTTCTGTGGCAAATTCAATAGCACAGGTAGCTAAAAGTTATAAATTTTTAATAGCACAATGATGAATATTATGACTCCAGTACTAACATCTGTCACTGCATACTACCATTGAAGACATCTGCTACTGAAACGTATCCTCATTCCTGTTGAAAGCATACTCGGAAGATGGTGTAGGAAAATAAGGACACCTTCGATGGATGAGATGAAGATCCCACATCGTCAAGAGGGAAAAACTCCAAATCTTCGTCGTCATCATCATCTATATCTTCGTCATCGATCCTTCGAACAATAGGAGCCTTTTTTTGACCCTGAGTTAGAGAAGGCACATAATGAGAATTTCAGATGAAAAATAAAGCTAAAAATGGAAGAAATGCTTGATGTACGCATTGATGAACAAGCGGTGTATTTTATGATTTTATCGTTACCTGAAACACTGCTTTTATGTAAGCTTCTTCTTCTTCTAACAGCTTCCTTTCCTAACAAATATAAAGCACGGTTCAGTAGAGACCCAAGAACTATGACAAAAAGTCAGTGTGTAAAATTGTGTATAAGACTGTGTAAAATTGTGTATAAGACTGTCATACATTTGATCGACAATTCGACAAAAGAAACCCAAACTAATATAGGTCGTCCCTACCCTGCAGATCATCTAGTATATTATCTTTTATTGTGTCACAGAGCTTAGTTGTTCTCATTAGAGTTACTGTTTCATTTAGGAAACCTAATTTAATTAGGAGTTTTATTCAAAGTAGAAGAAGGAGACTATAAGTGGTTATCATAAATAGCTCCTCCGTAGAAAAGCAAAGTGTCTTGGAAAATAATTTTAAGTTCAGTTCATTATATTCCGTTTCCATATTATTCCTACTATTTCCTTTGTTCTCTGCCTTTACTCATCACAAAGACACAAACTATGCTATTCTAATGTTTTATAGAGTACACTTAAATTGTATATTGAATGAGTTTCTTCTAGAAATCACACAATAACCTAGATGAAATTTGAAATTGTTTAGCAACCAGATAATTAGGCTCATGGACCGATTAGCCTTGATATGTAGTATCCAGAGACAAGCCACAATGCCAAATTAATCAGTCTAAGCATAAAAAGGAAGAATATCAACTCTATGCACATCTACTTCATAAAGCCACATAAGGTTTCACATGCATTTCTTACTGCTCTCGCAGTTCAACTGTTATAAACTACTATCTAAGTTGGCAAGTTTGAGAACATTTCGGTTATTGAAAAAAACAGCATTATGATAATACCTTTTTCTCATTGGAGCGCTGCAGAGCTTCCAGCATTGCATCTACACTCACAGTTGCATGCCGCGACTGAATACAAGGGGAAAGAGGAATATCAAGTTAGCATCAGCAAATTCATACATAAACTACTATTCTTTGCTGGTTCGGGGACTGAATTCAAACCATTACCTTCATCGATTTCATTTCATCCAGAGCAGCAAGGATATCCATCTCTCTCTTTGAGTCTAATGTTCGATTCTCCAAAGACTTCATGGCATCTCCCATCTCTTCAGCATTCCTCTTCTTCTTTTCTTCCTCCGTTTCTTCATCCTCGGCGCGCCAAGGCTCGAAATTCCTCGACGCTCCGGATTCAACAATGTAATCCGAGTTCTGAGGATCTGTCTTGAAGGTTATTTCAGCCGAGCACTTAGTGCACTTGAAATAAAACCTAAATATTTGGATCCCCAGGTAGGTCTGCAGATAAACAACATATGCCAAATGAAGATGAGAATTAATAATTTAAAATACAGAAAACAATCAAAGGAGGCGAAATTAGAAGGTGGCCGTACATCTCCGACGACGTCTTCTTTGCGGGAATTGAATTTGGTACCCTTGTAAATGTAATTCCCGCAGGTGCCGCAACGGATGCTCATCGGAAGCATCATACGCACCTTCATCTGCTGATTCTTCGGCTGGCGGCGCCGAGGAATCTTGGCCGGATCGAAGTCCGGGGGGTAGTACTTGTTGAGAACCTTCCGTTCTCCCATCTTTCCTGCTCGTTAGTCGGTTCACCGGAAACGGTTGAGTCCGTCGCCGCTGCAACCCTAGATAGACTCTTCCCCCAATTATGACTCTATTAAACTCGGGAGTCACCACCGGAACGACGATTTAACGATCAATGTTGATCCCCGAAACAAATACGCGCTGAGAAATTAAATGTTTCTGTGTTGAATTGTAAAAGTATTCTGGTTAGAAAGAGTACCATGTAATTTAAAATTAAATTATGTGATTCACTCTCATAAACCAAATACTTTAATCTCTAATTATTCTCGTGTAAATTGAAGTATCGAACGATCCTAAAATATTAATATTAATTAATAATAATAGTATAAAGAGTGAGGAGAATTAGAGAAGATATTATAATATCACTATTGGTAATAATTTTATGTATGTCCAAAATATTCTTTAGGACATAAATGGGAAAATGTATTTGTTTAGAGGGCATTTTGGGAAGAAAAATTGCATCAGGTACCAAAAATGTGATTTATACGTACCAAAAACGATATAAAATATCGTGACCGCCGGTTACGATTCCAAACCGAAATCGTGAGAAATATCTCGAACCGAAAACGTGAATTTTAGAACCGTGATTCGGTTCAGGTTCCAAATTTTTCGAACCGAAACCGCGACCGAACCGCCGATTTCGAACGATTCCTAGCCGCCGATTAACCGGCGGTTACACGCTTCCAGTTTAAGTGTTCACTTTATTTCATGTCGACATAATGATATACTACTATTTGATTAGTCCTTACATAGTTACATGTGATAAAATTATTCTCAAATAATTTTGAATTTTGTAACTAATTAAGTTAAAATCTTAAAATTCACATCTAAAAAATTTTAGGATTAGCATTTTAATAAATTCACACAAAATTCTCAAATATTTATGAATTAATATTGATTTGATTTCCCTTTTTCCTCATTTCATGTTTTATTTTTTATTTACGTTTAGACGAGTACGATACTTGTAAATTACTACATCACATTGTAATTGATTTGTAAATTATATCACATTGTAATTTGCTTGTAAATTTTATCACATTGTATTGTAATTTGTTTGTAAATTTTATCACATTGTAATTTGTATATTGAAATTCTAAATTTGATATCATTTTCACCTTACTCGTATTACTTCAATTTAAACTATCCATTTTCTTGGTAAAAAAAAAAAAAAAAATATCCATTTTCTTGGTTCAATTTATTTTATAATTTCAAACCGCGAAACCGTGAAACCAAACCTAAACCGCTACGAACCGTTCAAAAACCGGCGGTTCGAAACCAAAATCCAAACCGTGAAATAGCCTCACAGTTCAGTTCCGGTTCCATATTTCACAAAACCGGAACCGGCAGTTCCGAACCGAAACCGCCGGGTCATGAACCTTGGGCAGGTATATATCAAACACTAGATTGGACCATTAAATGCACGTTAAATGTGCCTATCTACCTACCAATTCAAATACACCTTTAATGGTAGACGAATTAAAATAGTAAACCGAGACTCCTAATAGCGGGCGGATGAAGTATAAATAGCGGAGCGGATCACCTACTCCAAAACACCGATTCATTTCCTACTCCACACTCACAACAAAATAAAATGGACCCACCATCACTTATTAAAAGTGCTCGTATTTATAAGATTATTTTATTTTGTTGTGAGTGTGAAGTAGGATATGGATCAGTGTTTTGGAGTAGGTGATCCGCTCCGATTAAATAGAGAGTAGTAAAAAGATACTTATAAAGTAGAAGAGGGGGAAAAAATAGAGATAATAAAATACTAAAGAGAGAGAAAAAAGTAAGAGTTAGAATTACTTTCTCTTTTTCGGTTTTTCCCCAAATCTCTTAGAGCATCCGCAATGGGGACGGATGTCCCAGCGGACACCAATAAGCACCTTCTGCCACGTCATAAGGAAGCGCTGCCAAGTCATAAGGACATCTCACTGCACAATAGCGGACATCCCGATGGACATCCACAATAATAAAAATTCACAAATATGCAATTTATGGAATTAAAATTTTGACACGAACACGGGAAAAATGCATCGATTTTATTTAAATAGTAAAAAACATACATAATTATTTTTTTAAAAAAAATACATAGTTAAAAAAAATCAAAAATCGGGACGTCCGTCATGGCACCGCAATGGTGGACGTCACGACGGACGTCGCCGGAAGGCCGCGAATACCTCATATCCGCCGAGGACGTTTGCGTCCGCCTCTCCCGACCCATGGTGGACGTCCTGCGCGAATGTCCTGCACGCCGGTCTGACGTCCGCTGGGATATCCGCCATTACTCAACTCTCACATTTAAGTGATCAGATTAACGGCCTAGATTGCAAGATGCACTCCATTAATTCTCAGTCGTTCAATCAATTAGTCAAACATAACTAATTCCTCAATCTCACTATTGTTAGATGTCTTGTGAGCTGAACCTTCAGGTTTGTGCAGCCTCCGTTCACATCTCGATTCATTTGGCCACATTCCCAACAAAATGTTTATATTTCGAAACTTTCGGCCTTAAATAATTATAATAGTGAAATGATTTCTATAATTACAAGTTGATAAGTTGAATTAATTAAGAAATAGATTAAATTTATCTTTTGGAATTTGTTAAATCAAATCTAATTATTTGTAATATTTAATCTAATATAGACAGATGGTAGATCTATGAATAAATACAACAAATTTCATATTCAACAAAAAAAAGAAAATAATTCAAATTTCTAACTAAACCATATTATGACGGAGACATTACATCTCACCCAAAAAAATAAATACTCCTACGGAGTACTTTTATTAATCAATAAGTGCATGTTTAGTACTTGAAACGAACTTAATTACAAATATCATTAATCTAATTAACAAAATCACATTTTGTCTTATTTAAGATATTCACATTCCATTTTTATTTTATCACACATATATAATGTCATCTTTCTATATTTAGAGTAATTTATTTGCACTCTTATCATTAAAACATTCAATTAAATTTATTTTCTCTATTTTAATACACTAAATAATTCTAAAGATGTGTTACTCAAGAATGAGAATAGATCATTTGGATTAAGAGTTTGACAAATCGAATACTCCCTCCGTTCCACAAAATTTGTCACATTAAGGAGATTGAAGAGTGTATTTAATGTCTATTTTTAGGAAGTATCCAAGTAGGACAAACTTTGTGGGACGGACAAACTTTGTGGAACGGAGGAGCACTCTGTTTTATTGTTTTTATGGTAAAAGCAGTTAGATACATACATAGGTTCGTAAATTAGACATGTATAAGTTGATGTCTTGGATATAAAGTTTTGTAATCCCGCGAGTTATATAGTCTCATCATATGCAATAATTAAGTTTAGACAGTTTTTGTGTGGAGACAGAGTTGAAGTTATGTGCTACCTAGCTTACCACCCAACACACAAAAACGTATCAACGCGTAACTGCTTAACATTAAATGTGCCTAATTGAGAAAATCTTGATCATAATTATGTGATTCTGTCTACACAATTTAATGACACGAAATTGATCGTGATGGGGCATGGTAGAGGACCACGCCATTAACTTCTAAACATTATCAATTATGAAATAGCGTTAATTAACACATGTTGAGAAACGTCATGGTCACGAGTCATGATATTGATCTTGATTATATATCATTATTATTTTTATTTATTTTTTATTGCGGTGCGTCTTGGTCAATTCAATTAATGTGGAGTTTCCACTTAGAGAATGTTGATATAAGAGAAAAATATAATGTGTATATTGTTTTATTTGATAGGACTTAAAGTACATGTCAATTGTGGACCCTTGCCCAGTAAGATGTAATTTGTGAATTACAATATCTATGAATTACTAGTGGTATGGAACATCGGAGACGGGGTTATCATTTGAAAGATACTATCTATTTAATTTCAATAATTCAAACGTCATTACCACTAATAAACCTAGAATGTCTAGATTTCCAAATGGAGATGTGGTTTTGCAGTTGAGGTGAATACAAGAAAGAATATAGCTTAATATTGCAATTTAATGACAATCTAGATTAAGTGTTGATGGACCAGCATGATATGACATTGTAACTTAGTCATTTAGTCAGTTTTATTAGTTTGTCAATAAATTGACCTAGAAAGTAGTACAAATAAGATTGAAATACACAAAATTTTGGAGTGAAGAGATGGCATAGGAGATTCGATCTTCACTAAAATTTGATTGGTATTTATTTGAAAAATGAAATGAAGTAGACTAAAAATGTTTTAGTGAATGAAAAGTAGGAAAGGGGAACATTATGAGGCTGCAATTTTCTCAAAAAGGCCCAACCTATTATCAGCCAGCCTTGAATTGTAAACAGATTTTTTGTATTCAAACCATGTAAACTCATTGTACAAGCTGTCTTCTCCTTCCATTAATGAAGGCAATGGAGCTATCTTTTCACTCAATGGTGGTCCTCCAAAATAAATCATTGAAATCCTCGATCTCAGGCTGTTCGCAACTACCCGGTGTCGTACGCTCTTAAACCTCCCGTTAGTCATTACCTGTTTTCATATGGAATTGAAAATTTATTTAAAAAAAAAAAAAAGTGGTACTAACAAACAGGTAAATCAATTCTGTCAGAGCATATTCAATTTTGAATATGGGTCAATAAGTTGAAAGTGACTTGTATTGATTGAGGAATCCCAAACGATTTAAATAATGGGAATAGTGAATATAATTATAAGAAAAGATAAATAAAAAAAATTCGTGCGTGGAAGTAGGAAGAATTCATGGGAGCATTGTCTTAGCAAATCTAGTAAAGTTTCACATCTCGGCAACATGACACAGAAAATACTAACTCTAGTATTACGGAATTTTACAAGATGAGAAAAATATCTGTTTTATAACTTTGGTAAGACAAACTTGTAAAATATAATTTGGTTAAAAGTTAGAACAAAAATGTGTCACAGGTATTAGTGATTAGTTGTAGATTTAGCGAAAACATGCAATATTACAGGTACTAAGGCACGTGAAAAAGTAAGTAAACATGAAATATTAATAAATTGAAAAACAGGAAGAGGAATAGACGGCGCGAAAGTGGTTGTACCTGCAAGGAGTCACCCACATTAATGAAGAAGGAATATTGATCTGGCGGGATGGAAATCCATTCCTTTTCCTTCAACCATATTTCCAGCCCCGTTGTGTTGTTCGATCTCAGCACCGATATTATCTGCGGATCCGTATGCTCCCCGAATCCGATCACATTCCCTCCCTCGCCCTCTGCCCTCCCGGGGTAATGGTTCACCCGGAAAACAGAGTCGCTCTGCTCATCCATCAGCAGCTTGCTCAGCGCATCCCGCGGCTCAATCTCCAGCCCCTCCGCCACCATCTCCAGAATCCGGCACGCCATCCTCTTCACCGCCGTTAAGTAGTCCTTCAAAACACAACTGCACACACATCTTATTCTTATTAGTAGTAATTTAGTCTATTATGTTTTGTTTATTTATCTTTCCTGCCAAACTGCGCAAAGGAAAATAAAGTGGAGTTAGCTAACTGGAATCTGTCGGCGGCAGGCTCGCCGAAAATGGAGGCGAATTTGTGGTAGATTGAATCGGCGTCGGTGGTGAGGAGGAGGTATTCGACCCAGCCTAAATCACCGTTGCAGCCGATGTTTTTGTTGCCGTAGCCGAAGGGGTCGGGGGGGCCGGCCTTGAGTTTTTCGGATAAGGGGAGGGAGAAGAATTTGATGGCTTCGGATTCCAATTCGGACATGAATTGGAAAGGGACGCCGTGGTTGGTCACCTTGAAGAAGCCGACCTCCTCGCAGGCCTTGACGAGCTGCGATTGGGCGTCGGGTTTGGAGAGGTCGATGAGCGGAAAGGGGGAGGAGAATTGCAATGAGAACTGTTCCATTGCCGGTTTGGAGAGAAACACCATTGGTTTAATTAATATTGGATATGTAGATTACTAATAGTGTTGGTGGTTGTGGGATGAGCTGGAATATATATATAAACAACATATGGGCTTGAGAGCTGCCTCGCTATTTAAGGAGGGGACGGATTTCGACCTTCTTCTACACACTTTCTGCAAAATACTTATTTACATAGCCTAGATTTTGAATTTAATTAATTACTCTATTACCCCAGCGTGGGGTTGGGAAAGCAATAATGATTCAAGATTTATCCCAGGTTGATTGGACGTGTACTAGGTAAGGATGTCCACCAATTCACTACATTTTCTAATCTCCTAAATGTACCATTCTTGAGGATTTTGATTGGCTAAATGGATTGTAAAAATATAAGGCCTACTTCGGATTACAAATTGACTGGATTTGGAGATTAATTTCATCACTTTTACCGAAATGTCCTATCACCATGTATTCAGAGAAAGGGTAATGTTTTTTTTTTTACTGATTTATAGATTTTTTTTTTCTGTTTGAGTAGTCTTTGCTAATTTTTTTGTTTCGCCTTAGGCATTCTCTTTCTCAGGACCGACACTGATATTCGAATTATGTAAATTTGATTTATTTGATGATGGCGTCTCGGTTTAGAATTAGAGAAAAGGTTTATCACAGGAAGAAGTTGGAGTTCCACCATCTTCAGTCTAATATTAGTGTGTGTGTGTGTGTGTGTGTGTGTGTTTGGTTAATTGTTTGAATACGTGATATCACTCATGTACTATTGGATGACTATTAAAAAGTGAGGATCATAATACAGGAATTAATTTATCGTTACAACTATAAAATTATGAAAAACTATATTATTTTAATAATTATTTCTTTGGTTGAAAACTAAATCATTAATGGTTCTGTTACAGAGATGAATGTCTCTCCAACAGTACAGAAGCTTCATGTCTCTCTCCAGCATGGGCATGACGTGTTCATATACCTACATTTAGGACGACGTCGGATGAGCATTAATTATGGTATTAATAACAAAGTGAAATAATATCAACATTTTTTTTATTCTTTATTTCTTTGCAATAAAATGTGAGTAGTAGTTGTTGTTTACACATTGTTTAACTCTTTAATGTTTGATACCGATACTAGGAGAGTATCTAATTAATTCTAGATGCTTATTACTATGTTTTTGTTCTAATTAGATTTAATTATTGATCATTTCAACTAATTAAAATTTCTAATTTACAATAAAATTCAATTTGGCCGGATGTACTATCAAACTTCAAAGTGTGTTCTTTTTAGTAGGTACATCTTTCAAAGTGGGATAACATAAATTAAAATATTCACATTTTGGGATCTTTAATGGGTCGGCATAATGTATGTGATTGTCCAAATCTTATAGCCTAATATTTTCTTTTAATTATTTTTTTTTTTATCTCGAACAAGGAATGTTACATTATAATTACGAGCCCATCAATTCAAATGATATGTATTGTTAGGTTCATGTACCATCGACGTAGCAATATGTGTAGAATAATTAATGATAATTGACCATGGATTAAAGAATATATATATGCTAGTGAACATGATTGACATTGACACCATAACCCTTGTGTTAGAGAGAGGTCCACTTTCTCATCCCCCACCATCTTAGTCATTCACTTTCATAGATGTTTATTTACTAAAATAAAATAAGTATCATATTTACTTGAATAGAACTATATTGTAGTATAATTAAGATACTAACAACATTTTATATGCTAATAGTACTTCTTAACTGATGCAAATTTCATTTTCGAACCTAAATTTTATACTTTTAGCGACGTCCATGTAATGCTTAAATGTTAATATATAGTTACTATTTAAAAATTTATTGAAAATTTAATTAGGCTTTATTAACCAGCTATTAGAATGTCTTTGCAGAAAGCATCAATTAAAATTTATTAAATCACAGGTCCAATTTAAATTAAATAGATCATTGTTTTATGCATGCATTCCCGACATTTAAGTGCAAGCGAATAAGAACATAAATAAAAATTAGTAAAACAAGTCAAAAAAAACGTGTCTTTTCTGTTTGAGTAAGATTATTTTTTAAAGAAGATTTATACGGGGTGGGCTTTGGGCCTTAGGCGTGTTTGGTTTTCCAGGAAACAATGAACCGTTTTCGGTTGACAGTTTTAACTCAGTGTCAAGGAGCTCTTCAATTTTCTTTGGCAGTTTTAACTCGTGCCAAGGAGCTTGTCTAAACAGTTTTCACTCATATTTAAGAGCTATCTAAGATAGTTTTAGCTCGTATCTAGGAGTCATCAGACAGTTTTAACTCATGTTGAGGAGCTAATCTAGACAGTTTTTGCTCGTATCTAGGAGCCATCAGACAGTTTTAACTCATGTCGAGGAGCTAATATAGACAGTTTTTGCCCGTATCTAGGAGCCTTCTTAAGACCATTCTCAGTCCATTCCAGCTCAAACTATGAGCCCATTCATTTCTTTTTCTTTCTTGAGCCTAATAACCACTACAAATTTGGAGAGTTGTTCCTTATCAATTCTTCTCTTTTCACAGCTACCATAGATTTGGAGAGTTGTTCGGTTGCATACTTTGTAACATCCCAAAATTTCGAACCCTAATTTTAGAGCCGTAAAATTTTTATTGATGACATAGGTGTAACAGCCCGCCCTCCTAGGGTACAATAAATGCGGCGGTTGCTACCAAAACGTACTTAAGAAATTCAACAAAGGTTAGGGTTGCATTTAAAGAGTTTGGCCAAATCACTTAAAGGAAAATATCAGAGTAATAAATCAATGACTTAACCTGGAAGCTTTAATGAAGAAAAGAAAGGGGTATCATAAATAACGATCAAAATCTCAAGAGTATGACACAGCTTCCAAGATAAAATCCTCAAGAAAAGTCTAAGGCTCCAAAACCGAAAGAAGAGTGCAAAATAAGTAATACTAAATAGTTTCAAAACTCAGCGGATGACGACCAAGAGAAAGAGCAGCTATGTATGATGACACAACTACACTTGAAGTTCATAATTTCCATCTTAATAAATTAACTTGCTCAACACCCGCCACCGCTCGTCATCGTTCAACCTGCACATAAGGAAAACACATGCAGGGATGTCTCAATACTTCCCTCTTTCCCATCGACTTATCTTAATCATCATAAATCATTCAAGTCATGCTTATCATATATATATTTTCCTTAGTATCTCAACTCTAGATCTATCATCAGCATGTATCGCACACGAGTATACAACACACACGCACAACACAACACACACACGCACGCACTCACACAACACACCACATACATATTTTCTATATCCCTTTTTATCCCACTATCTCTCAAACAAGATGCATGAGGGTTCAAGAATACCGATCAATCGGTTAGAAAGAAGAGGAATCGAGTAGAAAGAAGAAGATAATCATAGGGTTACCTTTTTAAGAAAAACGATCGGTAGAAAGTAAGTAAAGACTTGGTTCTTCGAAAATTCTTGGATCAAACTTCAATTTCTTCTCAAAGGATGAAGGATTAATGGAGTAAAGTAGGAGAAAATTGAGAGAGAGTGAAAGAGGGGGAGGGACGAAAATACATGGGGGCTAGGGTTAGGTTTTGGCTCCTTATTTATAGAGTCCAATAAGATCTTTAGGTAAATAAATAGAATATTTGGTAAGATCTTATTCTTCACAATTAAATAAATATTGTGAAGTAGGGAAGAAGAATTAGCAAAAATAGACTAGGGCATCAAGCATGGAAATTTCGAATTCTAGGCTATTTAATTAGCCAAGATTTTGTTTTGGTATTTTTCCGGAGTAGAATAAAATATCACGGAGCAAACAAATAAAATAAAAATCTCCCAACTTGAGATTGGTATTAGGCGTGTAGTATGCCTATTTAAATAAGGCATGGGTTTGTTTAATTAAAATAAGATATGGCATAATCTTTTGAGCTATGGAAAGATTTGGTAGAATATTTAAATTCTAGGTATGGAAAGAAATCAAATAAGAAGTCAAATAAAATAAAATAACTCCTTTCCTTCTACATGTGATTTTCGAAAATCACAAAATAATAGTGGCTAGTATTTTTGAAAATTTTCTCTAATGATCTCACTCACCCTTAAACAATTAATCCATCTCATAAATTAATTAATCACATATGCCACATCATACTAGTCAACCAATTTGACTTTTCAACTTCACACTCATGCAATAATTTCACTTATCAATTAATTCACATATTCCATGTCATCAATAATTAATTCTAGAGTTCAAAATTTAGGGTTCTAAATTCCGGGATATTACAATAGGAGACGTGAATTAAATGATGAATGAATTTATTTCATGAGATCTTATGACCAAGTCGCGTCTAGGATTGAGATTTGGGTTGAAAAATCAAACTCGTTGAGTATATGCCGTGGCTTATGAATATTTGAGTTAAAGGTGAAATTATGTGGTGAATTATTTGTTTAAGGGTGAGCGAGATTATTAGGATATTTCCATAAATACTATAACCACATTTTTATTTGAAATTTTCGACCCCTTTATATTATTGGAGAGAAATCCTATTTTTCCGGATTTAATTTATTCCTTGGGATATTTATCCAAATTAAATCCAAAACCCAATTATTCTCTATTCCTCCATGAGAAAATCGACACCCATGTTTATCTTAGGGTGATTTTCAAAAATCCCCTAATTTTGGGTAGAAGGAATTATTTTATTTGTTTAATTGATCCCTTATTTGATTCCTTTCATACATAAATATAAAATATTCTAGCAAATCTTACCATATCTCAAGTAGATCTTGCCATATCTTATTTTAGTTAATATTTAAAATTGATTCCTTACGGAGGAATCAATGTACACGCCTATTTCCAATTATTGGTGGGAAAATTATTATTTTATTTTGCTCCGTGATATTTTATTCTACTCCGAAAAATATACCAAACAAAATCTTGGCTAAATAAATAGCCAAGATTTTTGAAAATTCCTTATTTTCCTACCCTAATTCACGCCACTTTTTCTTCCTCTCTACTTCACAATATTTATTTTATTTAATTGTGGAGAATCAAATCTTCCCAGATATTCTATTTAATTACCTAAAGATTTTTTTGAACCCTATAAATAAGAAGCAAAACCTAACCCTAGACCACAAAATTTTCGCCCCCCACCCTTATTATCATTTGGTTGTTTTGAACTTATTCCTTTTGAATTAGAAGATCGAGACATATTGTGTTTTGTTGAATTTATGTCAAACCCTTGACTTTTGATCATAGTTTATGGTATCTATTCTTCATTGATTTTCTTGAGTAAACCGTTGACTTATTGCTTTGATAGTTCGTTTAATACCTTGGTCAAATCTCTTTAAATGAAACCCTAGCCTATGTTCTTAGTGCTTTTAAGTCCGACTTGGTAGCAGTACCCGTATTTATTGTACCCTAGAAATCGAACATAGTGCTTTTAAGTCCGACTTGGTAGCAGTCGCCGTATTTATTGTACCCTAGAAATCCGGGTTGTTACATACTTCCTCTCCCCCTCGGCCGGACAAAACGTGAACTCCTTCTCTATTTTCTTATCTTGATCGAGGAGAGGTTTCGCGCATGCAGCCACCTTTCTCCTTGGCCTTCTCCAACAGGGCCGATCTGGCCTCTTTAGTTTCACCTTCTTTCCAACTCCAGTTACCTGCCTCTTCATCGACATTCTCTCTCCAATCAACAACCTCAGACTTCCTTTCCCGGTGACCTTCAACAGTGGTCTGTTCTCTCCCCCTCACGTTGTGCAGCCATCGGCCGCATCACTTCTTTTCTGTCGGGATATGCTTGACGGATTCTTCAGTCGTTCTCCCGTCGGCGTGATGAATCTTTTGGTTGTGGCTGTCGTCTCCCCCTCGCCAGACGATTCATCGAATTCTCTTCTTCTTTTTTGTGTTTGAAAGTTACGGGAGGGTGTTGGAAAGTTAATGTTCTATATAACAATCTTGTCTGCTCTATCGCCAACCTCTTCTCGATTGTCGTGGCTTTAACGTCTGCTCCCGACAATGAGACTTCTCCGGACAATCCTTCACTTCGGTTTCTCCTTTTGCGGCTATCATGGTGGGCCGCCTTCGACGAGTCCCCGCCAAACCTGGCGGCAGCCTTGGCTTCTCCTTCTCTTGTCTCCAGCCCTGCTCGTTCTTTTTTAAAGACAGAGGTGTCCGGTTGTTCAAGAAACT
Source organism: Salvia hispanica (assembly GCF_023119035.1). NCBI lineage: Eukaryota > Viridiplantae > Streptophyta > Magnoliopsida > Lamiales > Lamiaceae > Salvia > Salvia hispanica. The sequence goes on from NC_062970.1 coordinate 34,027,342, forward strand.
GAACAAACTCCGAATTCTGGAGTCCCTCCTCCTTAGTCTCGCGCAGGGCGGAGAGCACGTGGTCGAGCGCGACATGGCCCGATATCTTAACCGGGTTGCAGCATCCGGATCGGTCCTTAGAGTAGCTAATTCATGGCTATGGCAATTTCGAGCTTCACGTTATTCTTCCGGTTTGTAATTGAATAAATCAGCATAAAGAAGCATCTGAACAAGTCCTAAAAGAAAAACATAGTCCTAAAACTGAAAAAAAAAAAAAAAAAAAAATAAGATATGGCAGATTCTATTGGACTTTAGGGAAGATATCTCGGCCGGTATTATTTTTTTATATATCGAGACAGTGATCGATCCTTGTGATCGAACCTGCTCTGATACCATGTTGAAAAGTACAATGCGGAAAAATAAAATACTATTGCAGAAAGTAAAAGACGGGGAGAACTTTAAGACTATATTGTGAATGACTTGGGTTGAAATCTCTCAATGGTTACACAATCTTTTATGAACTCTAATTCTAGCTATACATGGAAAATATATTCTAATTATACTAATATCCTTTTTATTTGATTTTCCATAATTTTTAATTGATTTCCTTATTTATTCTTGCCATAACTTCACCTCTTGCCTTCTTATTCTCTAATTAATTGATTTCTCCGTTCCAACAGCTGGGTTGTTCTTGTTCGCCATAATCATGATTCGTATGCGTAATTTTGTCAGGTTTGATTAGTTGTTCTTGTTCGCCATAATCATGATTCGTATGCGTAATTTTGTCAGGTTTGAAATCAACGATCTGACATGAGTTGATATTTGTGATCGTCCTAGTAATACTAGAGTTATAATCAGATGTTGGATTCATAAATCGAATTACATGAGGAGCCAATTAAGTCAAAAGCCTACAATTTTCTACTTTAATTACCTCATAAACCTCATAATTTATTAATTACATGGAGGAAATATATTCTAAATTTTAATACTCCATTTGAAATAATATTGTTTTGATAGATTAACATTACACTCACTTTAGTTTTCATTTTGATGTGTCAATTTTAATTTGTTTTATTTTATAAAACATGGGAAAATTGCTATATAACATTAGAGTTCATGCATTATTTATCCAGGTTCTTAGCTCACGAGAAAACTGTAAAACGCCAAATTTGGTATACATATGCGCCAACAACCTTTTAAATTTACCAAAGTCACCTCAATTTATATTAAACTAAGACGTGTGTTTACCAATTAACTAAAATGTGTTTCAACACGACATAACTTTTTGGCAGAGACAAATAATTACTCATAATTAAACATAAGTGCTACCTACATTAGTATTTTAGCTTCGACACTAAAACTAAAGCATGCACATAAAATGATTGCTTGTATAAAATCTTTACTCCAAGCTATCGATTAAGCTACACGTATCACGGTTAATGTAAAATATAAAAGGTTGAAATCGGTCCAACTATCAACAAAATTTTACATCTATAACTCATATTTCTGGAAAGGAACACGTGTCTGTATTCCAGCTTAATTAAATAAATTCTGAAACTCAAAATTACATACACGTGCACGGAAGAATATATAGTATACCAGAAATTATGATTAAGTTGAAATATTACTAAAATAATATTGTCCAATGTTTTCAACTTGCATCAATAAAAATGTAGCGGTAACGAACCTCTCAAATCCCATACAAGATACAACTAATAACAAGGCCACAGCAACTATAATTCTATAAGTAGAGCACTGTGACTTTTATTAAGCTATTTTCTTGGCTCCTTTCCCTATCCAATTTTTCATTATTTTGTGGTAGGTATGAACAACATAAAATAAATATAAAAAACTTTATCAATCTTAAATATTACGTATGAAATTGTTCAATACTCAGGAAGTCTATAAATATAATCACTTGTAGTTGTTCCTCTACATTCATATCAATCATTTGACCAGCATTTCAACAATGGCAGTTTCCTCGACTCTCAAGAAACTTGTCTTTACCTTTCTACTTCTCCAAATTTTCTCTCTTTCACATGCCCATCTTTTAAAGACGTGCAAGATCGACCAAATATACAACATCGGAGATTCGATCTCCGACACCGGGAATTTGATACGAGAAATCGGCCTGGCCACCTTCTGCGCGAGGCCGCCTTATGGCGAATCATTTTTCAAGAAACCAACGGGCCGGTGCTCCAACGGCCTTCTTATGATCGATTTCATGGGTAAATATATGATTAATTAATTAATTAATAATTTTTGTTCTTCACTTTCATATTAAAATGTTATTACAGCATTAGATGCAGGCATTCCTCTATTACCACCGTACAAAAACAGTGGTGCTGATTTCATGCATGGAGTAAACTTCGCTGTGGCGGGTTCCACGGCGTTGCCGTGGTACAAGTTAGCAGCGGAGAATGTCCCCTCTTCGGTCACAAATAGCTCTCTTTTTGTGCAGTTGGATTGGCTGGTTGCTCATTTCAACTCCACTTGTCATAATCACAAAGGTTAATATATCCCCATATCAACAAATTTACGAATATCAGTTTAAAAATCACAACTTATAATGAGGTGCCATTTTTGCACGACATGTCAATTTTTTTATAGATCTATATGGCATATTTTATTGCATGTATAGTTCGGACTAGCTAGACACATTATCCAACGTCAAATTTCGAAATAGGGTGTTGAAACGACATTGTTGCATGTATAGTTCGGACTAAGCCACGGATTTCACAACTAGCCATATAAGATCAAAATTTCTCAAACATTTTCTATTTATGCCAGGTTTAAAAAATTGTACACTTCCAAAATTTTAGTACTACAACTTTTAAGACCACATTCAAAGTTTATGAAATACTCCCTCCGTCCCAGATAATTCGGGACACTTTGACCCGACACGAGTTTTAAGAAATCTAATGGAAAGTGAGTTGAAAAAATTGGTGGGATGTGGGTCCTACTTTTAAAGTATTAGTTTTATAATAAAATGTGAGTAGGAATGAGTTAGTAGAATATGGGGTCCACTACCAAAAATGGTAAAAGTGAAGTGGGACAACTTATGTGGGACGGCCCGAAATGGAATACTGGGTCGAATTATCTGGGACGGAGGGAGTATACCAGAATTTGTCCAAAGTTATTTGTCATCCGTAGTAGAGACATTTCTTTTGGGCACAAGATTTACGATAATTGTGTTAAGTGAGTTAAAGGAAGAGAGAAAAACGTAAAGAGATAAAGAGAGAACATAGTAAGAGAGAGAAGATGTGTTACTTTTTGACAAAAAAAGAAAATGACTTTGTCAAAGTGGAACAACCCAAAGAAGGAATATGACTCTGTAGAATTATTTTTGAAGTATCCCATAAATTTATTTAATCAAATGTAGGTAATGTATAGTGACATATGAGAAGGGCAGTTTTTTTTAGGAAGTGGGGCCACAATTAGCAATAAAACAGTTTCTTGCTGCCATATCTAATCTTTATATTCAGTAGACTAATTCTGCAAAGTGATAAAAAGAAAACATTGGGTTTCCTTTTATTAAAAATAATTCTTGCTTTGTGTTTCATATTTGTTAGATTGTACCATGAAAATAGAAAACGCGCTTTTTATGTTTGGAACGATTGGTGGAAACGACTACAACTATGCCTTCTTTGAAGGGAAGCCAATAGAGGAGGTGAGAAGCATGGTACCTCAAGTTGTAAATACCATCATGCTTGGTGTTAAGGTAAGTTGATTTGTAGATAATTGTATTACTATCATTGTTGGGTGGGGTTTAGTACTTTGTTAATTATGGAGTACAAATTGAGTGTAGAAAGTTATGAGCTACGGAGCTACAAAGGTGGTGGTTCCCGGGAACATGCCTATCGGTTGCCTTCCAGTTTACAAAACCCAATTCTTGACAAACATATCGGCAGCATACGATGAGAACCAATGCCTAAAGCAGATGAATGATTTTGCTAAATACCACAATCAACAACTTCAACAAGCCATCCATGATCTACATCAACAAAGCCCTAATGCAACCATCATCTATGCTGATTACTACAACGCCTATCAGTTTCTATTGGAACACTCCAAATCTCAAGGTATGTACACATACATTAGACTTTTTTGGTGATACCACACAATCATAAAAATAAAACTACTCCGATCCAACTTCTTTGGCGAATGCATGTAGGGTTCGATACAGAAAGGGCTTGTTGTGGGATCGGAGGGAAATACAATTACGATATGCCAAGAATGTGTGGGAACGAAGGAGTTGGGGCGTGTCAGGATCCAGAGCGATATGTAAGTTGGGATGGGGTGCATTTGACTCAGCGATCATACAAGATCATGGCTGGATGGCTGCTGCGTCAAATCTTCACCAGCCTTCATTGCCACTTTTAAAAACCTACTCACTAGGCTATATATTTCAAAAGTAATCTGCCTATTTTTCTGCTCCTATTATTGTTATAGCTGATTGAAGTTCATTTTTACCTATAGAATACATCTTCATTGTAGTAAAGTATTGTTTAACATTACAAGTATCTATCAGACCTACTCACGTACACCATGATTCTTGACTATCTAGTAAGAAAGTGACAAATGTAATGGGTCAATCCTTATATGCTACATATAGACTGCATCTATTTCAAATCGCACGGCTAGGAGAGCGACACGTGTCCAGCAATTTTACCCAAACATATGTCAAATTGTATTCCTCCTGTCCCACAAAATATGCCATTTTTCATACGACACGGATTTTAAGAAAGGTAATGGACAATGAGTTGAAAAAGTTAGTCGAATATGAGTTCTACTTTTATATATTATAAAACAGAGATTGTTTGAAACTGGGGGCCGTGCGAATTAGATTCTTTTTAGCTTAATAACTATTCTAGATATAACCTTACGTTCTTACATTACCCTGATCACCAACCCGTTCACTATAAGCAAAATTGAACCCTCGCATTTGCAGTCTCTATAGATCTCCGTTAAATTGCGTCATTTTTTTTCCAAGTTTCGTGAAACGGTTTAAAACGTTGCGTGAGGCTTGCTCGAGATGAGGTACGATAATCTACTTATTCAGATTTAAATATAAATCTATGAGTTTTTTGAAATTTTATAGCTTTAAAATTGGTTGAAATTGTGTTTTGTCAGAGGAAAGTTTGCAGTGACGTTTGGCGGCGTTGTTGGCATTGTAGCATTAGTGGGCTTAATCATCAGATGTTACGGCCGATCGTCAAATGAAGTTCCCCATAGAGACGGCGGTTTGACAGTTTTGGAAGGGGGGTTACAGATCGCTCAAGCGGTTATTGAATTTGAGGGTGACGATTCAACAATTCCAAAACCGGAACCGGCGGTTCCTGAACCGTGGACACCTCTAACAGCATGGGATACCTGCAAAGTAAGAGAGAAGAAAAATGTGATGGAAATAATGTTATTGGATTGTGGAGTTCACATTTAGAATGATATATATGGTTAGTATTAGTTTAAAATTTCTCTTTTTTAGAATTAGTTTAATTTTGGTGGATGACTCAACATAATAAAACTTATCTATTTATCGTGGACTAAGATAGTTTGATCATAAAATAGCCGCTAAATTGGCGATGATGAAAGAGAAATTGAGATGAAGACAGCCCCAAAATCGACAACTTAATACGACGATCAGCACCAAAAATTCTCGACACTGAACCGCGTCTCCTACTTTAATCATATCGAGTTCCAAAGAAAGTAAACTACTGAGTATGATGTTTGACTACATTTGGCTTTCAATTAATTGTACATTTATTTTTTTATCTCTTAATCGTCCAAGATAATGACGTAGTACTATAATTTAAAATGGAAATAGCAGGGTCCAAAGACGCATGATCAGCCCTCTCCTAATTAAACCTCAAGCAACAAAGGAGGCCTTGCAAAATTTCCAAGAAATTTCTTCCATTCGATGACAACCTAATTTTTAACTATTCTTGCATCCAGTCATAACGTTTGAGACACAACGTCGCAAAAAAAATTATAATATTATTCATTGAATACACAAAAATTCATATCGGATTTGCAAAATAGGACAAAGAATCTTGATAGTATATACTAATCAATTACCCTAAAACTACATACAGATAACATCGAGAGATGGGAATTAAAAATAAACTAACGTATGACTAAAAGTACGTATTTGTGAATGTTAATTGGTTATGAATTTCATATCCAATTTTATGTCTATATATATATATAGCTAACACACAACTCAAACACCATAAGACACCAAAATTATCTGTAGAGGATCGGAGCTTCAAAATTCTGTTCAAGCTTGAAATGAGGTATACGTTTTTTACAATTACTACAAAATTTGCATTTGAAGTTTTTGATCCATTATATTTCATGTTTCATGCAAACAAAATAAAAAATTTGGGATAGAAATGTAGAAATTAGACAAAGGATGGATCCCAAAAGTGAATAACTATGTACAACGTACTATACTATCTAAGTACTTTTTTTTTAATTTAGAGTAGTACTCCTTATATTTATAGTAACACGCAAGGAGGAGGGGTCGATTCAACCGTAGCAATCGTGTTTGGCATAATTGGGGCTGCGCTCGTAGTTTGCTGGATCAGCGCTTGTTTCTGCCGCGACGACGACAGCGATGATCCGCAGCAAAATGGAAGGCCTCAAACAAGCGATAGGGACGGCAACATGGTCGTTCTGGACGGCATACAGGTTGCTGAAACTGTGGTCCAAGTCCAGCCGGGTTGCTGCTGTGGCGGTGGCGGTGGCGGTGGCGATGGCGATGGCGGTGGCTGTGGTGGATGCGGAGGAGATTAACATACTTAATACACATTTATTTCACTGCTTTTGATATGTGGCCCATACTTGAATCTTAATGTTCAAAATTTGTTTTTTCTTTTGTAAACTCGTCATTTTTATTCAGTATAATTAAATTGAATGATAGTAGTATTTGATTTTATAATAGTCACTTCTAATCATATTTTTTGTCATTTTTATTTCAATTGCACCATCATTTTTATTTAAGATAATTACTCTCATTCTATCAGAAAAAATATCACACTTTCTTTTTCTTTTTATATTTATCTCATATCACACTTCTATTTTATCATAATACATATCACTATATTTTCACTTTTCATATTACTTTAATTATACTTTTTTTTATATCTCCATTAATACATTTAACTAAAATATTATCTAAAATCTCCTATCATCCACTAGACACTAATTTTTTGAGAGTGGCTATCAATTTTATTTAAAATTACAAGTTTACAACCACTTAGCTGTCAATTTTATTCGTTAAACTGCAGTTTTATTTAATTATTTATGTATTAGTTTTACTCAACCCATTGAGTTCTGATTTATGAATCCGTCATTGCTCGAAAATGAGTATCAATACAATATTAACATCCTTAAATTATCAACTCATAGCGGTTAAATCAATGTTTAGGGAGTAGTAGTATGTCATTTATTAAATCACACAACCATGCATGCTCTGCCACTCACTAGACGTTGATTAATAAGTCAACTAGCAGGCCAACTATTAAGTCACCATTTTTTCCTTTAGGGATCTATTAAGTCACCATTAATCTCTATGCGACTCCATATACATTAAAAAGTGAAATGTATGATCAAAAACTAAATACTAGTACTAATATAATATAAACTGGTCGAAAAATTCAAACAAGAAAAGACAATGAAAATCTAGAATTAAGCAGGAAACTAGCTAGTTCTCCACGGCCAAGGTGACAGCTAGCTCGTTTAATGAAACAAGAACATTAATATACTCGCTCCGTCCACTATTAAATATCTTACTTTCCCTTTTTTTAATCCATTTGCTATTAACTGTCTTACTTTTCCATCACATTTTCTAATTTTCATAATTATCTATTGAATTGAATCATGCACTATAAAAAACTTATTTTTTAAGGACATAAAAATTGAGACGCAATTACTTACGTTGAAAAGTTTTAAAAAATAGCAGCAATTTAGGACTCAAAAGAATGCGTCCATAAATTAATTTAATCTTTTGTTTTTTTTAGGATGCTTTCATTTACATTCTCTAATTTTAGTTAGAAAATCAAAAATAAGAAAGTTTTTTAAGTGTCAGTCGTATATTTAGAAATACAAATTAGTGTTCTTAATTGTATTAAAAAAAAATTTTACCGTATTTTTTTGTTATAGTGATATTACTAGGAGTCTTTTTTTTATATTACTAGGAGTCTATTTCTATGTCAAGTTCACTTTCCTTTCACACAAATCAAGAAAGATTTAGGTATTTAATTCACAATCCTCGTAACTCCAAAATTAGAAAAGGAACAAGTTATCAATTTTTATAAATAAAAACATTTAATAATTTACATAGTAAAATTAAAGTTACTCCATAATTTAAAAATATTGATGAAAAAAGTGGAATATGCAATCTATATATTTAAATTTTTTAGAGCGCATTAAATAACTTTAGACAGAGAGAACAAAAGAATATTAAGACAATCCATAATTTTGATTTTGTACATAAATGTTTATATCACAAATCGCCTAAGCAGTTGTTGGGGTTGTTGAAGGCTAGACGTCACCACGGTTCGTGAACCGCCGGTTCCCGGTTCGGAACCGCCGGTTCCGGTTCCCAAAAATATGGAACCTGAACCGGCCCGCCTAGGGTCAGGCGGTTCCGGTTCCGGTTCCGGTTCACGCACGGTTCCAAGCCGGTTCAAAACCGGCGGTTTCCAAACGGTTCCGGGCCGGTTCCGGTTCGGACCGCCGGTTCAATGCCGATTTTTTTTTTTTTTTTTTTAATTTTATTCCGGTATAGTACTAATTGTAGAGTTGTAGTTGTAGTCTTGTACTATCGAATAAATAAATAAAATGAGAATGACAATTGACAAATGGAGTAGAAGTCGATATTGGAGTTGGAAGTTGGAACAATTGGAATTTTATTGAAACAATCATACATAACAATCATACAAATTTGAACGATATGTGAATGTCGATATTACAAATACAAATGTTGAAATTTGAAAATTGAAATTACAAAAGAATCAAAAGACTTAAATAAAAAAAAGTTGAAGTAAAAAACAATAAATTATAAATGTAAATAGATAGTATATGTATATACTCTTAGTCGGTGAAGGAGATGTTTCTAGATAACTAAATTGAGGATACCTTTAGCAATTCAACCTTAATTGTTGAGTTTAATTTTAACCATCAACAATCATGGTAGAATTGTCAAAAGTCTCCCGGATTTAGTTTTATAGAGAAGTCTTCTTCACCGATTAGAGTATATACAAATACAATTATGTAATTGTATTTGTATATTTTAAAATTGAAACAAATTGAAAAAAAATAAAATAAAGGAAAAGGACTTGAGCCCAACTTAAATTTAAAATTTAAGTTGGGTTGCCTACGTATCCTTAATGCCCGATTACATTAAGGAATCAAAGTCCACGTAGTTCTCTTACCTTACTTACCTATCCGGCTATCGGCGGACGGCGGTAGACCTCCAACTCATTCTTCTTCTTGTTGTTCATCTTCGTCGGGGTAGTAGTCTTGGTCATTTTGTACTTGGGTGTTCCAATCTGGCTCTTGGTCTCTAATGTCAGCCGAACACCAATCATCAAGTAACATGGTGGCTTCCATATTTTGGCCGGTTAGTCTACTTCTTCTATCGTCCAAGACGTTGCCTCCAACACTAAAAGCGGACTCGACGGCGACAGTGGAAGCCGGAATTGAAAAAATCTCCTTGGCCATTGATGCAAGTATGGGAAAATCTTTCTCATGTGTTCCCCACCAATCGAGGACGTCGATTTGGTTGGGAACGGGACCTTCATCTTCATTCAAAGAAAAACGTGAGTCAAAATATAAATCTAACTCACTTACCGTCCTCGCCGACGAACTGCCGCCGGTGGTGTAACCGTATAGGTCGGCCAATTGGGATTGTGCGTCGGGGTCATCATCTTGAAAGAACCCAAAATTGTGTTGTTGTTGAGGGGTGGGCCGTTGTCTCACTTGGTGGGTACTGTTGTACTTGGCTTCGTATTCGGCAAAGAGAGCTCGTAACTCAAACTCAAATGCATGTTTGATGACGGAGAGATTGGGGAGGTTTATTTGGAATACTTCGGACAAACGTATATTGTAGCTCTCATTGGTGTCCTTTTGCAAATCTCGAAGTGGTTGAAGATCAATAGAACCAAAATTCGTGTAATAAAATTCTAAAATCTTCAACGTACCGGCTAATTTCCATTTCGGATCCAAAACCTTTGCAATCAAAAACACTGATGGAATCTCACGGAAATACGTCTTAAAACCAAGTGATAGCCATTTGTCAATCATATAATATAAAACACACATCAACAATTTAAAATATGACAAATGCATCTTTGATGAAAATACTTACCATTTATAACCGGGGCACAAGCCGCAATTAAGTCGGCAATACTTGCAGTGTTAGCGGTTGCATTATCAAAACCAACAGAAAAAACCTTATTGCACAATCTATATTCATTCAAAACTTGAATAATTAAAGCAGCAATTGCGGGTGCGGTATGTGGTGTAGGAAATTGTCTAAAACCAATCAAACGCTTGTGCAGCGTCCAACTATTGTCCAAAAAATGACATGTAATGCCCATATAAGAATTTCTTTTAAAAGCATCAGTCCACACATCAGAGCAAATATTTACTTTGTGACCCAGGGTGGACAAAAGACGTATTACTTCTCTTTGTTTTTCAAAAAATTGTCTGTTGTTAGATCTTTGGTGTGAAGTTGCGGGTATCCTTTTAGCACCCACATTAAAAGCGGTTTGCATAGTGACATCATATTTTTTGTCATCAAAAAAATTGAAAGGCAAATGCTTCATTGCAGCCCATCTAACCATAGCATCTTGAGCGACTTTATGATCATATTTAAAAAGAGGCGTACCTGTTGTTTCAGACGCACCGGTCGGGAAGTTTAGTTGGGTTTGGGATTTAGCGGTCCCATATTCGATCGGATGCTTTGTCTTTAAATGACGATGGAGAGTACCATAGCCCCCACCGGCCGAAAATGGGTAGAATTTATCGCAATAGTTACAATATGCCACAAATTCACCGGTCTCTTCTTGAGTGGTTCCATCTAGTACCGGGACTTTTTTATAATGTTTAACAAAAATATCCGATTTCAACGCCTTCTTAGTTTTACCTCGCCCGGTTTGAGTTTGAGGAGGAGGAACCGCTTCATCATTTTCACCAACTAGTCCGGCGCTCGTCGGAGGATATTGTTCCGATCCTCCACCTCCAGTTTCATCATAACCATCGTCGTCGTCGGATGATAAATGCACGTTCCCATAAGAGTGATAAGACTCGTAACCTTCGCCGCGACCGGCACCCATATGGCTAAGTACCATGGCAGCCTTATGATCTTCTTCGGCCTACAAATAAATGTGTAGTTGTAAATAAATGTGTAGTAAAAAAAACTAGAGTAATTTATATATTATATATAGTTATGAATTTAAATAGAATTTGTAAAATTTCCAACAACTTACTTGCAAACGCATAGCGGTTTGTCGGGAAACCTCATCCATAACCTCACGACGACTAGGGCGCCTTGATTTCCGACGACCACTTTCATCTTGGTCTTGGGCAATTCCCTTGCCCCGATCACCACCACGACGAGATGAAGACATTTTGGAAATTGAAAAATAAAGAGAGAGACGAGAGTATGATATTATGATAGTAGTGAGTAGTGACTAGTGAGGAATGATATTATGATAGACAATTGAAGTAAATTATAAGAACAACAACTTGAGCAAATTAGAGAGAATGGAGGTAGAGATGAGAGAAATTGTGAGATTGAGAAGAGAAATCCTTGTTAACACAAGAATGGGGTGAGTAGAAATGAAGGGGAAGGGGGTATTTATAGGAGAAAAAATCAGAATTTAAAAAAAAAAAAAAAAAATTTGAATTTTAAGCGGCGGTTCTGCCGAACACGCCCAGTTTCGCCGAAAACCGGCCCATTTGAAATAACTCCCGCCAGTTCTTCTGCCAAAACCGCCCGGTTTACTGCCGTTACTGCACCCTACGCACCCGCCTTCTTGCCGCACTGCGAATCACGGGAACCCATGGAGGATTAAAGCTCACACGGTTTCTGACAGAAATTTACGGCGGTTTGGGGACGTCTATTGAAGGTGATTGTTGCAGTGGCAGTTGTGGACCAGGATGTGCGTATAAAATTCCATTTTTTTCATGTACATAGAAAATGTATATTATTTATTTATCTTTATAAAAGGGAAATACACTCTTTTAGAAAAATAACAAACTCTAAAGGAAAAAAGATAATTATATATAGAAAGGTAAATTATTTTTTTAAAATTAAAAAATAGTACATATAAAACCTTTTTATATACTTTCTCTTTTGGAGAATAATTTTTTCATGAAACAATGGTGAATATGATAGTTATAAGATTTTACCTTTCTATTAAAAAAAGTATAATACTTTCTCAAATACTCTTCCCTTTAAGAATGTTTTTTCCTAAAAAGAAGGTGAATATAATAGTTATAAGATTTTACCTCACCATTTAGCTCTTTCCTTGAAAAATGATTTTTCGTAAAAAGAAGGTGAATATAATAGTTACTCCCTTCGTCCCGCTTTAGCAGTCCCATTGACTTTTCTGCCCCCTTTTTGTAAAAATGATAAAAAAAATAGCTAAAGAGGAGAAATGGTAAATTAAGAGAGAGAATAATATAGAGAAGAGTTTTATCTACATTATTGTCTCACTTACTTTACCATTTCTCCACTTTAACTATTTTTTATCATTTTACAAAAAGATGGCTAGAAAAGTCAAGGTGCTAAAGCGGGACGGAGGGAGTATAAGATTTTACCTCACCATTTAGCTCTTTCCTTGAAAAATGATTTTTCGTAAAAAGAAGGTAAATATAATAGTTATAAGACTTTACCTCAAAATTAGCTCTACCCTTGAAGATCTCTAACTAATCTCTTTCGATATGAATTGTCTATAAATAACCTAATAACTCAAATGTAGGCCTGTTTATTCAGCCGGTTCCGGTTCTAACCGGACCGGTTGACCGGCTAACCGGTTTTGAATTTTCATAAATCTTGTAATCGGAACCGGCCGGTTAAGAACCGGTCGATTCCGGTTCTGAACCGGAACCGCGGTGTAATTTTAATCCGAATTTATTTATAATTTTAAATAGTTCAATACTAAAAAAATAATAATCCAACATCTAGAAATATAAAAAATAATACCTAAAAATTCAAATAAATACAAAAAAAATACAAACCAACAATACAATAATATTCATATATGGATAAGAGTGATGTCAAGGGTAGTAAGTCGGACTAGTTTATGTTAGCAATTTTTTAATACAAAAAAAGGAATTCTAAACTTTAGCAATTTTTTATAAAAAAATAGGTTTTAAAATTGAATTCTATTTTTCCTTTTTTGGCTAAACAAATATTTATTGGAATTTCTAATACTAATTGATCTTGTTGTGACTTTTTGGTTTATAACGAAACAATTAATAAATTATTCACAAATAGGTTATAATTGTATGTTAAAGGAATTGTTACATAAATTTGTTAGTATAAAGTTAAATTTCTATCATGAGTACGAAATGATATTGTATTTGTATAAGTTCTTTTGGAAATTAAAATAAACTTATGATGTCTTACTCATTGTAGTTAGTTTATAAAAAAATGGATTAGAGAAATAATTGTAGATTCAAAGTATCACAGTTTAAACATTTTAAATACTTCAGAAAACAGGGCCGCAAATATAACACTGTTTAAATCTAAAAATCACTCAATGCTTCAAATTATTTTACTTTAATTCAAAATTAATTCAATAAAATTAGATTTGTTAGTATATTAAATTATAAAAAAATAAAATTGGATTATAATCCGGTTCCTGGTTAGGAACCGGTCTGTTACGGTTCCAAACCGGAACTGGTTTCATTTAAAAATTTGGAATCGGTACCAGAACCGGAACCGGATTTTTCGGTTTCGGTTCCAATTCCGGTTAACTGAGAACCGGTGAACCGTTTAAGCACTCCTACTCAAATGCTCATGTTGTTGTTGTAAAATAAAATTGAAATGTTGAAAATATTGAAGTTGAAGACTACGTTGTGCTAAGATTACTTATATTCTCGCAATTACATTCATCCACTTTTTAAATGGATTAGAACACAAATAAACAAATGCTAAATTTCTACTTTATTCTCAAATATTCATCTTTCCTTGATTTGGCAAATTGGTTTTCTCTTGATTTATCTTTTCATTCCAACAACTTTATACTCCTATGTTAATGTTATAAGACAATCTCTAAGGGTATACTAAACCCTAAAATATGATAGATATTTAGTTTTAATAGTACTTAAAAATCAATCTCATTTTTGGTTTTTGAGAGAAAAAACCTATCTTTAGGTTTACACTAAACTCAAACCCAAAATTTTTCAAATTTTGTGAGTAAAAAAAGCATAACAAAGAGAATATTCTTTTAAGTTTGAGTGTAGTGTAAATGGATGGAGTAATATCATATTTGATGTGACATTTACACTAAAATGGGTTTGGATTTAGTGTAAATGGTTGGAGATGCTCTAATATCAAAATACGCAGTTATAGTGTTCAATAGTACCCTTTTTAATTCTTGATTTCTTGAAGCTCTAACTAGAGTTGTCAACTTGGCCGGGCCAGCTGAACCCAGGCCCGACCCACTAGTGAAACGAAGCGGACCTGGGCTGGGCTCATCAGTTGAGATGAGCTCCGATTGTGCCATTTTATAAACCCATGCCCGGCCCAGGCCCAGTACCACCCGAAGCCCAGGCACGGCCCAGGTCTGGACCCATCAGAGGTCCACCTTCTATAATTAGTGTTTTTTAAATATAATTAGGTGATTAGTCACTAATAATAATAATATATTTCTCTATTTATGCATGTCATCTTTGCACGAGACATGTTAATTTTGTCTATATCACTCCAATATTTTGGATGTGTCCGAATGGACTTGAATAGTAAGGGCTCGTTTGGTAGCTATGTCATGTTTCGACTAGACATGATACCATTATGATAGTAATTATAGTTTCGATTAGTTAATTTACATATATTGGGTGTTTGGTAGATTAAGATAATTGTGAGTTATCTTATTGTAGTGTTTGGTACAATAAGTCACAAGTAAGGATTAAAATTATGATTGTCAAAATTATCCTCATTAGTTTAAGTTAATTACTAAACTATCATCATTTTTCCCTAATAATTCCTATAAAATCGTTTTGTTTAAAATTAACATCTTTCAAGCTAAACTCCTTACAAAAATTAGCATCTTTATATCAAAAAACTTATATTTATTTTGGTATTCTATTTTTGTGAGCATTAATAAGTTTGGACAAATTTTATGAATAATCAATTATTATTTTGGACAAATTCTATATGAAAATATTTTATCAAGTACCAAATTTTATATGTTCAAATTTTTTGAAGTTTAAAGAGTTTGTAGATTGAACAACATCGTATATCTATGTTTAAAACAAAAGCAATTGCCTTCGAGTATTACGTAATTATAAGTATAATATAATATAATGTAAATAAAGTAATAAATGAGAATATAATACGATTTAATGTAAAGTAATATAATGAGAACATAAAGTAATATAATGAGAATATTATAATATAATATAATGTAAATAAAATAACAAAGTAATATAATTAGAACAACAAATTGACATCAACAAAATTCTTAATACGATTTAATAGGAAAATGACGTCCTTCAATACAACAACTAAGTAAAATTGATGGGTTAGAAATTTTGATGGGTAAAATTGTATTTTGCTAACTTAACTAGGCTTCCATGATAAATAACATAGGATTTTGGGTAGTTACAAATATGACTAAAACATAAGATTTTCAGTGGGCTTTGTGCGGGCCGAAAATAAAACACGGGCTACTATGTTTGGTAATATAACTACCAAACACACAAATAAACCCAGATTAATCTCTTATCTAGGTGAAACATAGCTACCAAACGGCCCCTAATAGTTTAATATCAACATATTTTTCCAAATAAATCATGAATGAAACATTCAATCTTGATTCTTATCTAATTTTTTTTTATAATTTTTTTATCAAATATATAAAAAAGATGATTATGAAGTTTAACTTTAATAATATTAAGTATTTAAACCTTAATATATGATGATAATTATAGAATTCTTTAAATTTGTTACTTAGTTCATATACTTGTAGCTTTAAAAATACAACATCACCCCTTATATCATCATCTACTAACAGAACAAAACTAACAATATTGGTTATTACTTTAGTCATACACTTACTTTTAAATAGAATAAAGAACATGAGAAAAATATTATTGGCACAAAGTCAATAAATGAACTTAAACACATTATTAGATTTAGATTTAGTTAATGTGATATAAAAATACAAGTTATATGTTTTATTTTTGCATATAATACATTTAGGATATCTTTAAAATACTTAAACAAAAATTTCAAACAAAGCTCAGCCCAGCCCAGCCCAGCCCGGGCCCACGTGGCAAGTGGTCCTGGGCCGGGCTGGACTTAGCAAAATTAGAAAAAGCCCGGCCCAGCCCAGCCCGCCTCAGGCATGGGCTTGGGTCGGGCTGGGCCTCAATATAGGCGGGCCTGGGTCGGGCTGGGCCGGCCCGGCCCACTTGACATCTCTAGCTCTAACCAAATCAACTCGCTCGATTTCGATTTAGTCAAGTCTGGATTGTCGATCGACTTAGTATTTAGTTCAAATAAATCAGGAATAAGTTTTCTCGGGCTAGAAACATTTTTATCATAACATAATCATCAAATAATTAGTACCCCGTATGTATTAAATCGCCGTGATGATCTCCCTCTCTTATTCTTGAATCTCCAGAAGTCACGTTTAATCTTTATACTACTTTTATCTGTTAAAACAAAATAATATCATAAAATTAGATCATAAAATAACTGCTAAACTGCCGAGGATTAAAGATATATGGGATCAAGACCGCTCTGCTAGCTTAATGATAGAACTCCCAAAACCGACAACTTAATACGTTATTCACGACAAAATTAAACATTATCAACACTTAACCGCGTTTTCTACATTAATTATATCGAAATAATTCCCTCGAAAGTTTACTAGCTATGATGTTGATTAAATTTGGCTTTGAATTAACTGTACAATTTTATTTTCTCTCTTATTCGTCTAAGATAATGACTTGGAAGTTGGAATTTAACTAGTGGAATGAGCAAAAGACGGATGTGCCCTCCTAATTTAAACCAACAAAATCACGCCTTGCAAAGTTAGAAGTCACTAAATACCTAACGTTTGAGAGACAACGTTGTTTTAAGGATGGAAAAATTATAACCTTATTATCATTGAATATTTGAAAATTCATGTCGGATACGCAGAATAGGACAAAATATGTTGATATACAACCAAGAACTACATAAGATAACACCGAGGGATGGGAACAAAAAAACAAACTACTTAGGACTACATTATGAAAGGTACGTTTTTATATCTATATATATATTTAGGTATCACGCAGCTCAAATACCATAAGAGACCAAAATTATTTGTAGAGTAGCTTGGCCAGTTTCACGCTAGTGAAAATTCTATTCGACCTTCAAATGAGGTATATAGTAGTAGTATATATATATGTGTGTGTTGACTGTATTCATTTTTTACTTATGTTTCATGCAAAACAAAATAAAAAATTATGGAGTAGAAATGTAGAATAGAATATTATACTTACTAGATTATCTTTAATTAATTGTTTTGAATTTATATATTATAGTAGTAACAATAACACGCAAGGAGGAGGGAATGGGATGGATTCAGGGGCCGGCATAGCAATCCTGTGTGGCGCAATTGTGTTGGTAGTTTGGTCGATGTGCGCTTGTAGCCGCCGCGACGACGCTCAGCAGCAAAACGGAAGGCCACAAACAGGCGATAAGGACGGCAACATGGTCGTTCTGGATGGCCTACAGCTTGCTGAAACGGTGGTTCAAGTCCAGCCGGGTTGCTGCTGCGGTGGTGGTGGCGATGGCGATGGCGATGGCGATGGCAATGGCGATGGCAATGGTGGTGGCTGTGGTGGATGCGGAGGAGATTAACTTAACACACATTTCTTTCACTGCTTTTCATTTGTTGTATACTCCTACTTGATTTTGTAATTGGGATCGATGTTCAAATTTTGTATTTACTACTACTATTCTCTACTTTATTTCTTTTTATAAATCAATCATATTTATTCGGTATAAATTGATATAATTACGTTTGTAATGTACGTCTCTTCCAATCATAATTTTTGTCATTTTATTTGTAATGCACTAACATTTTTATTTTATTTAAGATAACTGTCATTTTAATCATTAAACCATCGCTTTTATTCAAAAACTTTGCTACTTTTATAAATGAGTCATTCACTTCACTAAAAGACTTTAAAAAAAGGTGAGTGATCAATTTCTAACATAATGGTAGGATGAGTCTAAATCAATGTTGAGTTTCATTGGTGTAGAATTATTTTTAAAAAAGTAATAATCACAAATTCAAGAAAATTTTTATAGAAAAACATTTGTGTTGTAAATTGAAATAATATATAGATTTTAAATTAATATATAAAATTTTAAATGGAGGAAATAAAATTCAAAGTTACTCTTTACATGGAGCTTACCGTATTTTATTGCTCATAGTACTTTTTTGTATTTCTACGTACATGGTTTTGATTTATGCAAAACTAGATCTTAATAAAAAAAAATACATAACAAAATTATATGAGGGCATGTTTAGGTCATTTTAATAATGGACAACCTAAATTGAACTAAAAATTACATCAAATTCAGATTTAGTAAAATGACCTAAAACCGGTTAATAATGACCTTCCGTATTTTTGGTCAATTATTGATAATTAGATCACCTAATTCAAAGAACAAGATTTACTGCATTTTTAAATTCAGATGCATTCTTGTTTGGATCCTCTACTAGAGTATATTTTTATCAAGCTATAAGTATATTTGACTACATACTACTCTTTTAATAGGGATATATATTTAGCCACTGAGTTTTAATCCTATCCTGTGAGTTCCATTTCTCGAATCTATCACTCCTTGAAATTGAATAGCAAATAATGTTCATTGACTTTGTGTATACACAATATTAAAATCCTTAAGTAATTAACTTACGCGGTTAAATCAATGTTATATGTATGTCAGTAATTAAATCATACGTCTATGCTTGTTGAACGTCAAACAATTTTGACGTTAGATTATAATGATTGTATTTCGAATCCAGCAGTCCGACTATTAAGTAACCATTAATCTCTATAGAAGTCCAACAAGAAAAGACAATGAAAATCAGTTCTCCACGGACAAGGTGACAGCTTACAGCTAGCTCGTTTAATGAAACAATTACAACATTAATATATATACTCTCTTCAAGTGTCCTATTTTGTTTTTCTTTGTTAAATAAATAGATATAATATGGATGTACACCTAGCCTACGAGAATAAAAAGAGCATGTTTCCAAGATTCCACCGTGTTCATCCGCTTTCAAATTGATTCACATGAAAACTTACTTACAATATTAATTTGATCCTCGACTTTGGTCATCATAACCTAGCTTGATTACTATGTATGATTATGAACAAAGGTATGATATTAATCCAAGTTTAAAGTTTGCGCAATATCTTCCTCAAGATATGTAGTAGAAAATGAGTTATATAATTACTTCTTTTTATAGATAAATTTATTTAAGGGTCTGTTTGTGTGATAAAAGTTGTGTTCCGCCAAAATAATCTGATTGCTAACTGTTAAATGTCTGTGTTTGGGCAAAATGCAGAAAGTAAAATAAAATTCTTAATAATTAAATTTACGTGTTTGGTTTTATTGAAAGTATATAAAGAAAATACTTTTTTTCCTAAAAATATGGAAATAAAAATATCACGATTCTTTTCCAAGTATTGCTCAATCCAGGTACTTCCCCCATCCTAAAAAAAATATGAATATTTGGGATGATATGAGAATTAATACACAATTAGTAAAGTTAGAGAGAGATAAAGAGAAAAAGTAATTATGATATTGTTAGTGGTGAATGTAGCACCTTATTAAAGAGAGAAGGAAGTTACCAAAAATAGAAAGTAAATATTTTTAGAGTGTCCACAATAGAGTGGCATAGCTACGGTACGCTCAAGGCACATCACAAAAACTTGTCCAGCCCAATAGTGGCCACGCTATAGCCACAAAATTATTGGTATATTTTAGTTGGACTGGAATAAAATTAATTGGAAAAAAAAATAGAATGGAATGGAATGAAAAAAATGATTTGGGAATAGATTATTTATAGATTAAGATTTAAAAAATAAAAAATAAATAAAAAATTCTCCGGCGCCGCGGCTCTCGGCGGTCTGCAATCCCGAGACCCCACCGCCCCTTCCTCGCGGCAAATGCGGCTCATGGCCGTCCACCCCACCCCGCCGCGGCTCCCTCTGGCCCAGCTATAGACCGTTGCGGCACCGCCGGCCCCCTACTATGGACACTCTTATAGGACAACCCAAAATGAAAAATGTCACGATCGCATTTTCTAAGGATAGAAAACACGGTTGATCGCGACTAGGGGATGGTTAAAGAAGCGAGGAAGAAAAGGGGAACAACGAAATATACTCGACCAAAGCTCGATGTAATAGGAAATAGCTCGAATAAAAAAAAATCAGAGTATCACTTCAATAATCAACAGCTCGAAATGAATATTATTTCAACAATACTTGAACTCAAAGAAATACTGTTTAGCGGAAGCACTCGAGAGTAGAATAATGTCATGTATGAAGACACAACATATTATGAACATTTGATAAACATCTTCTTTACTTTTATGCTCAACACCCACCGTGCTCGTCACAACTCAACCTGCATATAAGGGAAACACATGCAAGGCTGAGTACTTGATGCACTCAGTGAACTTATGCCAAAATATTTTCATAAAATAAAGTCATGCCATGCCATCTTTAAGTGCACTCGGGTTTTACTTTGAAATCTGTCGAGAAACACTAAAATACTTTCAACTTTAAAAAATGTTGATTGGCCGATCTACTATCATCATCAACTATCACATACCAAATCTGAACCATCGTGTGAAACGAGAATATGGCCACAAACTCGATCACTGGACCGGCTGACCCGAAAGACGGCTCACGATCCCTATCTGTGTACACTAGCCTGAATAAGGGCTCACCCCTAGTTAGACCCGAATTCGTTAACTATCAAAGTTTAGAGGGAATTAAACCCAGTAGACAATCAGATTGGCAGCTCCATCAAAACAAAATATGGCAAACATAACATATTTGCAAAGAGATACATCATTCATAATTTGGCAAAATATTGCAAAATATTTTAAAAGAAAGCCCATCTCAACAGCTTAGTATTTTCCTTAATCAAACGTCTCGGTCCGACCTTGACTTGCGTGCGACAACCTTTCAAAAAAAACTATTAAAGTACACATCAATCTCAAGAAGATAATTATTTAGAATGCATGCACTCTAATTAAAGTCTTTTATCTCGATTCTCGGTTTTCGCATATTTTTTATTATTCGGTGGCCGCCCAAGGCGTCACGTGCGACGCCGGTCGGCTGCTCACGGCCATGTTTCTTCTTTTGGCTCCTCATATTTTCCACCACGATGTCAAATTAATTCCCAAAAATTTATTTAAACGCCTAATTAAATTATGACAACTATTTCTCTTCGCATTTATATTTATTTCGGACTTGGGATAAATTATTCACTCTTCGCATTATTCGGAAATTAATTAAATAATTTCCCAGAAATTAAATTATCTTAAGTGGCCCACAACCAAAACACCCACCTTACCTCTCCATTTAAAATCTGAGCCCAAAACACAAAAATTTAGGATGGCCCAATTATAAAGTCAAACTTACTCCCTTCCACCATCTCGGCACTCCCTCTCTCTCTACTTACTTTTCCCAAAACGAGAAATCCCCAAATTGAATGAAACTCAATTCAATCGTCTCCTCATTAGGGATGTCAATTGGGCTAATCCGTTCGGGTTTGAGCCAATCCATTCGAGTTGTCAGGTTATTTGGGTGCGGGTTATTCGGGCTGTGAAATTTTTCGGTTTATAAATTTTCGGCCCTAATCCTAAATCTTCGGGTTTCGAGCTAACCCACGGGCTATTCGGGTCAATAGTAATCTTATTATATGTTACTTTTTATCCAATCCAATATTCTAAATTATTTAAAAGCAAATTGTCGCGAATAGTAAAGTATTATCAAAGTGATCAAGTGAAAGAAAATAATAGCAATTGAAAATTGAAACAAAATAGATAAACATATCGTTTAATTAATAGCACACATGAATCTGACTATAGTTAACTAGAAATCATGCCTTTCATATAACCCTAATTTTCAATTTGAGAGAGAAGACATAATTACCATATATTCTTCATATAAATGTTGTATGGTTGTATCTAATATTGATATTACAAAATATACTTCTAAGTATATAATCCAAAATTTTAATTATATTTTTATATTAAATGCTCAACCCGTGGGCTAACCCGCAACCCACTCGGGCCAGCCCGCATAACCCGCCGACCCGAACGGGTTAGCCCGTGTAGCTCGCTTCTGAAATATGGGTTGCGATTTTTCGGCCTAACCCTATGATTTTACTGGGTAATTCGGGTCGACCCGTGGGTTTCGGGCTAGATTGACATCCCTACTCCTACACAACCCGGAATCGCCACCGCCGTTCCGTCGCCGCCGCTGCTGTACCGTCGACGGTCTGGTAGAGCCGTCGTCAGCCGCTGCTGTCCCAGCCCGTCGGTCAGCCTCCGATTAACCTCGATTCAGCCCCGAACAGCCTCGCAACCAACCCGAACCACTACTCAGCAGCCCCGACTACAAACGGACAGCTACGAAAGCGTACCGACAGCCCCCGAAACAACTCCGAACAGCCCCGATACCACGAAAGATAAGTTCTTTATTTTCTGTTATGTTCTTTTCAAGTTTTCGCCTACGACATTACGAAGGTATTCGATTGATGTTACTTGTTTGAATTACTTGCGGGAGTGATGGGTGATGATATGCTATGTGCAACAACAATCAAAGGGAAAGGATTATACAGTATAAGAGATGTGTGAATTAGGGATTTAGTTCAAAAGAGGAGGACTCCTCATCGATTCTGCCACGGGAAAGAAAATAATTCTTTGGAGTTTAATTGAATCAAAAGATTGGTGCTTTGTGAGGAAATGCAAAACAACGTGATTTACCTCAGAATTGGTCGAAGAAAACAACTTCTTTCTTGCTTTGATAAAATGTGAATTGTGGAGCAGATTTTTAGCATGTGGAAAGTAGCGTGATTTTTACTTTGAGAGGGGTGAAGAAATAATATGTAGCTGAGGTACTAATTAAATTTGGTGACTTTTGGTTGCATTATGAGAAGAGCAGAACTGCAGAAGTCACGCCAGGAGAAGACAAGGCGTTGGCTCTTGATCTGGAAGAGAATAAAATTTGGGCTATGAGAAACAATTGAAGTATTGGGCTGACACTTTGTAATAAGAACATAAGATAGCCCAAATTGGTAAATAAATTGGACATTTGGATATTGTTGTTTACTTTTTATATAGAGACAAAATTAACTTGGTGTTGTTCCAAGCTACAAAACATATTCTCTCTCTTTTGCTCGATCGTTCAACAATCACAAGCATGTCATATTTATTTGATAATTCACCAATCACCATGAAACATGTTTCTTCAAACAAAAGATAACTCATCACATTGTACTCGTTCATTTCCACAAAACTAATTTTTCTTGATCATCCAAAATTTTCCTTTATTTGTCAAAAGAAAACAAACGCCAAAGTCGTCTTAAACAAATGATATATATTTTCTACTGAAATTAAAAGATAGAAAAAGTTGGGACGTTAAAAAAATATTCTTATTTTCATAAGACAGAGAGAGTATTATTTTTCTCCAATTTGTCCAAGCTCTCTATCAATATCTGTGAGTCTCTCTTCCTCTCTCTCACGCAGTCACACTAAATCTTCTTTTCACAATTTTGTAGGCATCCTTGGAAGTCTCAATTAAACATAGTACTCCATCCGTCCCGCTTAAGATGACGCGTTTTCCTTTTTAGTTTGTCCCAATTAAGATGACACATTTCCTTTTTTGGTAACTTTCTCTCTCCAATTAATACACTCAACTACTTTTTCCCATCCCTGTTAAAATATTCATCCTTCTTTATTTCTCTACATTAATACTTACACCTACCCACCTTCTCTCTCTCCAATTAAACACTCTAACCAATAACTCCTAAAATCTCGTGCCGGCTAAGCAATGTATCATCTTAGCCGGGATGGAGGGAGTAATAATTTAAAATCTTGTTCTCTTTTCAGACAGATGAAAATAAAGTTATTTGAAATCATATTCTCATGAATTATTTTCTAGGAAATTTGTTTTATCTCAGAACTTTACTTTTCTATCAAATAAATCAAGAGAAATTTAGGGATGAAATTCACAATTCTCTAATTCCAAATTACAAAAGGAGCAATTAATCAAATTTTATAAATAAAAGCAATTTAATAATTTACCTAGGAAAATTCAATTAATCTATTTTCTGAAAATATTTTATAATTTAAAAATATTATAAGAAAAAGAAAGTAGAACAAGCAATCTATATTCTGAAATTTTTTTAGAGAGTGCATTAAATAAATCACTGTAGACAGATAGAAACAAAATAGAATATTAAGCCAACCTGTAATTTCGATTTTGTACATAAATGTTTTATAGTAATACTTTTTCAGCACTTTCATATTCAAATTTTGACTACATCTACTAATTCGAAATTTACCTACAAAAATGCCAAAATGGATTAGTAGTAGACTAGTAGTACTCTTCCCCGCCGTGTGGTTTAGTCCGAATGATTTAAGATTCAAAGAAAAAAGACCGTTGATGTCGATATTGTTAGAACGTTCAAATTAAATCAAGTCAAATAGTCATTGACAGCCATACTGTAACAAGATTTCAATTGTACCGTCATTTTCCAAATGACTGTTACTCCCTCTGTTTTCACGGTAGCAGTTACATTTGGTATGAACACGAATTTTAAGAAATATAAAGAATAATGAGTTGGAAAAGTTAATGGAATTCGGAGCTCATTTTTTATATTGGTTTTATAATAAAAATGTGAGTGAAGTGAATTAGTGGAATGTGAGATCTACTTACCATTTATAGTAAAAATGAAGTGTGACTCTTATTGTGGGACGAACCGAAATGACAAAATATGACTCTTATTGTGGAATGGAAAGAGTATATATTTATAATATATTTTATTATAATTATACTACAAATATAGTACAATTGTAACCTTGAAGATCGTTAGGTCTTCAATGCAAATTTAATACTCCCTCCATTTCATAGTAGTGAAGTTATTTTGTCATTTTTGTACGTTCCATAGTAGTGAGTCGTTTTCTTTTTTAGTAATTAAAAGTCAACACATTTCTTCTCTACCTTTTTTTTATTTTCTACTTTATTCTTCTTTTACTTAACTCACTTAATACAATTTTTCTTAAATCACGTGTCGGAAAGAAATGCTTCGACTAGCGCTGAACGGGGGAGTATCAAAAGTATAAAATTAAAAACAAAATTACAAAATTTGTAAGATACTAGTAGTTCTCTTCTAATGAAATTTGTTGAAATTAAGAGAGAGGTGACTTATTTTTGTGTGTTACGTGTACTTATATATTATGTTGATTTTGATTCTTTATTTGCTACGCAAGTTGTAAAGAGTAACTTATAGACTGACGCTGGAGAAGAATAATTTGCAAAAAATATGTGTTTGCATGATTATTTGATTGCTTTCATCGAGTATGTTTTTACTAGTTTTCGATGAAAATATTGGCAATCGTTTTGAGGAGATAGAGACTAGTAAAAAATACTCCTACTTACTAGTATATGTTATGCAGTAGTACTGATGTTTTGTACTATTATGAAAATGTGAGACTTAGAAATTGAAGAATATTACTCCCTCCGTCCCGCTTAAGATGACACATTTTTCTTTTTAGTTTGTCCCAACTAAGATGACACATTTCCTTTTTTGGTAACTTTTTCTCTCTAATTAATACACTCAACTACATTTTCTCACTCCTATTAAAATATCCATCTTTCTTTATCTCTCTACTTTAATACTTACACCCACCTTCTCTCTCTCCAATTAAACACTTTAACCAATAACTCCTAAAACCCCGTGCCGGCTAAGCAATGTGTCATCTTAGCCGGGACGGAGGGAGTATTTAATAATAGTAGTATTCATTTTATCCATTTAAGATGTCCACCTTTCATTTTTAATTTGCATTCCTGGCTTGGAACCAGAGACCTCGCCCGTGAAGTAAATCATCGCACCTACGGTCCGGGAGAGAATCAATAGATTCCTTTTCGGGAGCGATTCATCCTTCCCGAACGCAGCATACAACTGGGGGTGATCTCGTAGTTCTTGGTCTGTGAAAATGCGTTGCATCCTCGTCTTACCGCGGCTGCTGGCACGAGTTAGCCGATGCTTATTCCCAGATCTTGTCATTGCTTCTTCTCGGGAAAAGAAGTTCATGACCCGTGGGCCTTCTACCTCCACGCGGCATTGCTCCGTCGAGGCTTTCTCCCATTGCGGAAAATTCCCCACTGCGCCTCCGTAGGATCCGGGCCGTGTCTCGGTCCAGTGTGGCTGATCATCCTCTCGGACCAGCTACGATCATCGCCTTGGTAAGCTATTGCCTCACCAACTAGCTAATCAGACGCAAGCCCCTCCTCGAGCGGATTCTTCCTTTTGCTCCTCAGCCGACGGGGTATTAGCAGCCGTTTCCACCCGTCCGCCACTGGAAACACCACTTCCCGTCCGACTTGCATGTGTTAAGCATGCCGCCAGCGTTCATCCTAAGCCAGGATCGAACTCTCCATGAGATTCATAGTTGCATCTCTTATAGCTTCCTTGTTCCTAGACAAAGTGTTTTGTCTTTCATTTGAAGGCATAACTTGTAATCATGCGCTTCATATTCGCTCGGAGTTCACTCCCGGAAATATAGCCATCCCTGCCCCTCACGTCAATCCCACGGCCTCTTATCCATTCTCCATTGAATCACGGCGAGGCAAATCCAAATGAAAAACTCACATTGGGTTTAGGGATAATCGAGGCTCGAGCGATGACTTCCACCACGTCAAGGTGACACTCTACGCCGAGTTATATCCCTTCGCCCCCATCTAGAAATAGAGACGACTAATCTAAGTCAAAAGGTCGAGACTACGAACGCCACTATTCTTGAACAAGTTAGAGCGGGTCTTCTTTTCGCACTATTACGGATATGAAAATAATGGTCAAAATCGGATGAAATTGTCAACGCCTCTATCGGAAATAGGATTGACTAGCGATTCAGAAGGAAGCTGGAGTTACGTCCCCTTTCCATTCAAGAGTTCTTATGTGTTTGAAAAGTCTCTTTCGAATGCAATAAATACCTTGTTATTCCTTGAAACTTAATGCTCCAGCTCCCAAGAAAATAAATGACGGTATTGTTTACTTCATTTATTTAATCTTATATTCTTATCTGTGTTTAATTTGTAAAAAAAATCTTTATGAGTAGTATTTTTTTTGTGTAACAACAGAAGATTGTTATTAAGGTGTGTTTGGATGGGAGGAAGTGTCTGCCGAAGCCATTAAAGATTGTGATTTATATGTTGAAGCTCATTTTTCCTTACGATATCATTTGGAAGAGACGCATTTCTACTGCTAAATTAAGGAAAAAGGTAATGGAGATTGCAGTAGTTTCCAAAGGTAATTTAATCAGTAGTTTTACTATATTCCCTCCGTCCCCGATTAAAAGTCACACTTTAATCGGACACGAGTTTTGCTTTGTAGGAATAAGGATGAGCTACTTATGAGGAGCCGTGCCGAAGTAAGAAATACCCGACCCGCCCACCCCGACTTAACATGATATGAGGGAGTCTTCTTACCCCTTTCTTTACTATTGCGTTTCATGAGTATGCACATTGGGGACAATGCATGATTTAAGTTTGGGGGTATTAGCATGCTCGCTTGATTAGTGTTGATTTTGGCTTAAATTCTTCCTATAGTTGTGTATAAGCATGTTTGATTTTCTTCTTTTGAATGTCACTAGGCACATCGTTTCCTTTAGGATTTGTTGGCGTGGACTTAGTTTCTCTTAAGAGTTGGGCCGCGGAACCTTTCTTTCACTTATTAACCGCTTGAGAGCCATAACTTCCATATTTCGATCAAGTGAATGTAGTGTCCTTAGGAGTCCGATTTCTTGAGCTAAGGAGAAAGGATAATTCCGGTTTTGAAAAATTGATGGAAAAAAAGGCATTAAGGTTGATCTTCTAGACTTAAGCTTGATGAATTGTGAACTTGTTATTGTTGATGCATGAAAATGATTAGGCAATAGGACGTTAAGCCTCACATCCATATTATTACATGCCTTACCCTTCATAAACCCCTAGTGAGCCAATTTTGAGCTTTGAAGCCTTATTCTTTGTTGAAAATTTTAAGTCACTAAATGAGCCTATGTTATATATCCTTGTTTAGCCCTTAATTCTCGGTCCCGATCACCAAGGTTAGAGTGCTAGCACATTCACGGGAGGGTGCATTGTACGACAAGAGAAGACTTGTGTTTGAGCCATTAGGTGGTGAATATAGAAAAAAATAGTGAATAGAATAAAAGGCAGCCTTTTGTGATTGAAAAAAAAAAGCCAAAGCTAAAGAAGAAAGAAGGAAAAAAAAAAAGTTGAATGCAAAATGAAAAAAAAAAGTGTTGGTTTGTTAGTTTTGAGATAATGAAAAATCTCAAGTTTGGGGGTGTGTATTGAGTTGTATTAGAGATGTGAGATTTGTAATGGATGTGCTAGTGCTATAAAATTGTGGTGAGTCACTTAGCCAAATATGATCTCACCTTGACCAAAAGCCTCATTACAACCAAATGATCAATGTCCTTTGATTTGTGCATCACAATGACTTGTTAGTGGTAAGTTTTGTTTAAGTTTGGGGGAAACACCTTAAGTACCTTAAAAAAAATAGAATAGCCGGAAGAACTCCTTTTGATGATCTAGTTATGACGGTTTGAGACTTTCTAGGCTCTACCCGAGCAAACATTGGTGTAGTGGAGTGACAAGCTCTTAGGTGGTTGGTCGGTTGATTGGTGCACATTGCATGTTCCAAAGTCTTACTTGCGAGTGAATGTGGGGTCAATCCAATAAGTTTTGAGGACTTGTGTGGGTCGGCGTGATGTGAGAAGAATGATCATAGAGGTCTAAGAGTGTGTTTTGTATTGACTTGTCGGGACGAGCAAGACTTAAGTTTGGGGGTATTTGATGTGAATCAAATTGTAGTCCTTTATTGCATTATGTTAATACACTTTTTAAGATGAAAAATGGACTCATTTTGATATATTGTAGGACAAAAGACCAAACTATAAGAGAGAGAGGAGAAAGAAAATATGGTCCGAATCTGAACAGTAATCAGCCCTTGAAGATCAATTTCAAATGCTTCTACAAGTCCACCATTGCATTCACCTTCGAAAGAGCTTCGCATGGATACCTCACACGCCTCAATCGGAGTCCGGATGAAGAAGATATGGCTGTTTTACGAAAACTGCGTAGTGTAGTGAAAAAACGCCCGGCCGGGAGATTTCTGCCCTAAAAAACGCCCGTCCGGGCAAAGTTGACTGGGCCTATTTTTTCAGCCCAAACTATATAAAAATCTAGGGCACGACTTCCTATGTGGCTTTTGGCGGCTGGAACAATTTTGGAGAGAGAATTGGAGCTTGGAAGCCACACTTGAAGAAGGAGAGCAAGATTGAAGTTTCATCCACCCAAGCCTTGTCCCCCATGGTATCTTTAGCTTGTTTCCTTGTTATTGTGACTACCATGAGTGGCTAAAGCTTAGGATTACTCCTAATTTGTAGTAGGGTTGTTGAACATGAACTTCTTTAATTGAATTTTTATGATTTCCTTTGCTTTTTAGTTCTTATCTTTGGTGATTATTCTTATCCTTGTTAAGTTGAGCATGTAAACTTAATTTGGAAATTTCTTTAATTCTAATGTCTCTTTAACTTAGAATAAGGAGCAAACAAAGATAAGGAACCTTCGAGTTAAAACCGATTAGGTATAAACCAGGGGTGGATCCTTTGTGTTGAATCGTGTTAGAAGCTAATCCCGAGCTTACTATGCGATTGTAGGAGTGAGGGGTTGGCGAGTAGAGCCTAGGAGACGTGATCAGCGTATCCTAGGTGTACAATTCCTCGATCAGTGATCAGCTGCGAGCGAGTGTAAAATCAACAAGATCCCTAAAAGCATTGGAAAAATAATTAGGAAATAGAAGTCATGTGAAAAAAACAACCCGAACCAAATTAGGAGTAGTTCTTCCCCTTTATTGTGTTTTTCTCAATTTTACTTTCTCGATCTATTTGCTTGAGTCGTTTGTCCAAACCTATAAAACTAAAAATTTATCGCTTTTAGTTAGTTTTAATAGTTTTAGCAATTAATCTCCTCCCTGTGGATTTGATACCCTTTGTACTACATTGCACGTCTGTATACTTGCAGAAGTAGTGTTTTTAGGGAATTAAAACTTGTTTTGTGAACTTAAATCACACCCTAAAATTCACAACATGACTCTTAATTGGGGACAGACCAAAATGTAAAAGTGTGACTCTTACTCAGGGACGGAGGAAGTATTTCGTATATAGAAAATCGTGATAAAATACCAAATCATGAATATATTTGTTTGATGAATTTGTAGGGGTTGAATCAGTGACGTTCAAGATTGACGAGAAAAATCAGTTGGTGGTCAGTGGAGAAGACATCGACACCGTTGAACTCACCCGATCTTTAAGGCGAAATGTAGGCTTTGTTGGACTTGGTCCAATTGATTTTTTATGTTGGTGACCGTGGAGGCAATGGTGTTGATTCCGGCCTCGAGGTTATTCAACCTTGCTTCAACGACTCAAATCTTGGTGGCATTGGTTCCTATCTTGCACTAGCACTTCCACTATCTTCATGATCAATTGGTCATACTTCTCCTCCTTTTTGAGCGGTTCAACTACTCCACCTTTGCTTACATTAAATCATACAGGACATTGCAAGAAATTATTGTTAGAATAGGAAAGGTTAAGATAAGGACAGTCTCTATTATAATTATTGAAATTACCGCCTCCTGACTAGGGCGATAATTATTGTTGTAGGGTCTATTGGGACCGCCTCCTTGTTGAACGTAGTTGACATTCTCGGTTGGTATGGGAGGAGTGTCAGGTTTGCTGACTGCAATGATGGAGGTCGGTGGAACTGGATCCTCTATTCTCGATGTGTCCATTTGGTCAACCCTGACTCTAAGCTCGGCTAATTCCTTCACAAAGGAGCTTTCTTCGGCCTCTTCGATGGCTACTACCCTTCTTGAGTTGTGCATTTCTTTCGACCACCCCCTACTATTGGTGGCGGACTCCTCCATGACCGCCATGGCATCTGGTCCACTCTTCCGCAAAAATCCTCCGTTGACCCCTGAATCCAACATAACATAAATCTTTTCATTAAAACCATTATAGAAGATCCCTACCAGATGGTCCACGGTGAAACCGTGGTTGGGGCATGACAAACTCGTATTTTAGTGTCATGATTGGTGTGTTGATATGCTTAATTGTGAGTTTTTGTGCTCAAAATGGTTATTTCCAGCCAATTACTATATGTTTTGGAGTTCACGTGTTTGTTGAGTGTTTTAGGCAAAAACAGGCGAAATTAGGTGAAATAGACAGTGACCCGACCGAGTGAGGTATTGTGCAAAAATGCCACCCGGCCGGATGGCATTTAGAAGCCGTGGAGAGGTCAGAGAGTTCGTGAGAAGCCTCACCCGGCCGGATGATTTTCCAGTACAACAATCGTACCCGGCCGGGTGGTGTAATTAGATCTGCGGGAGTCCAGAGAGTGCGGAAAGTGAAAACCCGGCTGGGTGATTTTCCAGTGCAATAATAGCACCCGGCCGGGTACATCGTGTTGGCGATTTTTTCCTTTTCAAAAGCGCGATTTTTAGAGAAGGGGATAAGAAAGAAAAAGCTAGGGCAACTCTACTCATTCTCTACCGCCGTGAAACACACAACCCATCTCTCTCAAGCACTCTTGGAAGAAGATTGAAGATTCAAGCTTCAATTCCTTCGCCAATTGTACTCCGTATCATGTTTTCTATTGTTTTCTTTAGTTTAGACTTGTTTTCTTCCATGAATATGAGTAGCTAAACTTCTTTTGTGTAGAATTCTTGGTGAAGATGCACTAATTCATAGCTTTAATCCAATTGATTTCGTTTTTATCTAGCTCTTGTAATTGTTTGGTTTATTCCTGTGCTTTTTCCTGTCAATTGCTTGATCACCAATTGGTAGTGTTAGGGTTCCTTAGAGTAATCGGGAGGTGAAATAATTAATCTTGAAAGAGGAATAATCCACACCTTTATTCAATAAAACTTGGGAGAGTTGAGATTCTGAGTGGGATCTTTAATCTAATCGATCTTTTGGGAGTTAAGTCTAAGAATTAGAAGGGGACTTCATTTGTTACACTTAATCTGCAGATTTCTCACCTTGGGAAAGGGTTAAATTCATATCTGCGATTGATTCAACAGTTCTAGAGACTTTAAATGGTAATATAATATCAATTGGGTTAGGCTATGAGTTGTGCATCGGATCCTTGAATTCTGCATATTTCTCTATCATATTCTACAACTTTCTTAATTGTTTTCTTGTTTAAGTGCTTATTTTAATCTTTGATTTTATATGCTTTTAGTAGTTGTTAGTTTGAAACCAAAATTCTCGATCGTTTGGATAGTAGTTGAAATTGGTTCGTGGTACTTAGGTTTACACTTAATTGTCTCTGTGGGATACGATATACTTCTGCTTGCGATTTGCTACAATAACCCCATACACTTAATTGTCTCGAGTCAAGTTTTTGGCGCCGTTGCCGGGGACAATTTTTGTGTTATATAGCTTGATATCGTGATAATAATCAAGATTACTACTTCAGACATTACTGCTTTATTTTTTTTCTTTTAATTTTTCGAGTTCTCACAATTGTGTTTCTTGTTCAGGTGTATGCGCACGCGTTCTAAAGGCTTGCCTCTAGAACCTTTCGATCCAGAAATCGAAGCATCAAACCGGAAGAGGAACGCATATAGGAGACTCACAAAGAAGATTCAAGCTTCTTCGCCTAACCGCGTAGGAGCATCTTCAGATCGGAGGGACCTCTCACCTATTCGATCACCGGTCCAGGATCATATTCAACTTGATCCTGATTCTCCTATTCTGATGGAGAACGATGGTCCTCCACCCCCTCCTCCCACTAATGCTGAGCTTTTACGACAGCCGGAGGAGTTGCGCCGACAGGTCAATCGTGCACCAGCTGTACCAGTGCAAAATCAATATGCTTACCTGGGAGTAGCAAACCCACCAGTCCACAATAATATCGACGCCAACACCTTTGAGCTGAAAAGAGGACTGATCCAAATGGCGGAAAACATTGCTTTTAGGGGCAAATCCTCTGATGAGCCTAACAAGAACATTACCAAGTTCATTCAGATTTGCAACACAACGAAGATGAATGGCGTGACAGATGATCAGATCCGACTGAGACTGTTTCCTTTTTCCTTAGAGGATTCTGCGAAAGATTGGCTAGAGAGTTTGGCACCGAGGTCCATTAGAACATGGGACCAGATGGTCCATAAATTCCTGGAGAAGTTCTATCCCCCTAGTGAGGCTATTAAGAGGCAACACGAGATCATTGCCTTTCAGATGATTCCTGCGGAGACTATCAGAGATGCATGTGGGAGATTCAAAGCGTTGCTGAAGAGGTGTCCCAATCATGGTCTGTCCCCAACAGTGCAAGTTATTACATTCTTATGTTTACCTGAAGCGCAACAGGAGTTAAATTTAAGCGCGGGAGGTAATCTTCTCAAGAAAGGAGAGAAGGAGGCGATAGAGGTGATTGAAGAGCTTGCATCCAGTGATGAAGGATGGAGCAACGAAAGGAGTAAGGTGCATAGGGTGGCTTATACCACGGATCATGATACAATGAGCACCTTATCTGACAAGCTGGATGCATTAACTATGAAGTTCGACTGAATGGCGATGGGGCAACCGTCTCTAGAGCCACAAGGAAGTATGGAGGATGCGAATTATGTGCAGCAAGGGGGCAACCAGTATGGTAACAAAGGACATCCCAATCTCTCTAATGGGAACCCCAATAATGCCCTGCAACCTCCTCCGGGGTTCATAGTTACTGATGGGATGGTGAACGACCCCAAGAAGATGACCACGGAGGACATACTCAAGTCCTTTATGCTACAATCCAACAAGGTCATGGAGCAGAACAATCAGAGAATGGAGAAGGTCGAGACGGATGTACAAGGAATGGCCACTCATTTGAAGAACATTGATGTTCAGATTAGCCAGATTTCCCAGACTGTGAGTACTCTTACTCAACCCGGGAAAATTCCCTTCCACCACCATTATCAACCCCAAGGACTGCAAAGCTATTAACTTGTGGAGTGGGACGAGCTATGAGGGACCCTCAATGCCCTCAGAATGAAGGGAAAGTAGCAGAGAAGCCTATTGAAGATGAGGAGTTAGTTGAGGAAGATGAAACGGAGACGATTCAGGTCACCACTCCACCTCAGGAGAACGTTGTTCCAGCTCCATCTACAACACCTGCAGCTCACAATCCTGCTGAAGCTAGGATCTCTTATCCTCAACGGGTGCAAAAGAAGAAGACGGATGCACAGTTTTCGAGGTTCTTGGACATATTCAGAAAGGTGCAGATCAACATCCCTCTGGTGGAGGCACTACAGCAGATGCCCAGCTATGCTAAGTTTTTAAAGGATCTGGTCTCCAACAAGAGAAGATGGATGGAATATGAGACGGTTAATTTGACTGAGAGCTGCAGCGCCATTATTCAGAAGAAGTTACCGGCGAAGTTGAAGGATCCCGGGAGTTTTACCATATCCTGCATAGTAGGAGATTGTCAAGAGGGAAGAGCTCTATGTGATCTGGGTGCAAGCATCAATCTGATGCCGTATTCTTTCTTTCAGAAGTTGAAGATTGGAGTGCTCAGGACCACTACTATTTCACTGCAGATGGCGGACAGAACAGTGTCGTACCCGAAGGGGATTGTTGAAGACATCCTAGTCAAGGTCGGGGAATTTATTTTTCCAGCCGACTTTGTGGTTTTAGACATGGAAGAAGATAAACACGTCCCACTTATCCTTGGTAGACCTTTCTTAGCTACAGGGAGAGCACTTATTGATGTCCACAAGGGAGAGCTCACTCTTCGACTGAATGAGGAGAGCATCACATTCTCCATTTATGACGCTATGCTGAGGTATGATGATGAGGATGCTCGGAGGTTCAAGCAGTGCAAAATGATCGAGGTGGTTGATGACTGCGTGAGAGAGGTAGCGCATGTTATCTCGTGTAAGGACAGATTGGAGCAATGCCTTTCATAGCCCATGCTAGCTTCAGACAATCTGCAAGCGCCCGAGCTCACTGAGGAGATACTTCATTTTGTGGGAGCCCTTGATTCTGGTGTCGAGATTCCAAGAAGGAACAACAAATTTCTACCACTCAGAGATCCGGCGGAAGAAGAAGAGAAAGAAGAGAAGAAGGAGGAACTTAAACCGCTGCCTTCACACCTCAAGTATGCCTTTCTAGGAGAGAATGAGACGTATCCGGTAATTGTCTCTTCATCACTTACTCCTACTAAACTCGATAATCTGCTGCGCATGCTTAGGAAGCATAAGGGAGCTATAGGGTGGTCCATCTCGGACCTCAAAGGAATCAGCCCTACTGTTCACATGCACATAATTTTATTGGAGGAAGGATCCAAGCCTAAGGCTTAGAATCACAGAAGGCTAAATCCGATAATGCAAGAGGTGGTCAGAAAGGAGGTATTGAAGTGGTTGAAAGCCGAAATCATATATGCGATATCCGACAGTGATTGGGTAAGCCCCACCCAAGTCGTGGCCAAGAAGGGTGGGATGACTGTTGTACAAGGTGGCAATGATGAGATGATAGCCACAAGATTGGTGACCGGGTGGCGAGTTTGCATAGACTATAGGATATTTAATGCAACAACGAGGAAGGATCATTTCTCTCTCCCGTTTATTGATCAGATGCTTGACAGATTGGGAGGGTATGAGTACTACTGCTTCCTAGATGGATATTCCGGATACAATCAGATCTTGATCGCTCCGGAGGACCAACACAAGTCGGCCTTTATTTGTCCGTACGGTGTCTACGCCTTCCGAAAGATGTTTTTTGGGCTTTGCAACGTGAAGGTGCAGGATTTCGGTTGTAATTTGGAATGTATCCAACTGATCCGGAAGAGATTCCCGACCCAGCTGAGTCGTTGGTACGACAACCGGGACCTGGTTTCAAACAAGTTTCCTCAACCCACTTCTACTGATTAGTATAGTGGAGGTAAGGGTCGAATCCCACAAGGATGGATACGTTCGGATAACTGCGGTGACTTTCCTGGGTGTTTTTGGTTAGCTACCACGCTTGGGTTGAGATTTTACCTAGGCACGAAATAAAGGTGGTACTCTACTGACTAGTAGGCGTGAAAATAACAGGCATGTGGTGGTGTTCGTGATAATAGGGGACAAGGTGTCTCAGAGGCATATGAAAAGTAGACAGTTACTAAAAGAGGAGATTTAGACAACAAGGGTATATCTGGTGCCTGGGTGGCTCTCTGACAGGTCTGGACAGTACAACTGAAAAGTAGAGAACAAAAGCAAAAGTAACTTAAAAGTAAAGTGGTCCAAGCTAAAGTTGATTTTGACGTTTTCTTCTTCACCAAGTATTAACAAAAATCATATGAACACAAACACCATAACTAAACTCAGATTCATAACTTCAAACTCAAGATCCATTGATTAAAATGCTCAAACTTAAAATGAACGGTGAAACTGCAGTTTTACTTCTACTGACTAACATGCAAGGTGGTGATCACAGCGCAGAACAGAAAACTCATGCACGAAAATTAGAGTGGAAACGTGACTACAACTTCAGATCAACAATTCCAGACAAGAAAACACTTAGAAATTAAAATCAACGACTAGATCTAACTTTCCTAGGCAAAATGAAGCAAACTCAAACCAAAGGGACATTCGGAATAGAAATTTCATAGCTAAAACTTTTGGATCTTCACCAAGTACTTCAAAAGGCAACAAAGATAAATGTTTGCGACAAATCCAACGACAAAAATAGGTAAAGATTAAACTAGAAAGCAAAATA
Organism: Salvia hispanica; assembly: GCF_023119035.1. Lineage (NCBI taxonomy): Eukaryota > Viridiplantae > Streptophyta > Magnoliopsida > Lamiales > Lamiaceae > Salvia > Salvia hispanica. The sequence continues at coordinate 34,064,619 of NC_062970.1, forward strand.
AGGATTGTTTTGCCACTCCGGGCGATGATACTGCTATACTACTGCGGCAAACTGGCTGGAACGGTGGATTGATGACTTCTCCGGCGGACTCTTGGACGTCAAGTGACCATAGCTGTGGTGAGGAACGAGAGATTGGACAATGCTGAAGGACTGATCTTCTAGAGAGAATTCTACTAAGTGTGTTTTAGAACCGAGAACTTAGAACTCCTAACCGAACTCTAAGGAACCAACTATTTTCTCTCTCTCCAAGTGGCTTCTTTTATAGGGAGGCTTGCCCTTGCTTTTTAGGGTAGACTTCCTTCACGTTTTGACTTTTCTGCCCTTGTTAATGATCATCCCAGCTATCCTTCTTCTCCATCTCGAGCCTTTTCTCCGGCATGCATCCTGGTCAGCATTGCACCCTTCTGGTGCCCTTTTCACTTGCGTCACCTCGAATCGTCTTCTACCGACTTGGATCCTTTAATCATCGCACACTTGAGCAACCGTTTTGCAGATAATACATGCATTTCACGACATACTGACCAGTAACCAAAGCTTAGAATACGACTTATCAAACCGCTCACACTTACCACATGCTTGTCCTCAAGCGTGAAGACAAACAAAAAGAAATAAGTCGAATTCGAGCCTGGTTACTTCCCCCTGACCGACTCTACCTAACTAGACTCAAGACTCTGACGCAAAGGAAAAGAAAACAAACAACGACACAAACACATAACCCATATAGTTAACTTAAACACATAGAACAGGCTATATTTTCAACCACCCTTTCCCTCGAGATCAGGTGCAATCCGGCCTTAGGCAGCCTTGAACTTCCGCCACCCCCCTTTTCCTCCCCAGTCAGTATATCTGCTTGTCAGGATCACCCAATCCTAGGTCAAACAATGAGTTCACTCAGTCACTCATTCCTCACAGGGGATGTTAGGACTGATTTCTTTCAATGCTAAACCACAGATGTTTCGGACTCAGATCTCACGTGCAGCTCCTGAAGCTCTTTAAGGCTTGTAACGGGGCTATTGGTTTGTAATGTTTGGGGTAGTTGTCCCTAAGGCTCTAGGGTTCAAAAACTAACTACTTATTTGATGAGGGAGAACTGTGTGCATTCGGGCTTCTGGCTAGGGCTTCTTCTTCGGCTGGACAATTTCTGACGTTGGCTTCCAACTGGTCAGTAGCTTCCTTGTGGCTTCGCCACCCTTATTCCTTCTTCTTCCTTTTTCTTTTTGTAGTCAAGTATCTGCGACCATTTTCTTCGGTTTTCTTTCCTGTGGCTTTGCCACCCTTATACCTTCTTCTATTTTTTTGGATCTGGAATTTTTCAGATCGATTTTCTCCTTCTTTCTTTGTTTTTCTTTTCTTCAGCTGGTTTCTTTTGTATGTCCTCCTGGGCAGTTACCTCCTTGCCTTATGCCTTGCACACACACAGTTCCAGTGGTTGATGGGTCATTTCGGGGTATAGATCAGGTTAGAAAATGGGGTTCTAAGGGTAGGGGTTTTTGCCTTCAGGGTTTGCTACACGCGGTCACCTTGCCCTAGACATCATGTGGTAGCCACTCTTCTTTTTTTTCAGTGTTTAGTGGAAAGCAGTTCCACTTTGGGGCTTCTAACTCACCTTTTAAGAGGGCTTTCGTGTCTGACCTAAGGGATGGGTTTTTCCTTCATACTTGCATCATCTATACTGACTAGGGGTTATTGGAGGGGGTGGTTTCTGTTTTCCGGCATGCCTTATCTCCCTCAATTCCCCTCACCGTCAGTTCGAGGCAGTTGAGTTTTAAGCCCATTCATTAAAAAAAAAAACATAACACATAATTCCTAGACCTAAACAAACCCTAAAAAAAAACTAACATGCACTGACTCAAATAACACATATATACATGTCATACTGGCCATTTGCTCCCCCCTCTCTCTTCACAAGTGTCTGCCCCAGATACGGGCTGTGAAGTGTAAAATGGGAATGGCTAGTATGACAGACACACATTTATAACAAACACATACTATATCTAAAAACTTCTCACACTTAGACTATGCAATAGGCTAAGTGGGAGAGCTTCAGATATATACATAGATTTACAAAACAGAGCAGAATATTTACAAAACATGATATATAAACATATTAACTCCTCACACTTAGACTACGCAGTAGGCTAAGTGTGAGGTAACATGCTTATGACAGAACACACAAAAAAAACATAACAAAACACATGCACTGAAGTAGCAAACCTTTTACTTCTCACACTTAGACTATTGAATAGGCTAAGTGTTATGAATGGGGTTTGCTCACATTTAATACACATAAGTCTACCTATTTAACAAAAGTAAGAAAACAGAAATAAAAGAAAACTAAAAATTAATAAGAAAACTAACTGGTCAGTTTGGGGGGAGGGGTCGATCAGACGTTCCTCCTGCTCCTCCTTGGCGCAGGGGTCTGTGCAGGTGGTTCCTTTGGTTCTTCTTCAGTGGATTCCGGTTGGTTGTCATCTGCCTCCTCTTGTTCATCACCTTCTTCTTCCTCATGTCCGGTGGTTTCCTCGTTCTGTCCTCCATGTCCACTTGTTCCAGCTCTAGTGCTTTTCTTTCCTCTCACCAATTCATTTAGGATGCTCTCCATCAGGGTTGTCAGCTTTGCCATCTCTGCCCGTGATTGTCTATTCTCCTCCGCTAGCTCAGTGACTGCCCTCTCCAGATTTTCTTGCCTCAGCCTTTGCGCTTGGTCGATCTGCCCAGCTTGCCCCTCTTGGACCTGTTGTGCCCTTCCACCAGGGGCTTCTCCCATCGGGTAGAATTGGGGCACTCCTTCTCTGTAGTATACCAAGTTGGTGCGGACGAAGAAGGGTATATCGAACAGGCCAGGAGTGTCGACCATGTACATCGGAGATAGGTCTTCTGCCTCTGTTATGATGATATTGTTGCGCACGAAGGCTCCTAGTATGTGGCAGAGGGAAAAGTTCCTAGCTGGGTGGGTGGCTATCAGGTGGCATTGGTAGGCTATCCAAAATCCCAAATGCAGCCTCCTATCGCGATTAGCGCACCATACCATGTACAATTCAGTCATGGATGTCCTGGCAGCTGAATTACTTTGTCCCAGTAAGTTGTAGCCTAAGTAGAGTTGCACTAGTCTCAGCATGGAATTGTTGAAATGGGTGGATCTGGATGTAGTGGAGGCGAACTGACCAGCATTTGGGTGGGTTAGCTCCTCCCAGGCTTCCTGAGGCTCAAAGTCTATGTGTCTCCTCGGTACCCCCCTCTCTCGACTTCTCCATTCTGGTCCTATAGCCTCCTCCAGGCTACACATTCCCAGTCGCACGGTCCACTCGATCAGACTCATGGACAGCTCTCCACCGAATATCCTCAAGGAAATTGACACCTTGTCTAGGTCCGTTGTGACTTGGAACCTAAACATGGTGAAGAACTCCTTCACTAATCTCATAGATATCTCCGGGTCCCTATTCTCCGGGTTGGTTGTCATCATCCTCCTGTTGTCCACGCCGTCTTCTTCCTCAGGTCCGGTGGGTTTTTCTTCCTGTCCTCCATGTCCGCTTATTCCAGCTCCACTGCTTGCTTTCCCTCTTGCCAACTCCCTTAGGACGCTCTCCATTAGGGCTGTCAGTTTCGCCATCTCTGCCCGCGATTGTCTATTCTCCTCAGCCAGCTCAGTCACTGCCCGCTCCAGATTTTCTTGTCTCAGCCTCTGCGCTTGGTCGATCTGGCCGGCTTGCACCTCCTGGCCTTGTTGTGCCCTTCCTCCAGGGGCTTCTCCCATTGGGTAGAACTGGGGTACACCTTCTCTGTAGTATACCAAGTTGGTGCGGACGAAGAAGGGTATATCAAATAGGCCAGGAGCGTCGACCATGTACATTGGAGACAGGTCCTCTGCCTCTGTTATGATGATGTTGTTGCGCACGAAGGCTCCTAGTATGTGGCAGAGCGACAAGTTTCTGGCTGGGTAGGTGGCTATCAGGTGGCATTGGTAGGCTGTCCAAAACCCTAGGTGCAGTTTCCTTCCATGCTTAGCACACCATACCAAGTACAATTCGGTCATGGACGTTCTTGCAGCGGAGTTGCTCTGCCCCAGTAGGTTATAGCCTAAGTAGAGCTGCACCAATCTCAGCATGGAATTGTTGAAGTGGGTGGATCTGGATTTTGTGGAGGCGAACTGGCCAGCATTGGGGTGGGTTAGCTCCTCCCAGGCTTCCTGGGGCTCAAATTCTATATGTCGCCTCGGTACCCCCCTCTCACGGCTTCTCCAGTCCGGACCTATAGCCTCCTCCAGGCTACACATACCCAATCGCACAGTCCACTCTATCAGACTCATCGACAGTTCTCCACCGAATATCCTAAAGGAGATTGACACCTCGTCTAGGTCCGTAGTGAGTTGGAACCTAAACATGGTGAAGAACTCCTTCGCTAATCTCACAGATATCTCTGGGTCCCTATTCTCTAACAGCCATTCAAAACCCAATGCTTCCATACTGGCCAGGAAGGAATCACGAACAGACAACTCATCCAAAGAGGGTATATGGAGTACCTTTCCGCATTTGACTTGCTTGCTACTGTCATCCTTGTCGTCAAATGCATCTTGAAGCTTTTTGGTGTCGTAGTGCTTCATGTCCTCCATAAGCTCATCGGTGAGCGTTACCCTCCACCGCCGGTACACGATCCTCTCTACCGGAGGGTGGACTAGTTCAAGGTGGTTGTCGGGGAGCTGCTGCTCATGATAGTCTTCTCCTTCCAGAGAGATATCACTCTCTGAGTCAGAATCCTCGCTGGAAGTGTAGTCGGTGTCGCTTGATCTCTCTTTCTCTTCCGGCTCTCTGATCACTATGCTTGCATTGGCAGTGCGCTGCTTCTTCATGACTTGTTTTGTCTTGACAGGGGCTTTCCCCTTCCTCTTCCTTTCCTGAATGCTCTTGGTTTTTTCGATATCCATTGCCTCTGCTTCCTCGTCGGCTTGTGTTGAAATGTCCTCCTGGGTGGTAGGCTCGGCCACCATGTGGGCACTAGTATCACTTCTTGCTGCCTCCTCCGACCTACTGACTCTAATGCGAGGTCCTAAACCCTCAGCCACCTTGTCAGTATTCTCCTCCTGGTCAGTCGGCGTTGTTGATACTGTCCCTGTTGCCATTTGGGTGTCCTCCTGGCTAGCATTCGAGGGCTCCTCCCCAGGTTTTGTAGGAGTAGTCTTCTCGTCATCACTCGAAACCTCCACTGCATCTGCTGCGGTGTTTGCTCCTGCCTTGTTGGACGTCCACTTTCCTAAACATCTCTGTGACACTCTTTGGGGTTTCTGCCTTTCTGCCTTGGGGTCATTTTTCAACACTAGCCTCCTCTTTACTGGTTTGGGTTTAGTTACCACTGAGGCTTCCTCTTGATGTGTTTCTGGCTCTTGTCTCTCCTCTTCAAGTTGTTCGGCCTTTTTCGGTTGGTCGTCTGTCTTCTCCTCTTCTGACTGGTGGGCTACCCCTTCCGACTGTTCCGCTTCCTTTGTTGCTTCCCCCTTCCCTACTGCCTGTGATGCGAGGTCCAGTACCTCAGCCACCCCTTCAGGGTTCACCACGATTCGATCCCCTTTGCCCAAAACCGCTTGGAATTCATCATCCGTCATTAACCCTTGCTTCCTGGCCGTCTCGTTCAGATCTATCTCCTCCTTCTCCGCTTCATCGATATTTGTTTCGGTGGCCCTAATCTCCTCTGCTTCACCTTTCTCGCTCTCGCTCTCCCTCCGCTTTCCTTATCTTCTGTTTCTCCCCAGTTGGGATCTTGATAGGCGGAAAGAGGGCTGACGTCCAGCGGCTCTGTTTGTTGTTGTATAGGAAAAGGGTGGGAGGGTTCTGATTGTGCAGCAATTGTTGAGGAAATATTTTCGGACGTCGGAATTGAGGTTTTTGGGGTGGTGGTGGGTGGGTTTTCTGTGGTTGCAGTTGGGGTAGGGTTTGATGTCGCCGGCATTCCTCCGGTTAGGCTAAATCCGGCTAGGGTTGTTGCCCAGTCTCTGTTGGGGTCTTGTTGCCTTAGAAACGCCGCCAGTGCGTCTAAAGGAACCATCGCCGAAATTTGTGTCGTCGGCGGTGGTTGTGATCGTTGTGGGCTTGGCGGCCGCGACTCGGCTGCTGGCTGGAGTTCTGACGAGGCCTCTCCGGTGGTAGATGCCGGGTTGTTGGTTGCCTTTCTCTTTGCCATGACTGTACCGGTGGTGGTTTGCGGTGGTTTCTGTAGTGGGTGGTGGTTTTCGGAGTGGGGTGGTGGTTGTGAGAGAGAGAGTGCAGGTAAGGGTTTGTAAAGTGAAGGGGAGTAGGCGGTGGGGTGTTTTATAGAGGGGTGGGTAGTTGAGGGTTTTGACCGGTTGTAGGCGGTCGCTCGGTTGAGACGCTTCGTGTGGAAGGCGGTTGTGCTTGCTGGCAGCCGATTGGACGTTGCTTGTCACGTCCTTGCTTCACGCGCCTCCCAGCCTCTGCACTCGCCTGCAAAGCTGCAACACCCCAAAATTCAAACTTTACTCAACTCCCTCTTCTCAATTAGCTAGAAATAGAAATAAAGCAAATAAATGGCTCTTTAATATAATTCAGAGTTTCACCCAAGTGGTATCCTCGTGGTCAGTACGAACTCCGAATTAATATTTAAGATCCGAAAAATCTTTTTGTTGTTTTTCCTTCTTAACTTAAATTAAATTACCAAATATTTACAATATTTACATCATTACTAAGGGTAATTGAAGTTTTACCCGGTCAGTAAGCACAATACTTATGCCGTTGACCAGGTGAAACTTCAAATCCCTTTCCTACTGGTCATTTAGACGCTCTTAAAGTGTAGTGGAATTTCTTCCACTACACACACCTCTTCATTTTCCCTATATATTTTCAATCTATGTCCATTAACGACAAAAGGTTCAGAGTTAGGGATACTCCCTGAAATCTCGACCGCTCCATTAGCACGTAGCGCAGTGATAATGTAGGGTCCTGCCCATTTGGACTTGAGCTTCCCAGGCATTAGCTTTAATCTTGATTGGAAGAGTAGTACTTTCTGACCAACTTGGAGATCCTTGGTTCTCAGATTTTTGTCGTGCCACATCTTTGTTTTCTCCTTGTACCACATGGCTGAGTCGAACGACTCCAATCTGAGTTCTTCCAGCTCTTGTAGTTGTAGCTTCCTTTCCTCTTCACAGGCCTTAGCATCCACATTAACTTGTTGTACTGCCCAGTATGCTCGGTGTTCAATTCCCACTGGCAAGTGACACATCTTCCCAAAGACGATGCGATAGGGGGACATCCCTATAGGAGTTTTGTAGGCTGTCCGATATGCCCACAGAGCATCTTCCAACCTTGTGCTCCAATCTTTTCTGGAGGGGTTGACTGTCTTCTCTAAAATGCTCTTTATTTCCCTATTTGAGATCTCTGCTTGCCCGTTGGCTTGAGGGTGGTAAGGACTGGATAGGCGGTGATGGACTCCGTACTTCTTCATCAATGCTTCGACCGTTCGGTTGCAGAAGTGAGTCCCTTAATCGGAGATGATTGCCCTTGGTATCCCAAATCGGCTGAATATATGACTCTTGAGGAACTTGGTGACTTCCTTAGATTCACAAGTGCTTGTGGCCTTGGCTTCTATCCATTTTGACACGTAGTCAACTGCCACTAGGATGTAGGAGTTACCATAAGATGAGGGAAAAGGACCCATGAAGTCCATACCCCAGATGTCGAACACCTCACAAACTATTACTGGAACTTGTGGCATTTCATCCCTCGCGGAGATCCCACCGGTCAGTTGGCAACGGTCACAGCCCTTGCAGAACTCGTATGCATGTCTATTCAGGGTCGGCCAGTAGAATCCGCTATCTAGCACTTTCCTGGCAGTCTTTCTTGGCCCGAAATGTCCTCCACATGCCAAGGAGTGGCAGTGCGTCAGTACATCCCGTTGCTCCCAGTCAGGAACATATCTTCTAATTACCTGGTCTGTTCCTGCCTTCCACAAGTATGGGTCGTCCCCGAGAGATAATACTTTGCTTCGCTCTTGATCTTCATCCTCTGAGCCTTTGTCACGTTTGGCACCATTGGCAGCTCTCCTATTACTAGGTAGTTTGCCAAGTCCACATACCAGGGTTCCTGTCCCTCTTTCTCTTTGCCCTTGGTTGTTGCGTCCTGACCAGTGAGTCTCATCACCTCTTCCCAATCAATCTTCCTTGTGGAGAAAATTACTTCACATAAATGCTCTTCCGGGAATCGATCCCTTACATCTTCACTGTTCCCTTCTTGTATTATTCTGCTCAAGTGGTCCGCTACCTTGTTCTCAACTCCCCTTTTGTCTTCTACCTCCCAGTCGAATTCTTGTAAAAGCAGCACCCATCTGATCAGTCGGGGCTTTGACTCCTTCTTCGCAATGAGATACTTGATTGCCGCATGATCAGTATAGACGATGACTCTGGATCCCAGTAGGTACTGCCTGAACTTCTCGAATGAATAGACAACCGCCAACATCTCTTTCTCGGTGGTGTCATAATTCCGTTGGGCTTGATTCAGGGTTTTCGATGCATAGAATACCACGTACCTTTTTCCTTCTATCTTCTGACCCAGGACGGCCCCCACTGCATAGTCACTAGCATCGCACATCACCTCGAAGGGTGATCCCGATCAGGAGCCTGAATGATCGGTGCAGAAATCAATTTTTCCTTAAGGAGGTTGAAGGCAGCCTTGCAATGCTCATCGAAGACGAACTCCACCTCATTCTGGAGAAGCCTGGTAAGAGGTTGGGCAATCTTGAGTGAAATCCTTGATAAATCTTCGATAAAATCCAGCATGGCCAAGGAAACCTCTTATTCCCTTCTGATCAGTAGGGAAGGGTAGTTTGGATATGACATCCACTTTAGCTTGATCCACCTGGATCCCTTTTTCCGACACCACG